>NW_027364039.1:0-335961 GCF_046119375.1 Phyllobates terribilis | reverse complement strand
AAGCAAAAAATTTCAGAATTGCACCTTGCAATGCGGAGAAATTACTGTTTGTGCATTTACAATATTCATTGATTTTTGCCATTGAAAAACATCATGTTATTCATATACCAGAAATGATTGAAGCTACTGACTGAATGAAAGGAGCTGGCATCTCACTCTCTTTGAATCTTCTTTATCATGCTAAGAGGAGCAGGAAAAAGTAAAAAATTTCAGAATTGCACCTTGCAATGCGGAGAAATTACTGTTTGGGCATTTACAATATTCAATGATTTTTGCCATTGAAAAACGTCCAGAAATGATTGAAGCTACTGACTGAACGAAAGGAGCTGGCGTCTCACTCTCTTTGAATCTTCTTTAACATGCTAAGAGGAGCAGGAAAAAGCAAAAAATTTCAGAATTGCACCTTGCAATGCGGAGAAATTACTGTTTGTGCATTTACAATATTCATTGATTTTTGCCATTGAAAAACATCATGTTATTCATATACCAGAAATGTTTGAAGCTACTGACTGAATGAAAGGAGCTGGCATCTCACTCTCTTTGAATCTTTTTTATCATGCTAAGAGGAGCAGGAAAAAGCAAAAAATTTCAGAATTGCACCTTGCAATGCGGAGAAATTACTGTTTGTGCATTTACAATATTCATTGATTTTTGCCATTGAAAAACGTCCAGAAATGATTGAAGCTACTGACTGAATGAAAGGAGCTGGCATCTCACTCTCTTTGAATCTTCTTTATCATGCTAAGAGGAGCAGGAAAAAGCAAAAAATTTCAGAATTGCACCTTGCAATGCGGAGAAATTACTGTTTGTGCATTTACAATATTCATTGATTTTTGCCATTGAAAAACGTCCAGAAATGATTGAAGCTACTGACTGAATGAAAGGAGCTGGCATCTCACTCTCTTTGAATCTTCTTTATCATGCTAAGAGGAGCAGGAAAAAGCAAAAAATTTCAGAATTGCACCTTGCAATGCGGAGAAATTACTGTTTGTGCATTTACAATATTCATTGATTTTTGCCATTGAAAAACATCATGTTATTCATATACCAGAAATGATTGAAGCTACTGACTGAATGAAAGGAGCTGGCATCTCACTCTCTTTGAATCTTCTTTATCATGCTAAGAGGAGCAGGAAAAAGCAAAAAATTTCAGAATTGCACCTTGCAATGCGGAGAAATTACTGTTTGTGCATTTAGAATATTCATTGATTTTTGCCATTGAAAAACGTCCAGAAATGATTGAAGCTACTGACTGAATGAAAGGAGCTGGCATCTCACTCTCTTTGAATCTTCTTTATCATGCTAAGAGGAGCAGGAAAAAGCAAAAAATCTCAGAATTGCACCTTGCAATGCGGAGAAATTACTGTTTGTGCATTTACAATATTCATTGATTTTTGCCATTGAAAAACATCATGTTATTCATATACCAGAAATGATTGAAGCTACTGACTGAATGAAAGGAGCTGGCATCTCACTCTCCTTGAATCTTCTTTATCATGCTAAGAGGAGCAGGAAAAAGCAAAAAATTTCAGAATTGCACCTTGCAATGCGGAGAAATTACTGTTTGTGCATTTACAATATTCATTGATTTTTGCCATTGAAAAACATCATGTTATTCATATACCAGAAATGTTTGAAGCTACTGACTGAATGAAAGGAGCTGGCATCTCACTCTCTTTGAATCTTCTTTATCATGCTAAGAGGAGCAGGAAAAAGCAAAAAATTTCAGAATTGCACCTTGCAATGCGGAGAAATTACTGTTTGTGCATTTACAATATTCATTGATTTTTGCCATTGAAAAACATCACGTTATTCATATACCAGAAATGATTGAAGCTACTGACTGAATGAAAGGAGCTGGCATCTCACTCTCTTTGAATCTTCTTTATCATGCTAAGAGGAGCAGGAAAAAGCAAAAAATTTCAGAGTTGCACCTTGCAATGCGGAGAAATTACTGTTTGTGCATTTACAATATTCATTGATTTTTGCAATTGAAAAACGTCCAGAAATGATTGAAGCTACTGACTGAATGAAAGGAGCTGGCATCTCACTCTCTTTGAATCTTCTTTATCATGCTAAGAGGAGCAGGAAAAAGCAAAAAATTTCAGAATTGCACCTTGCAATGCGGAGAAATTACTGTTTGTGCATTTACAATATTCATTGATTTTTGCCATTGAAAAACATCATGTTATTCATATACCAGGAATGTTTGAAGCTACTGACTGAATGAAAGGAGCTGGCATCTCACTCTCTTTGAATCTTCTTTATCATGCTAAGAGGAGCAGGAAAAAGCAAAAAATTTCAGAATTGCACCTTGCAATGCGGAGAAATTACTGTTTGTGCATTTACAATATTCATTGATTTTTGCCATTGAAAAACATCACGTTATTCATATACCAGAAATGATTGAAGCTACTGACTGAATGAAAGGAGCTGGCATCTCACTCTCTTTTAATCTTGTTTATCATGCTAAGAGGAGCAGGAAAAAGCAAAAAATTTCAGAATTGCACCTTGCAATGCGGAGCAATTACTGTTTGTGCATTTACAATATTCATTGATTTTTGCCATTGAAAAACGTCCAGAAATGATTGAAGCTACTGACTGAATGAAAGGAGCTGGCATCTCACTCTCTTTGAATCTTCTTTATCATGCTAAGAGGAGCAGGAAAAAGCAAAAAATTTCAGAATTGCACCTTGCAATGCGGAGAAATTACTGTTTGTGCATTTACAATATTCATTGATTTTTGCCATTGAAAAACATCATGTTATTCATATACCAGAAATGATTGAAGCTACTGACTGAATGAAAGGAGCTGGCATCTCACTCTCTTTGAATCTTCTTTATCATGCTAAGAGGAGCAGGAAAAAGTAAAAAATTTCAGAATTGCACCTTGCAATGCGGAGAAATTACTGTTTGTGCATTTACAATATTCAATGATTTTTGCCATTGAAAAACGTCCAGAAATGATTGAAGCTACTGACTGAATGAAAGGAGCTGGCATCTCACTCTCTTTGAATCTTCTTTATCATGCTAAGAGGAGCAGGAAAAAGCAAAAAATTTCAGAATTGCACCTTGCAATGCGGAGAAATTACTGTTTGTGCATTTACAATATTCATTGATTTTTGCCATTGAAAAACATCATGTTATTCATATACCAGAAATGATTGAAGCTACTGACTGAATGAAAGGAGCTGGCATCTCACTCTCTTTGAATCTTCTTTATCATGCTAAGAGGAGCAGGAAAAAGTAAAAAATTTCAGAATTGCACCTTGCAATGCGGAGAAATTACTGTTTGTGCATTTACAATATTCAATGATTTTTGCCTTTGAAAAACGTCCAGAAATGATTGAAGCTACTGACTGAACGAAAGGAGCTGGCATCTCACTCTCTTTGAATCTTCTTTATCATGCTAAGAGGAGCAGGAAAAAGCAAAAAATTTCAGAATTGCACCTTGCAATGCGGAGAAATTACTGTTTGTGCATTTACAATATTCATTGATTTTTGCCATTGAAAAACGTCCAGAAATGATTGAAGCTACTGACTGAATGAAAGGAGCTGGCATCTCACTCTCTTTGAATTTTCTTTATCATGCTAAGAGGAGCAGGAAAAAGCAAAAAATTTCAGAATTGCACCTTGCAATGCGGAGAAATTACAGTTTGTGCATTTACAATATTCATTGATTTTTGCCATTGAAAAACATGTTATTCATATACCAGAAATGTTTGAAGCTACTGACTGAATGAAAGGAGCTGGCACCTCACTCTCTTTGAATCTTCTTTATCATGCTAAGAGGAGCAGGAAAAAGCAAAAAATTTCAGAATTGCACCTTGCAATGCGGAGAAATTACTGTTTGTGCATTTACAATATTCATTGATTTTTGCCATTGAAAAACGTCCAGAAATGATTGAAGCTACTGACTGAATGAAAGGAGCTGGCATCTCACTCTCTTTGAATCTTCTTTATCATGCTAAGAGGAGCAGGAAAAAGCAAAAAATTTCAGAATTGCACCTTGCAATGCGGAGAAATTACTGTTTGTGCATTTACAATATTCATTGATTTTTGCCATTGAAAAACATCATGTTATTCATATACCAGAAATGTTTGAAGCTACTGACTGAATGAAAGGAGCTGGCACCTCACTCTCTTTGAATCTTCTTTATCATGCTAAGAGGAGCAGGAAAAAGCAAAAATTTCAGAATTGCACCTTGCAATGCGGAGAAATTACTGTTTGTGCATTTACAATATTCATTGATTTTTGCCATTGAAAAACGTCCAGAAATGATTGAAGCTACTGACTGAATGAAAGGAGCTGGCATCTCACTCTCTTTGAATCTTCTTTATCATGCTAAGAGGAGCAGGAAAAAGCAAAAAATTTCAGAATTGCACCTTGCAATGCGGAGAAATTACTGTTTGTGCATTTACAATATTCATTGATTTTTGCCATTGAAAAACGTCCAGAAATGATTGAAGCTACTGACTGAATGAAAGGAGCTGGCATCTCACTCTCTTTGAATCTTCTTTATCATGCTAAGAGGAGCAGGAAAAAGCAAAAAATTTCAGAATTGCACCTTGCAATGCGGAGAAATTACTGTTTGTGCATTTACAATATTCATTGATTTTTGCCATTGAAAAACGTCCAGAAATGATTGTAGCTACTGACTGAATGAAAGGAGCTGGCATCTCACTCTCTTTGAATCTTCTTTATCATGCTAAGAGGAGCAGGAAAAAGCAAAAAATTTCAGAATTGCACCTTGCAATGCGGAGAAATTACTGTTTGTGCATTTACAATATTCATTGATTTTTGCCATTGAAAAACATCATGTTATTCATATACCAGAAATGATTGAAGCTACTGACTGAATGAAAGGAGCTGGCATCTCACTCTCTTTGAATCTTCTTTATCATGCTAAGAGGAGCAGGAAAATGTAAAAAATTTCAGAATTGCACCTTGCAATGCGGAGAAATTACTGTTTGTGCATTTACAATATTCAATGATTTTTGCCATTGAAAAACGTCCAGAAATGATTGAAGCTACTGACTGAACGAAAGGAGCTGGCATCTCACTCTCTTTGAATCTTCTTTATCATGCTAAGAGGAGCAGGAAAAAGCAAAAAATTTCAGAATTGCACCTTGCAATGCGGAGAAATTACTGTTTGTGCATTTACAATATTCATTGATTTTTGCCATTGAAAAACATCATGTTATTCATATACCAGAAATGTTTGAAGCTACTGACTGAATGAAAGGAGCTGGCATCTCACTCTCTTTGAATCTTCTTTATCATGCTAAGAGGAGCAGGAAAAAGCAAAAAATTTCAGAATTGCACCTTGCAATGCGGAGAAATTTCTGTTTGTGCATTTACAATATTCATTGATTTTTGCCATTGAAAAACGTCCAGAAATGATTGAAGCTACTGACTGAATGAAAGGAGCTGGCATCTCACTCTCTTTGAATCTTCTTTATCATGCTAAGGGGAGCAGGAAAAAGCAAAAAATTTCAGAATTGCACCTTGCAATGCGGAGAAATTACTGTTTGTGCATTTACAATATTCATTGATTTTTGCCATTGAAAAACGTCCAGAAATGATTGAAGCTACTGACTGAATGAAAGGAGCTGGCATCTCACTCTCTTTGAATCTTCTTTATCATGCTAAGAGGAGCAGGAAAAAGCAAAAAATTTCAGAATTGCACCTTACAATGCGGAGAAATTACAGTTTGTGCATTTACAATATTCATTGATTTTTGCCATTGAAAAACGTCCAGAAATGATTGAAGCTACTGACTGAATGAAAGGAGCTGGCATCTCACTCTCTTTGAATCTTCTTTATCATGCTAAGAGGAGCAGGAAAAAGCAAAAAATTTCAGAATTGCACCTTGCAATGCGGAGAAATTACTGTTTGTGCATTTACAATATTCATTGATTTTTGCCATTGAAAAACGTCCAGAAATGATTGAAGCTACTGACTGAATGAAAGGAGCTGGCATCTCACTCTCTTTGAATTTTCTTTATCATGCTAAGAGGAGCAGGAAAAAGCAAAAAATTTCAGAATTGCACCTTGCAATGCGGAGAAATTACAGTTTGTGCATTTACAATATTCATTGATTTTTGCCATTGAAAAACATGTTATTCATATACCAGAAATGTTTGAAGCTACTGACTGAATGAAAGGAGCTGGCACCTCACTCTCTTTGAATCTTCTTTATCATGCTAAGAGGAGCAGGAAAAAGCAAAAAATTTCAGAATTGCACCTTGCAATGCGGAGAAATTACTGTTTGTGCATTTACAATATTCATTGATTTTTGCCATTGAAAAACGTCCAGAAATGATTGAAGCTACTGACTGAATGAAAGGAGCTGGCATCTCACTCTCTTTGAATCTTCTTTATCATGCTAAGAGGAGCAGGAAAAAGCAAAAAATTTCAGAATTGCACCTTGCAATGCGGAGAAATTACTGTTTGTGCATTTACAATATTCATTGATTTTTGCCATTGAAAAACATCATGTTATTCATATACCAGAAATGTTTGAAGCTACTGACTGAATGAAAGGAGCTGGCACCTCACTCTCTTTGAATCTTCTTTATCATGGTAAGAGGAGCAGGAAAAAGCAAAAATTTCAGAATTGCACCTTGCAATGCGGAGAAATTACTGTTTGTGCATTTACAATATTCATTGATTTTTGCCATTGAAAAACGTCCAGAAATGATTGAAGCTACTGACTGAATGAAAGGAGCTGGCATCTCACTCTCTTTGAATCTTCTTTATCATGCTAAGAGGAGCAGGAAAAAGCAAAAAATTTCAGAATTGCACCTTGCAATGCGGAGAAATTACTGTTTGTGCATTTACAATATTCATTGATTTTTGCCATTGAAAAACGTCCAGAAATGATTGAAGCTACTGACTGAATGAAAGGAGCTGGCATCTCACTCTCTTTGAATCTTCTTTATCATGCTAAGAGGAGCAGGAAAAAGCAAAAAATTTCAGAATTGCACCTTGCAATGCGGAGAAATTACTGTTTGTGCATTTACAATATTCATTGATTTTTGCCATTGAAAAACGTCCAGAAATGATTGAAGCTACTGACTGAATGAAAGGAGCTGGCATCTCACTCTCTTTGAATCTTCTTTATCATGCTAAGAGGAGCAGGAAAAAGCAAAAAATTTCAGAATTGCACCTTGCAATGCGGAGAAATAACTGTTTGTGCATTTACAATATTCATTGATTTTTGCCATTGAAAAACGTTATTCATATACCAGAAATGTTTGAAGCTACTGACTGAATGAAAGGAACTGGCACCTCACTCTCTTTGAATCTTCTTTATCATGCTAAGAGAAGCAGGAATAAGCAAAAAATTTCAGAATTGCACCTTGCAATGCGGAAAAATTACTGTTTGTGCATTTACAATATTCATTGATTTTTCCATTGAAAAACGTCCAGAAATGATTGAAGCTACTGACTGAATGAAAGGAGCTGGCATCTCACTCTCTTTGAATCTTCTTTATCATGCTAAGAGGAGCAGGAAAAAGCAAAAAATTTCAGAATTGCACCTTGCAATGCGGAGAAATTACTGTTTGTGCATTTACAATATTCATTGATTTTTGCCATTGAAAAACGTCCAGAAATGATTGAAGCTACTGACTGATTGAAAGGAGCTGGCATCTCACTCTCTTTGAATCTTCTTTATCATGCTAAGAGGAGCAGGAAAAAGCAAAAAATTTCAGAATTGCGCCTTGCAATGCGGAGAAATTACTGTTTGTGCATTTACAAAATTCATTGATTTTTGCCATTGAAAAACATCATGTTATTCATTTACCAGAAATGATTGAAGCTACTGACTGAATGTAAGGAGCTGGCATCTCACTCTCTTTGAATCTTCTTTATCATGCTAAGAGGAGCAGGAAAAAGCAAAAAATTTCAGAATTGCACCTTGCAATGCGGAGAAATTACTGTTTGTGCATTTACAATATTCATTGATTTTTGCCATTGAAAAACGTCCAGAAATGATTGAAGCTACTGACTGAATGAAAGGAGCTGGCATCTCACTCTCTTTGAATCTTCTTTATCATGCTAAGAGGAGCAGGAAAAAGCAAAAAATTTCAGAATTGCACCTTGCAATGCGGAGAAATTACTGTTTGTGCTTTTACAATATTCATTGATTTTTGCCATTGAAAAACATCATGTTATTCATATACCAGAAATGTTTGAAGCTACTGATTGAATGAAAAGAGCTGGCATCTCACTCTCTTTGAATCTTCTTTATCATGCTAAGAGGAGCAGGAAAAAGCAAAAAATTTCAGAATTGCACCTTGCAATGCGGAGAAATTACTGTTTGTGCATTTACAATATTCATTGATTTTTGCCATTGAAAAACGTCCAGAAATGATTGAAGCTACTGACTGAATGAAAAGAGCTGGCATCTCACTCTCTTTGAATCTTCTTTATCATGCTAAGAGGAGCAGGAAAAAGCAAAAAATTTCAGAATTGCACCTTGCAATGCGGAGAAATTACAGTTTGTGCATTTACAATATTCATTGATTTTTGCCATTGAAAAACGTCCAGAAATGATTGAAGTTACTGACTGAATGAAAGGAGCTGGCATCTCACTCTCTTTGAATCTTCTTTATCATGCTAAGAGGAGCAGGAAAAAGCAAAAAATTTCAGAATTGCTCCTTGCAATGCGGAGAAATTACTGTTTGTGCATTTACAATATTCATTGATTTTTGCCATTGAAAAACATGTTATTCATATACCAGAAATGTTTGAAGCTACTGACTGAATGAAAGGAGCTGGCACCTCACTCTCTTTGAATCTTCTTTATCATGCTAAGAGGAGCAGGAAAAAGCAAAAATTTCAGAATTGCACCTTGCAATGCGGAGAAATTACTGTTTGTGCATTTACAATATTCATTGATTTTTGCCATTGAAAAACGTCCAGAAATGATTGAAGCTACTGACTGAATGAAAGGAGCTGGCATCTCACTCTCTTTGAATCTTCTTTATCATGCTAAGAGGAGCAGGAAAAAGCAAAAAATTTCAGAATTGCACCTTGCAATGCGGAGAAATTACTGTTTGTGCATTTACAATATACATTGATTTTTGCCATTGAAAAACGTCCAGAAATGATTGAAGCTACTGACTGAATGAAAGGAGCTGGCATCTCACTCTCTTTGAATCTTCTTTATCATGCTAAGAGGAGCAGGAAAAAGCAAAAAATTTCAGAATTGCACCTTGCAATGCGGAGAAATTACTGTTTGTGCATTTACAATATTCATTGATTTTTGCCATTGAAAAACGTCCAGAAATGATTGAAGCTACTGACTGAATGAAAGGAGCTGGCATCTCACTCTCTTTGAATCTTCTTTATCATGCTAAGAGGAGCAGGAAAAAGCAAAAAATTTCAGAATTGCACCTTGCAATGCGGAGAAATAACTGTTTGTGCATTTACAGTATTCATTGATTTTTGCCATTGAAAAACGTTATTCATATACCAGAAATGTTTGAAGCTACTGACTGAATGAAAGGAGCTGGCACCTCACTCTCTTTGAATCTTCTTTATCATGCTAAGAGGAGCAGGAATAAGCAAAAAATTTCAGAATTGCACCTTGCAATGCGGAAAAATTACTGTTTGTGCATTTACAATATTCATTGATTTTTGCCATTGAAAAACGTCCAGAAATGATTGAAGCTACTGACTGAATGAAAGGAGCTGGCATCTCACTCTCTTTGAATCTTCTTTATCATGCTAAGAGGAGCAGGAAAAAGCAAAAAATTTCAGAATTGCACCTTGCAATGCGGAGAAATTACTGTTTGTGCATTTACAATATTCATTGATTTTTGCCATTGAAAAACGTCCAGAAATGATTGAAGCTACTGACTGATTGAAAGGAGCTGGCATCTCACTCTCTTTGAATCTTCTTTATCATGCTAAGAGGAGCAGGAAAAAGCAAAAAATTTCAGAATTGCGCCTTGCAATGCGGAGAAATTACTGTTTGTGCATTTACAAAATTCATTGATTTTTGCCATTGAAAAACATCATGTTATTCATTTACCAGAAATGATTGAAGCTACTGACTGAATGTAAGGAGCTGGCATCTCACTCTCTTTGAATCTTCTTTATCATGCTAGGAGGAGCAGGAAAAAGCAAAAAATTTCAGAATTGCACCTTGCAATGCGGAGAAATTACTGTTTGTGCATTTACAATATTCATTGATTTTTGCCATTGAAAAACGTCCAGAAATGATTGAAGCTACTGACTGAATGAAAGGAGCTGGCATCTCACTCTCTTTGAATCTTCTTTATCATGCTAAGAGGAGCAGGAAAAAGCAAAAAATTTCAGAATTGCACCTTGCAATGCGGAGAAATTACTGTTTGTGCATTTACAATATTCATTGATTTTTGCCATTGAAAAACATCATGTTATTCATATACCAGAAATGTTTGAAGCTACTGATTGAATGAAAGGAGCTGGCATCTCACTCTCTTTGAATCTTCTTTATCATGCTAAGAGGAGCAGGAAAAAGCAAAAAATTTCAGAATTGCACCTTGCAATGCGGAGAAATTACTGTTTGTGCATTTACAATATTCATTGATTTTTGCCATTGAAAAACGTCCAGAAATGATTGAAGCTACTGACTGAATGAAAAGAGCTGGCATCTCACTCTCTTTGAATCTTCTTTATCATGCTAAGAGGAGCAGGAAAAAGCAAAAAATTTCAGAATTGCACCTTGCAATGCGGAGAAATTACAGTTTGTGCATTTACAATATTCATTGATTTTTGCCATTGAAAAACGTCCAGAAATGATTGAAGCTACTGACTGAATGAAAGGAGCTGGCATCTCACTCTCTTTGAATCTTCTTTATCATGCTAAGAGGAGCAGGAAAAAGCAAAAAATTTCAGAATTGCTCCTTGCAATGCGGAGAAATTACTGTTTGTGCATTTACAATATTCATTGATTTTTGCCATTGAAAAACATGTTATTCATATACCAGAAATGTTTGAAGCTACTGACTGAATGAAAGGAGCTGGCACCTCACTCTCTTTAAATCTTCTTTATCATGCTAAGAGGAGCAGGAAAAAGCAAAAATTTCAGAATTGCACCTTGCAATGCGGAGAAATTACTGTTTGTGCATTTACAATATTCATTGATTTTTGCCATTGAAAAACGTCCAGAAATGATTGAAGCTACTGACTGAATGAAAGGAGCTGGCATCTCACTCTCTTTGAATCTTCTTTATCATGCTAAGAGGAGCAGGAAAAAGCAAAAAATTTCAGAATTGCACCTTGCAATGCGGAGAAATTACTGTTTGTGCATTTACAATATTCATTGATTTTTGCCATTGAAAAACGTCCAGAAATGATTGAAGCTACTGACTGAATGAAAGGAGCTGGCATCTCACTCTCTTTGAATCTTCTTTATCATGCTAAGAGGAGCAGGAAAAAGCAAAAAATTTCAGAATTGCACCTTGCAATGCGGAGAAATTACTGTTTGTGCATTTACAATATTCATTGATTTTTGCCATTGAAAAACGTCCAGAAATGATTGAAGCTACTGACTGAATGAAAGGAGCTGGCATCTCACTCTCTTTGAATCTTCTTTATCATGCTAAGAGGAGCAGGAAAAAGCAAAAAATTTCAGAATTGCACCTTGCAATGCGGAGAAATAACTGTTTGTGCATTTACAATATTCATTGATTTTTGCCATTGAAAAACGTTATTCATATACCAGAAATGTTTGAAGCTACTGACTGAATGAAAGGAGCTGGCACCTCACTCTCTTTGAATCTTCTTTATCATGCTAAGAGGAGCAGGAATAAGCAAAAAATTTCAGAATTGCACCTTGCAATGCGGAAAAATTACTGTTTGTGCATTTACAATATTCATTGATTTTTGCCATTGAAAAACGTCCAGAAATGATTGAAGCTACTGACTGAATGAAAGGAGCTGGCATCTCACTCTCTTTGAATCTTCTTTATCATGCTAAGAGGAGCAGGAAAAAGCAAAAAATTTCAGAATTGCACCTTGCAATGCGGAGAAATTACTGTTTGTGCATTTACAATATTCATTGATTTTTGCCATTGAAAAACGTCCAGAAATGATTGAAGCTACTGACTGATTGAAAGGAGCTGGCATCTCACTCTCTTTGAATCTTCTTTATCATGCTAAGAGGAGCAGGAAAAAGCAAAAAATTTCAGAATTGCGCCTTGCAATGCGGAGAAATTACTGTTTGTGCATTTACAAAATTCATTGATTTTTGCCATTGAAAAACATCATGTTATTCATTTACCAGAAATGATTGAAGCTACTGACTGAATGTAAGGAGCTGGCATCTCACTCTCTTTGAATCTTCTTTATCATGCTAAGAGGAGCAGGAAAAAGCAAAAAATTTCAGAATTGCACCTTGCAATGCGGAGAAATTACTGTTTGTGCATTTACAATATTCGTTGATTTTTGCCATTGAAAAACGTCCAGAAATGATTGAAGCTACTGACTGAATGAAAGGAGCTGGCATCTCACTCTCTTTGAATCTTCTTTATCATGCTAAGAGGAGCAGGAAAAAGCAAAAAATTTCAGAATTGCACCTTGCAATGCGGAGAAATTACTGTTTGTGCATTTACAATATTCATTGATTTTTGCCATTGAAAAACATCATGTTATTCATATACCAGAAATGATTGAAGCTACTGACTGAATGAAAGGAGCTGGCATCTCACTCTCTTTGAATCTTCTTTATCATGCTAAGAGGAGCAGGAAAAAGTAAAAAATTTCAGAATTGCACCTTGCAATGCGGAGAAATTACTGTTTGTGCATTTACAATATTCAATGATTTTTGCCATTGAAAAACGTCCAGAAATGATTGAAGCTACTGACTGAACGAAAGGAGCTGGCGTCTCACTCTCTTTGAATCTTCTTTATCATGCTAAGAGGAGCAGGAAAAAGCAAAAAATTTCAGAATTGCACCTTGCAATGCGGAGAAATTACTGTTTGTGCATTTACAATATTCATTGATTTTTGCCATTGAAAAACATCATGTTATTCATATACCAGAAATGTTTGAAGCTACTGACTGAATGAAAGGAGCTGGCATCTCACTCTCTTTGAATCTTTTTTATCATGCTAAGAGGAGCAGGAAAAAGCAAAAAATTTCAGAATTGCACCTTGCAATGCGGAGAAATTACTGTTTGTGCATTTACAATATTCATTGATTTTTGCCATTGAAAAACGTCCAGAAATGATTGAAGCTACTGACTGAATGAAAGGAGCTGGCATCTCACTCTCTTTGAATCTTCTTTATCATGCTAAGAGGAGCAGGAAAAAGCAAAAAATTTCAGAATTGCACCTTGCAATGCGGAGAAATTACTGTTTGTGCATTTACAATATTCATTGATTTTTGCCATTGAAAAACATCATGTTATTCATATACCAGAAATGATTGAAGCTACTGACTGAATGAAAGGAGCTGGCATCTCACTCTCTTTGAATCTTCTTTATCATGCTAAGAGGAGCAGGAAAAAGCAAAAAATTTCAGAATTGCACCTTGCAATGCGGAGAAATTACTGTTTGTGCATTTACAATATTCATTGATTTTTGCAATTGAAAAACGTCCAGAAATGATTGAAGCTACTGACTGAATGAAAGGAGCTGGCTTCTCACTCTCTTTGAATCTTCTTTATCATGCTAAGAGGAGCAGGAAAAAGCAAAAAATTTCAGAATTGCACCTTGCAATGCGGAGAAATTACTGTTTGTGCATTTAGAATATTCATTGATTTTTGCCATTGAAAAACGTCCAGAAATGATTGAAGCTACTGACTGAATGAAAGGAGCTGGCATCTCACTCTCTTTGAATCTTCTTTATCATGCTAAGAGGAGCAGGAAAAAGCAAAAAATCTCAGAATTGCACCTTGCAATGCGGAGAAATTACTGTTTGTGCATTTACAATATTCATTGATTTTTGCCATTGAAAAACATGTTATTCATATACCAGAAATGTTTGAAGCTACTGACTGAATGAAAGGAGCTGGCACCTCACTCTCTTTGAATCTTCTTTATCATGCTAAGAGGAGCAGGAAAAAGCAAAAAATTTCAGAATTGCACCTTGCAATGCGGAGAAATTACTGTTTGTGCATTTACAATATTCATTGATTTTTGCCATTGAAAAACGTCCAGAAATGATTGAAGCTACTGACTGAATGAAAGGAGCTGGCATCTCACTCTCTTTGAATCTTCTTTATCATGCTAAGAGGAGCAGGAAAAAGCAAAAAATTTCAGAATTGCACCTTGCAATGCGGAGAAATTACTGTTTGTGCATTTACAATATTCATTGATTTTTGCCATTGAAAAACATCATGTTATTCATATACCAGAAATGTTTGAAGCTACTGACTGAATGAAAGGAGCTGGCACCTCACTCTCTTTGAATCTTCTTTATCATGGTAAGAGGAGCAGGAAAAAGCAAAAATTTCAGAATTGCACCTTGCAATGCGGAGAAATTACTGTTTGTGCATTTACAATATTCATTGATTTTTGCCATTGAAAAACGTCCAGAAATGATTGAAGCTACTGACTGAATGAAAGGAGCTGGCATCTCACTCTCTTTGAATCTTCTTTATCATGCTAAGAGGAGCAGGAAAAAGCAAAAAATTTCAGAATTGCACCTTGCAATGCGGAGAAATTACTGTTTGTGCATTTACAATATTCATTGATTTTTGCCATTGAAAAACGTCCAGAAATGATTGAAGCTACTGACTGAATGAAAGGAGCTGGCATCTCACTCTCTTTGAATCTTCTTTATCATGCTAAGAGGAGCAGGAAAAAGCAAAAAATTTCAGAATTGCACCTTGCAATGCGGAGAAATTACTGTTTGTGCATTTACAATATTCATTGATTTTTGCCATTGAAAAACGTCCAGAAATGATTGAAGCTACTGACTGAATGAAAGGAGCTGGCATCTCACTCTCTTTGAATCTTCTTTATCATGCTAAGAGGAGCAGGAAAAAGCAAAAAATTTCAGAATTGCACCTTGCAATGCGGAGAAATAACTGTTTGTGCATTTACAATATTCATTGATTTTTGCCATTGAAAAACGTTATTCATATACCAGAAATGTTTGAAGCTACTGACTGAATGAAAGGAACTGGCACCTCACTCTCTTTGAATCTTCTTTATCATGCTAAGAGGAGCAGGAATAAGCAAAAAATTTCAGAATTGCACCTTGCAATGCGGAAAAATTACTGTTTGTGCATTTACAATATTCATTGATTTTTCCATTGAAAAACGTCCAGAAATGATTGAAGCTACTGACTGAATGAAAGGAGCTGGCATCTCACTCTCTTTGAATCTTCTTTATCATGCTAAGAGGAGCAGGAAAAAGCAAAAAATTTCAGAATTGCACCTTGCAATGCGGAGAAATTACTGTTTGTGCATTTACAATATTCATTGATTTTTGCCATTGAAAAACGTCCAGAAATGATTGAAGCTACTGACTGATTGAAAGGAGCTGGCATCTCACTCTCTTTGAATCTTCTTTATCATGCTAAGAGGAGCAGGAAAAAGCAAAAAATTTCAGAATTGCGCCTTGCAATGCGGAGAAATTACTGTTTGTGCATTTACAAAATTCATTGATTTTTGCCATTGAAAAACATCATGTTATTCATTTACCAGAAATGATTGAAGCTACTGACTGAATGTAAGGAGCTGGCATCTCACTCTCTTTGAATCTTCTTTATCATGCTAAGAGGAGCAGGAAAAAGCAAAAAATTTCAGAATTGCACCTTGCAATGCGGAGAAATTACTGTTTGTGCATTTACAATATTCATTGATTTTTGCCATTGAAAAACGTCCAGAAATGATTGAAGCTACTGACTGAATGAAAGGAGCTGGCATCTCACTCTCTTTGAATCTTCTTTATCATGCTAAGAGGAGCAGGAAAAAGCAAAAAATTTCAGAATTGCACCTTGCAATGCGGAGAAATTACTGTTTGTGCTTTTACAATATTCATTGATTTTTGCCATTGAAAAACATCATGTTATTCATATACCAGAAATGTTTGAAGCTACTGATTGAATGAAAAGAGCTGGCATCTCACTCTCTTTGAATCTTCTTTATCATGCTAAGAGGAGCAGGAAAAAGCAAAAAATTTCAGAATTGCACCTTGCAATGCGGAGAAATTACTGTTTGTGCATTTACAATATTCATTGATTTTTGCCATTGAAAAACGTCCAGAAATGATTGAAGCTACTGACTGAATGAAAAGAGCTGGCATCTCACTCTCTTTGAATCTTCTTTATCATGCTAAGAGGAGCAGGAAAAAGCAAAAAATTTCAGAATTGCACCTTGCAATGCGGAGAAATTACAGTTTGTGCATTTACAATATTCATTGATTTTTGCCATTGAAAAACGTCCAGAAATGATTGAAGTTACTGACTGAATGAAAGGAGCTGGCATCTCACTCTCTTTGAATCTTCTTTATCATGCTAAGAGGAGCAGGAAAAAGCAAAAAATTTCAGAATTGCTCCTTGCAATGCGGAGAAATTACTGTTTGTGCATTTACAATATTCATTGATTTTTGCCATTGAAAAACATGTTATTCATATACCAGAAATGTTTGAAGCTACTGACTGAATGAAAGGAGCTGGCACCTCACTCTCTTTGAATCTTCTTTATCATGCTAAGAGGAGCAGGAAAAAGCAAAAATTTCAGAATTGCACCTTGCAATGCGGAGAAATTACTGTTTGTGCATTTACAATATTCATTGATTTTTGCCATTGAAAAACGTCCAGAAATGATTGAAGCTACTGACTGAATGAAAGGAGCTGGCATCTCACTCTCTTTGAATCTTCTTTATCATGCTAAGAGGAGCAGGAAAAAGCAAAAAATTTCAGAATTGCACCTTGCAATGCGGAGAAATTACTGTTTGTGCATTTACAATATACATTGATTTTTGCCATTGAAAAACGTCCAGAAATGATTGAAGCTACTGACTGAATGAAAGGAGCTGGCATCTCACTCTCTTTGAATCTTCTTTATCATGCTAAGAGGAGCAGGAAAAAGCAAAAAATTTCAGAATTGCACCTTGCAATGCGGAGAAATTACTGTTTGTGCATTTACAATATTCATTGATTTTTGCCATTGAAAAACGTCCAGAAATGATTGAAGCTACTGACTGAATGAAAGGAGCTGGCATCTCACTCTCTTTGAATCTTCTTTATCATGCTAAGAGGAGCAGGAAAAAGCAAAAAATTTCAGAATTGCACCTTGCAATGCGGAGAAATAACTGTTTGTGCATTTACAGTATTCATTGATTTTTGCCATTGAAAAACGTTATTCATATACCAGAAATGTTTGAAGCTACTGACTGAATGAAAGGAGCTGGCACCTCACTCTCTTTGAATCTTCTTTATCATGCTAAGAGGAGCAGGAATAAGCAAAAAATTTCAGAATTGCACCTTGCAATGCGGAAAAATTACTGTTTGTGCATTTACAATATTCATTGATTTTTGCCATTGAAAAACGTCCAGAAATGATTGAAGCTACTGACTGAATGAAAGGAGCTGGCATCTCACTCTCTTTGAATCTTCTTTATCATGCTAAGAGGAGCAGGAAAAAGCAAAAAATTTCAGAATTGCACCTTGCAATGCGGAGAAATTACTGTTTGTGCATTTACAATATTCATTGATTTTTGCCATTGAAAAACGTCCAGAAATGATTGAAGCTACTGACTGATTGAAAGGAGCTGGCATCTCACTCTCTTTGAATCTTCTTTATCATGCTAAGAGGAGCAGGAAAAAGCAAAAAATTTCAGAATTGCGCCTTGCAATGCGGAGAAATTACTGTTTGTGCATTTACAAAATTCATTGATTTTTGCCATTGAAAAACATCATGTTATTCATTTACCAGAAATGATTGAAGCTACTGACTGAATGTAAGGAGCTGGCATCTCACTCTCTTTGAATCTTCTTTATCATGCTAGGAGGAGCAGGAAAAAGCAAAAAATTTCAGAATTGCACCTTGCAATGCGGAGAAATTACTGTTTGTGCATTTACAATATTCATTGATTTTTGCCATTGAAAAACGTCCAGAAATGATTGAAGCTACTGACTGAATGAAAGGAGCTGGCATCTCACTCTCTTTGAATCTTCTTTATCATGCTAAGAGGAGCAGGAAAAAGCAAAAAATTTCAGAATTGCACCTTGCAATGCGGAGAAATTACTGTTTGTGCATTTACAATATTCATTGATTTTTGCCATTGAAAAACATCATGTTATTCATATACCAGAAATGTTTGAAGCTACTGATTGAATGAAAGGAGCTGGCATCTCACTCTCTTTGAATCTTCTTTATCATGCTAAGAGGAGCAGGAAAAAGCAAAAAATTTCAGAATTGCACCTTGCAATGCGGAGAAATTACTGTTTGTGCATTTACAATATTCATTGATTTTTGCCATTGAAAAACGTCCAGAAATGATTGAAGCTACTGACTGAATGAAAAGAGCTGGCATCTCACTCTCTTTGAATCTTCTTTATCATGCTAAGAGGAGCAGGAAAAAGCAAAAAATTTCAGAATTGCACCTTGCAATGCGGAGAAATTACAGTTTGTGCATTTACAATATTCATTGATTTTTGCCATTGAAAAACGTCCAGAAATGATTGAAGCTACTGACTGAATGAAAGGAGCTGGCATCTCACTCTCTTTGAATCTTCTTTATCATGCTAAGAGGAGCAGGAAAAAGCAAAAAATTTCAGAATTGCTCCTTGCAATGCGGAGAAATTACTGTTTGTGCATTTACAATATTCATTGATTTTTGCCATTGAAAAACATGTTATTCATATACCAGAAATGTTTGAAGCTACTGACTGAATGAAAGGAGCTGGCACCTCACTCTCTTTAAATCTTCTTTATCATGCTAAGAGGAGCAGGAAAAAGCAAAAATTTCAGAATTGCACCTTGCAATGCGGAGAAATTACTGTTTGTGCATTTACAATATTCATTGATTTTTGCCATTGAAAAACGTCCAGAAATGATTGAAGCTACTGACTGAATGAAAGGAGCTGGCATCTCACTCTCTTTGAATCTTCTTTATCATGCTAAGAGGAGCAGGAAAAAGCAAAAAATTTCAGAATTGCACCTTGCAATGCGGAGAAATTACTGTTTGTGCATTTACAATATTCATTGATTTTTGCCATTGAAAAACGTCCAGAAATGATTGAAGCTACTGACTGAATGAAAGGAGCTGGCATCTCACTCTCTTTGAATCTTCTTTATCATGCTAAGAGGAGCAGGAAAAAGCAAAAAATTTCAGAATTGCACCTTGCAATGCGGAGAAATTACTGTTTGTGCATTTACAATATTCATTGATTTTTGCCATTGAAAAACGTCCAGAAATGATTGAAGCTACTGACTGAATGAAAGGAGCTGGCATCTCACTCTCTTTGAATCTTCTTTATCATGCTAAGAGGAGCAGGAAAAAGCAAAAAATTTCAGAATTGCACCTTGCAATGCGGAGAAATAACTGTTTGTGCATTTACAATATTCATTGATTTTTGCCATTGAAAAACGTTATTCATATACCAGAAATGTTTGAAGCTACTGACTGAATGAAAGGAGCTGGCACCTCACTCTCTTTGAATCTTCTTTATCATGCTAAGAGGAGCAGGAATAAGCAAAAAATTTCAGAATTGCACCTTGCAATGCGGAAAAATTACTGTTTGTGCATTTACAATATTCATTGATTTTTGCCATTGAAAAACGTCCAGAAATGATTGAAGCTACTGACTGAATGAAAGGAGCTGGCATCTCACTCTCTTTGAATCTTCTTTATCATGCTAAGAGGAGCAGGAAAAAGCAAAAAATTTCAGAATTGCACCTTGCAATGCGGAGAAATTACTGTTTGTGCATTTACAATATTCATTGATTTTTGCCATTGAAAAACGTCCAGAAATGATTGAAGCTACTGACTGATTGAAAGGAGCTGGCATCTCACTCTCTTTGAATCTTCTTTATCATGCTAAGAGGAGCAGGAAAAAGCAAAAAATTTCAGAATTGCGCCTTGCAATGCGGAGAAATTACTGTTTGTGCATTTACAAAATTCATTGATTTTTGCCATTGAAAAACATCATGTTATTCATTTACCAGAAATGATTGAAGCTACTGACTGAATGTAAGGAGCTGGCATCTCACTCTCTTTGAATCTTCTTTATCATGCTAAGAGGAGCAGGAAAAAGCAAAAAATTTCAGAATTGCACCTTGCAATGCGGAGAAATTACTGTTTGTGCATTTACAATATTCGTTGATTTTTGCCATTGAAAAACGTCCAGAAATGATTGAAGCTACTGACTGAATGAAAGGAGCTGGCATCTCACTCTCTTTGAATCTTCTTTATCATGCTAAGAGGAGCAGGAAAAAGCAAAAAATTTCAGAATTGCACCTTGCAATGCGGAGAAATTACTGTTTGTGCATTTACAATATTCATTGATTTTTGCCATTGAAAAACATCATGTTATTCATATACCAGAAATGATTGAAGCTACTGACTGAATGAAAGGAGCTGGCATCTCACTCTCTTTGAATCTTCTTTATCATGCTAAGAGGAGCAGGAAAAAGTAAAAAATTTCAGAATTGCACCTTGCAATGCGGAGAAATTACTGTTTGTGCATTTACAATATTCAATGATTTTTGCCATTGAAAAACGTCCAGAAATGATTGAAGCTACTGACTGAACGAAAGGAGCTGGCGTCTCACTCTCTTTGAATCTTCTTTATCATGCTAAGAGGAGCAGGAAAAAGCAAAAAATTTCAGAATTGCACCTTGCAATGCGGAGAAATTACTGTTTGTGCATTTACAATATTCATTGATTTTTGCCATTGAAAAACATCATGTTATTCATATACCAGAAATGTTTGAAGCTACTGACTGAATGAAAGGAGCTGGCATCTCACTCTCTTTGAATCTTTTTTATCATGCTAAGAGGAGCAGGAAAAAGCAAAAAATTTCAGAATTGCACCTTGCAATGCGGAGAAATTACTGTTTGTGCATTTACAATATTCATTGATTTTTGCCATTGAAAAACGTCCAGAAATGATTGAAGCTACTGACTGAATGAAAGGAGCTGGCATCTCACTCTCTTTGAATCTTCTTTATCATGCTAAGAGGAGCAGGAAAAAGCAAAAAATTTCAGAATTGCACCTTGCAATGCGGAGAAATTACTGTTTGTGCATTTACAATATTCATTGATTTTTGCCATTGAAAAACATCATGTTATTCATATACCAGAAATGATTGAAGCTACTGACTGAATGAAAGGAGCTGGCATCTCACTCTCTTTGAATCTTCTTTATCATGCTAAGAGGAGCAGGAAAAAGCAAAAAATTTCAGAATTGCACCTTGCAATGCGGAGAAATTACTGTTTGTGCATTTACAATATTCATTGATTTTTGCAATTGAAAAACGTCCAGAAATGATTGAAGCTACTGACTGAATGAAAGGAGCTGGCTTCTCACTCTCTTTGAATCTTCTTTATCATGCTAAGAGGAGCAGGAAAAAGCAAAAAATTTCAGAATTGCACCTTGCAATGCGGAGAAATTACTGTTTGTGCATTTAGAATATTCATTGATTTTTGCCATTGAAAAACGTCCAGAAATGATTGAAGCTACTGACTGAATGAAAGGAGCTGGCATCTCACTCTCTTTGAATCTTCTTTATCATGCTAAGAGGAGCAGGAAAAAGCAAAAAATCTCAGAATTGCACCTTGCAATGCGGAGAAATTACTGTTTGTGCATTTACAATATTCATTGATTTTTGCCATTGAAAAACATCATGTTATTCATATACCAGAAATGATTGAAGCTACTGACTGAATGAAAGGAGCTGGCATCTCACTCTCTTTGAATCTTCTTTATCATGCTAAGAGGAGCAGGAAAAAGTAAAAAATTTCAGAATTGCACCTTGCAATGCGGAGAAATTACTGTTTGTGCATTTACAATATTCAATGATTTTTGCCATTGAAAAACGTCCAGAAATGATTGAAGCTACTGACTGAATGAAAGGAGCTGGCATCTCACTCTCTTTGAATCTTCTTTATCATGCTAAGAGGAGCAGGATAAAGCAAAAAATTTCAGAATTGCACCTTGCAATGCGGAGAAATTACTGTTTGTGCATTTACAATATTCATTGATTTTTGCCATTGAAAAACATCATGTTATTCATATACCAGAAATGTTTGAAGCTACTGACTGAATGAAAGGAGCTGGCATCTCACTCTCCTTGAATCTTCTTTATCATGCTAAGAGGAGCAGGAAAAAGCAAAAAATTTCAGAATTGCACCTTGCAATGCGGAGAAATTACTGTTTGTGCATTTACAATATTCATTGATTTTTGCCATTGAAAAACATCATGTTATTCATATACCAGAAATGTTTGAAGCTACTGACTGAATGAAAGGAGCTGGCATCTCACTCTCTTTGAATCTTCTTTATCATGCTAAGAGGAGCAGGAAAAAGCAAAAAATTTCAGAATTGCACCTTGCAATGCGGAGAAATTACTGTTTGTGCATTTACAATATTCATTGATTTTTGCCATTGAAAAACATCACGTTATTCATATACCAGAAATGATTGAAGCTACTGACTGAATGAAAGGAGCTGGCATCTCACTCTCTTTGAATCTTTTTTATCATGCTAAGAGGAGCAGGAAAAAGCAAAAAATTTCAGAATTGCACCTTGCAATGCGGAGAAATTACTGTTTGTGCATTTACAATATTCATTGATTTTTGCCATTGAAAAACATCATGTTATTCATATACCAGAAATGATTGAAGCTACTGACTGAATGAAAGGAGCTGGCATCTCACTCTCTTTGAATCTTCTTTATCATGCTAAGAGGAGCAGGAAAAAGCAAAAAATTTCAGAATTGCACCTTGCAATGCGGAGAAATTACTGTTTGTGCATTTACAATATTCGTTGATTTTTGCCATTGAAAAACGTCCAGAAATGATTGAAGCTACTGACTGAATGAAAGGAGCTGGCATCTCACTCTCTTTGAATCTTCTTTATCATGCTAAGAGGAGCAGGAAAAAGCAAAAAATTTCAGAATTGCACCTTGCAATGCGGAGAAATTACTGTTTGTGCATTTACAATATTCATTGATTTTTGCCATTGAAAAACATCATGTTATTCATATACCAGAAATGATTGAAGCTACTGACTGAATGAAAGGAGCTGGCATCTCACTCTCTTTGAATCTTCTTTATCATGCTAAGAGGAGCAGGAAAAAGTAAAAAATTTCAGAATTGCACCTTGCAATGCGGAGAAATTACTGTTTGTGCATTTACAATATTCAATGATTTTTGCCATTGAAAAACGTCCAGAAATGATTGAAGCTACTGACTGAACGAAAGGAGCTGGCGTCTCACTCTCTTTGAATCTTCTTTATCATGCTAAGAGGAGCAGGAAAAAGCAAAAAATTTCAGAATTGCACCTTGCAATGCGGAGAAATTACTGTTTGTGCATTTACAATATTCATTGATTTTTGCCATTGAAAAACATCATGTTATTCATATACCAGAAATGATTGAAGCTACTGACTGAATGAAAGGAGCTGGCATCTCACTCTCTTTGAATCTTCTTTATCATGCTAAGAGGAGCAGGAAAAAGTAAAAAATTTCAGAATTGCACCTTGCAATGCGGAGAAATTACTGTTTGTGCATTTACAATATTCAATGATTTTTGCCATTCAAAAACGTCCAGAAATGATTGAAGCTACTGACTGAACGAAAGGAAGCTGGCGTCTCACTCTCTTTGAATCTTCTTTATCATGCTAAGAGGAGCAGGAAAAAGCAAAAAATTTCAGAATTGCACCTTGCAATGCGGAGAAATTACTGTTTGTGCATTTACAATATTCATTGATTTTTGCCATTGAAAAACATCATGTTATTCATATACCAGAAATGTTTGAAGCTACTGACTGAATGAAAGGAGCTGGCATCTCACTCTCTTTGAATCTTTTTTATCATGCTAAGAGGAGCAGGAAAAAGCAAAAAATTTCAGAATTGCACCTTGCAATGCGGAGAAATTACTGTTTGTGCATTTACAATATTCATTGATTTTTGCCATTGAAAAACGTCCAGAAATGATTGAAGCTACTGACTGAATGAAAGGAGCTGGCATCTCACTCTCTTTGAATCTTCTTTATCATGCTAAGAGGAGCAGGAAAAAGCAAAAAATTTCAGAATTGCACCTTGCAATGCGGAGAAATTACTGTTTGTGCATTTACAATATTCATTGATTTTTGCCATTGAAAAACGTCCAGAAATGATTGAAGCTACTGACTGATTGAAAGGAGCTGGCATCTCACTCTCTTTGAATCTTCTTTATCATGCTAAGAGGAGCAGGAAAAAGCAAAAAATTTCAGAATTGCGCCTTGCAATGCGGAGAAATTACTGTTTGTGCATTTACAAAATTCATTGATTTTTGCCATTGAAAAACATCATGTTATTCATTTACCAGAAATGATTGAAGCTACTGACTGAATGTAAGGAGCTGGCATCTCACTCTCTTTGAATCTTCTTTATCATGCTAAGAGGAGCAGGAAAAAGCAAAAAATTTCAGAATTGCACCTTGCAATGCGGAGAAATTACTGTTTGTGCATTTACAATATTCGTTGATTTTTGCCATTGAAAAACGTCCAGAAATGATTGAAGCTACTGACTGAATGAAAGGAGCTGGCATCTCACTCTCTTTGAATCTTCTTTATCATGCTAAGAGGAGCAGGAAAAAGCAAAAAATTTCAGAATTGCACCTTGCAATGCGGAGAAATTACTGTTTGTGCATTTACAATATTCATTGATTTTTGCCATTGAAAAACATCATGTTATTCATATACCAGAAATGATTGAAGCTACTGACTGAATGAAAGGAGCTGGCATCTCACTCTCTTTGAATCTTCTTTATCATGCTAAGAGGAGCAGGAAAAAGTAAAAAATTTCAGAATTGCACCTTGCAATGCGGAGAAATTACTGTTTGTGCATTTACAATATTCAATGATTTTTGCCATTGAAAAACGTCCAGAAATGATTGAAGCTACTGACTGAACGAAAGGAGCTGGCGTCTCACTCTCTTTGAATCTTCTTTATCATGCTAAGAGGAGCAGGAAAAAGCAAAAAATTTCAGAATTGCACCTTGCAATGCGGAGAAATTACTGTTTGTGCATTTACAATATTCATTGATTTTTGCCATTGAAAAACATCATGTTATTCATATACCAGAAATGTTTGAAGCTACTGACTGAATGAAAGGAGCTGGCATCTCACTCTCTTTGAATCTTTTTTATCATGCTAAGAGGAGCAGGAAAAAGCAAAAAATTTCAGAATTGCACCTTGCAATGCGGAGAAATTACTGTTTGTGCATTTACAATATTCATTGATTTTTGCCATTGAAAAACGTCCAGAAATGATTGAAGCTACTGACTGAATGAAAGGAGCTGGCATCTCACTCTCTTTGAATCTTCTTTATCATGCTAAGAGGAGCAGGAAAAAGCAAAAAATTTCAGAATTGCACCTTGCAATGCGGAGAAATTACTGTTTGTGCATTTACAATATTCATTGATTTTTGCCATTGAAAAACATCATGTTATTCATATACCAGAAATGATTGAAGCTACTGACTGAATGAAAGGAGCTGGCATCTCACTCTCTTTGAATCTTCTTTATCATGCTAAGAGGAGCAGGAAAAAGCAAAAAATTTCAGAATTGCACCTTGCAATGCGGAGAAATTACTGTTTGTGCATTTACAATATTCATTGATTTTTGCAATTGAAAAACGTCCAGAAATGATTGAAGCTACTGACTGAATGAAAGGAGCTGGCTTCTCACTCTCTTTGAATCTTCTTTATCATGCTAAGAGGAGCAGGAAAAAGCAAAAAATTTCAGAATTGCACCTTGCAATGCGGAGAAATTACTGTTTGTGCATTTAGAATATTCATTGATTTTTGCCATTGAAAAACGTCCAGAAATGATTGAAGCTACTGACTGAATGAAAGGAGCTGGCATCTCACTCTCTTTGAATCTTCTTTATCATGCTAAGAGGAGCAGGAAAAAGCAAAAAATCTCAGAATTGCACCTTGCAATGCGGAGAAATTACTGTTTGTGCATTTACAATATTCATTGATTTTTGCCATTGAAAAACATCATGTTATTCATATACCAGAAATGATTGAAGCTACTGACTGAATGAAAGGAGCTGGCATCTCACTCTCTTTGAATCTTCTTTATCATGCTAAGAGGAGCAGGAAAAAGTAAAAAATTTCAGAATTGCACCTTGCAATGCGGAGAAATTACTGTTTGTGCATTTACAATATTCAATGATTTTTGCCATTGAAAAACGTCCAGAAATGATTGAAGCTACTGACTGAATGAAAGGAGCTGGCATCTCACTCTCTTTGAATCTTCTTTATCATGCTAAGAGGAGCAGGATAAAGCAAAAAATTTCAGAATTGCACCTTGCAATGCGGAGAAATTACTGTTTGTGCATTTACAATATTCATTGATTTTTGCCATTGAAAAACATCATGTTATTCATATACCAGAAATGTTTGAAGCTACTGACTGAATGAAAGGAGCTGGCATCTCACTCTCCTTGAATCTTCTTTATCATGCTAAGAGGAGCAGGAAAAAGCAAAAAATTTCAGAATTGCACCTTGCAATGCGGAGAAATTACTGTTTGTGCATTTACAATATTCATTGATTTTTGCCATTGAAAAACATCATGTTATTCATATACCAGAAATGTTTGAAGCTACTGACTGAATGAAAGGAGCTGGCATCTCACTCTCTTTGAATCTTCTTTATCATGCTAAGAGGAGCAGGAAAAAGCAAAAAATTTCAGAATTGCACCTTGCAATGCGGAGAAATTACTGTTTGTGCATTTACAATATTCATTGATTTTTGCCATTGAAAAACATCACGTTATTCATATACCAGAAATGATTGAAGCTACTGACTGAATGAAAGGAGCTGGCATCTCACTCTCTTTGAATCTTTTTTATCATGCTAAGAGGAGCAGGAAAAAGCAAAAAATTTCAGAATTGCACCTTGCAATGCGGAGAAATTACTGTTTGTGCATTTACAATATTCATTGATTTTTGCCATTGAAAAACATCATGTTATTCATATACCAGAAATGATTGAAGCTACTGACTGAATGAAAGGAGCTGGCATCTCACTCTCTTTGAATCTTCTTTATCATGCTAAGAGGAGCAGGAAAAAGCAAAAAATTTCAGAATTGCACCTTGCAATGCGGAGAAATTACTGTTTGTGCATTTACAATATTCGTTGATTTTTGCCATTGAAAAACGTCCAGAAATGATTGAAGCTACTGACTGAATGAAAGGAGCTGGCATCTCACTCTCTTTGAATCTTCTTTATCATGCTAAGAGGAGCAGGAAAAAGCAAAAAATTTCAGAATTGCACCTTGCAATGCGGAGAAATTACTGTTTGTGCATTTACAATATTCATTGATTTTTGCCATTGAAAAACATCATGTTATTCATATACCAGAAATGATTGAAGCTACTGACTGAATGAAAGGAGCTGGCATCTCACTCTCTTTGAATCTTCTTTATCATGCTAAGAGGAGCAGGAAAAAGTAAAAAATTTCAGAATTGCACCTTGCAATGCGGAGAAATTACTGTTTGTGCATTTACAATATTCAATGATTTTTGCCATTGAAAAACGTCCAGAAATGATTGAAGCTACTGACTGAACGAAAGGAGCTGGCGTCTCACTCTCTTTGAATCTTCTTTATCATGCTAAGAGGAGCAGGAAAAAGCAAAAAATTTCAGAATTGCACCTTGCAATGCGGAGAAATTACTGTTTGTGCATTTACAATATTCATTGATTTTTGCCATTGAAAAACATCATGTTATTCATATACCAGAAATGATTGAAGCTACTGACTGAATGAAAGGAGCTGGCATCTCACTCTCTTTGAATCTTCTTTATCATGCTAAGAGGAGCAGGAAAAAGTAAAAAATTTCAGAATTGCACCTTGCAATGCGGAGAAATTACTGTTTGTGCATTTACAATATTCAATGATTTTTGCCATTCAAAAACGTCCAGAAATGATTGAAGCTACTGACTGAACGAAAGGAAGCTGGCGTCTCACTCTCTTTGAATCTTCTTTATCATGCTAAGAGGAGCAGGAAAAAGCAAAAAATTTCAGAATTGCACCTTGCAATGCGGAGAAATTACTGTTTGTGCATTTACAATATTCATTGATTTTTGCCATTGAAAAACATCATGTTATTCATATACCAGAAATGTTTGAAGCTACTGACTGAATGAAAGGAGCTGGCATCTCACTCTCTTTGAATCTTTTTTATCATGCTAAGAGGAGCAGGAAAAAGCAAAAATTTCAGAATTGCACCTTGCAATGCGGAGAAATTACTGTTTGTGCATTTACAATATTCATTGATTTTTGCCATTGAAAAACGTCCAGAAATGATTGAAGCTACTGACTGAATGAAAGGAGCTGGCATCTCACTCTCTTTGAATCTTCTTTATCATGCTAAGAGGAGCAGGAAAAAGCAAAAAATTTCAGAATTGCACCTTGTAATGCGGAGAAATTACTGTTTGTGCATTTACAATATTCATTGATTTTTGCCATTGAAAAACGTCCAGAAATGATTGAAGCTACTGACTGAATGAAAGGAGCTGGCATCTCACTCTCTTTGAATCTTCTTTATCATGCTAAGAGGAGCAGGAAAAAGCAAAAAATTTCAGAATTGCACCTTGCAATGCGGAGAAATTACTGTTTGTGCATTTACAATATTCATTGATTTTTGCCATTGAAAAACATCATGTTATTCATATACCAGAAATGTTTGAAGCTACTGACTGAATGAAAGGAGCTGGCATCTCACTCTCTTTGAATCTTCTTTATCATGCTAAGAGGAGCAGGAAAAAGCAAAAAATTTCAGAATTGCACCTTGCAATGCGGAGAAATTACTGTTTGTGCATTTACAATATTCATTGATTTTTGCCATTGAAAAACATCACGTTATTCATATACCAGAAATGATTGAAGCTACTGACTGAATGAAAGGAGCTGGCATCTCACTCTCTTTGAATCTTTTTTATCATGCTAAGAGGAGCAGGAAAAAGCAAAAAATTTCAGAATTGCACCTTGCAATGCGGAGAAATTACTGTTTGTGCATTTACAATATTCATTGATTTTTGCCATTGAAAAACATCATGTTATTCATATACCAGAAATGATTGAAGCTACTGACTGAATGAAAGGAGCTGGCATCTCACTCTCTTTGAATCTTCTTTATCATGCTAAGAGGAGCAGGAAAAAGTAAAAAATTTCAGAATTGCACCTTGCAATGCGGAGAAATTACTGTTTGTGCATTTACAATATTCAATGATTTTTGCCATTGAAAAACGTCCAGAAATGATTGAAGCTACTGACTGAACGAAAGGAGCTGGCGTCTCACTCTCTTTGAATCTTCTTTATCATGCTAAGAGGAGCAGGAAAAAGCAAAAAATTTCAGAATTGCACCTTGCAATGCGGAGAAATTACTGTTTGTGCATTTACAATATTCATTGATTTTTGCCATTGAAAAACATCATGTTATTCATATACCAGAAATGATTGAAGCTACTGACTGAATGAAAGGAGCTGGCATCTCACTCTCTTTGAATCTTTTTTATCATGCTAAGAGGAGCAGGAAAAAGCAAAAAATTTCAGAATTGCACCTTGCAATGCGGAGAAATTACTGTTTGTGCATTTACAATATTCATTGATTTTTGCCATTGAAAAACGTCCAGAAATGATTGAAGCTACTGACTGAATGAAAGGAGCTGGCATCTCACTCTCTTTGAATCTTCTTTATCATGCTAAGAGGAGCAGGAAAAAGCAAAAAATTTCAGAATTGCACCTTGCAATGCGGAGAAATTACTGTTTGTGCATTTACAATATTCATTGATTTTTGCCATTGAAAAACGTCCAGAAATGATTGAAGCTACTGACTGAATGAAAGGAGCTGGCATCTCACTCTCTTTGAATCTTCTTTATCATGCTAAGAGGAGCAGGAAAAAGCAAAAAATTTCAGAATTGCACCTTGCAATGCGGAGAAATTACTGTTTGTGCATTTACAATATTCATTGATTTTTGCCATTGAAAAACATCATGTTATTCATATACCAGAAATGATTGAAGCTACTGACTGAATGAAAGGAGCTGGCATCTCACTCTCTTTGAATCTTCTTTATCATGCTAAGAGGAGCAGGAAAAAGCAAAAAATTTCAGAATTGCACCTTGCAATGCGGAGAAATTACTGTTTGTGCATTTAGAATATTCATTGATTTTTGCCATTGAAAAACGTCCAGAAATGATTGAAGCTACTGACTGAATGAAAGGAGCTGGCATCTCACTCTCTTTGAATCTTCTTTATCATGCTAAGAGGAGCAGGAAAAAGCAAAAAATCTCAGAATTGCACCTTGCAATGCGGAGAAATTACTGTTTGTGCATTTACAATATTCATTGATTTTTGCCATTGAAAAACATCATGTTATTCATATACCAGAAATGATTGAAGCTACTGACTGAATGAAAGGAGCTGGCATCTCACTCTCTTTGAATCTTCTTTATCATGCTAAGAGGAGCAGGAAAAAGTAAAAAATTTCAGAATTGCACCTTGCAATGCGGAGAAATTACTGTTTGTGCATTTACAATATTCAATGATTTTTGCCATTGAAAAACGTCCAGAAATGATTGAAGCTACTGACTGAATGAAAGGAGCTGGCATCTCACTCTCTTTGAATCTTCTTTATCATGCTAAGAGGAGCAGGATAAAGCAAAAAATTTCAGAATTGCACCTTGCAATGCGGAGAAATTACTGTTTGTGCATTTACAATATTCATTGATTTTTGCCATTGAAAAACATCATGTTATTCATATACCAGAAATGTTTGAAGCTACTGACTGAATGAAAGGAGCTGGCATCTCACTCTCCTTGAATCTTCTTTATCATGCTAAGAGGAGCAGGAAAAAGCAAAAAATTTCAGAATTGCACCTTGCAATGCGGAGAAATTACTGTTTGTGCATTTACAATATTCATTGATTTTTGCCATTGAAAAACATCATGTTATTCATATACCAGAAATGTTTGAAGCTACTGACTGAATGAAAGGAGCTGGCATCTCACTCTCTTTGAATCTTCTTTATCATGCTAAGAGGAGCAGGAAAAAGCAAAAAATTTCAGAATTGCACCTTGCAATGCGGAGAAATTACTGTTTGTGCATTTACAATATTCATTGATTTTTGCCATTGAAAAACATCACGTTATTCATATACCAGAAATGATTGAAGCTACTGACTGAATGAAAGGAGCTGGCATCTCACTCTCTTTGAATCTTCTTTATCATGCTAAGAGGAGCAGGAAAAAGCAAAAAATTTCAGAGTTGCACCTTGCAATGCGGAGAAATTACTGTTTGTGCATTTACAATATTCATTGATTTTTGCAATTGAAAAACGTCCAGAAATGATTGAAGCTACTGACTGAATGAAAGGAGCTGGCATCTCACTCTCTTTGAATCTTCTTTATCATGCCAAGAGGAGCAGGAAAAAGCAAAAAATTTCAGAATTGCACCTTGCAATGCGGAGAAATTACTGTTTGTGCATTTACAATATTCATTGATTTTTGCCATTGAAAAACATCATGTTATTCATATACCAGGAATGTTTGAAGCTACTGACTGAATGAAAGGAGCTGGCATCTCACTCTCTTTGAATCTTCTTTATCATGCTAAGAGGAGCAGGAAAAAGCAAAAAATTTCAGAATTGCACCTTGCAATGCGGAGAAATTACTGTTTGTGCATTTACAATATTCATTGATTTTTGCCATTGAAAAACATCACGTTATTCATATACCAGAAATGATTGAAGCTACTGACTGAATGAAAGGAGCTGGCATCTCACTCTCTTTTAATCTTGTTTATCATGCTAAGAGGAGCAGGAAAAAGCAAAAAATTTCAGAATTGCACCTTGCAATGCGGAGCAATTACTTTTTGTGCATTTACAATATTCATTGATTTTTGCCATTGAAAAACGTCCAGAAATGATTGAAGCTACTGACTGAATGAAAGGAGCTGGCATCTCACTCTCTTTGAATCTTCTTTATCATGCTAAGAGGAGCAGGAAAAAGCAAAAAATTTCAGAATTGCACCTTGCAATGCGGAGAAATTACTGTTTGTGCATTTACAATATTCATTGATTTTTGCCATTGAAAAACATCATGTTATTCATATACCAGAAATGATTGAAGCTACTGACTGAATGAAAGGAGCTGGCATCTCACTCTCTTTGAATCTTCTTTATCATGCTAAGAGGAGCAGGAAAAAGTAAAAAATTTCAGAATTGCACCTTGCAATGCGGAGAAATTACTGTTTGTGCATTTACAATATTCAATGATTTTTGCCATTGAAAAACGTCCAGAAATGATTGAAGCTACTGACTGAATGAAAGGAGCTGGCATCTCACTCTCTTTGAATCTTCTTTATCATGCTAAGAGGAGCAGGAAAAAGCAAAAAATTTCAGAATTGCACCTTGCAATGCGGAGAAATTACTGTTTGTGCATTTACAATATTCATTGATTTTTGCCATTGAAAAACATCATGTTATTCATATACCAGAAATGATTGAAGCTACTGACTGAATGAAAGGAGCTGGCATCTCACTCTCTTTGAATCTTCTTTATCATGCTAAGAGGAGCAGGAAAAAGTAAAAAATTTCAGAATTGCACCTTGCAATGCGGAGAAATTACTGTTTGTGCATTTACAATATTCAATGATTTTTGCCTTTGAAAAACGTCCAGAAATGATTGAAGCTACTGACTGAACGAAAGGAGCTGGCATCTCACTCTCTTTGAATCTTCTTTATCATGCTAAGAGGAGCAGGAAAAAGCAAAAAATTTCAGAATTGCACCTTGCAATGCGGAGAAATTACTGTTTGTGCATTTACAATATTCATTGATTTTTGCCATTGAAAAACATCATGTTATTCATATACCAGAAATGATTGATGCTACTGACTGAATGAAAGGAGCTGGCATCTCACTCTCTTTGAATCTTCTTTATCATGCTAAGAGGAGCAGGAAAAAGCAAAAAATTTCAGAATTGCACCTTGCAATGCGGAGAAATTACTGTTTGTGCATTTACAATATTCATTGATTTTTGCCATTGAAAAACATCATGTTATTCATATACCAGAAATGTTTGAAGCTACTGACTGAATGAAAGGAGCTGGCATCTCACTCTCTTTGAATCTTCTTTATCATGCTAAGAGGAGCAGGAAAAAGCAAAAAATTTCAGAATTGCACCTTGCAATGCGGAGAAATTACTGTTTGTGCATTTACAATATTCATTGATTTTTGCAATTGAAAAACGTCCAGAAATGATTGAAGCTACTGACTGAATGAAAGGAGCTGGCATCTCACTCTCTTTGAATCTTCTTTATCATGCTAAGAGGAGCAGGAAAAAGCAAAAAATTTCAGAATTGCACCTTGCAATGCGGAGAAATTACTGTTTGTGCATTTACAATATTCATTGATTTTTGCCATTGAAAAACATTATGTTATTCATATACCAGGAATGTTTGAAGCTACTGACTGAATGAAAGTAGCTGGCATCTCACTCTCTTTGAATCTTCTTTATCATGCTAAGAGGAGCAGGAAAAAGTAAAAAATTTCAGAATTGCACCTTGCAATGTGGAGAAATTACTGTTTGTGCATTTACAATATTCATTGATTTTTGCCATTGAAAAACGTCCAGAAATGATTGAAGCTACTGACTGAATGAAAGGAGCTGGCATCTCACTCTCTTTGAATCTTGTTTATCATGCTAAGAGGAGCAGGAAAAAGCAAAAAATTTCAGAATTGCACCTTGCAATGCGAAGAAATTACTGTTTGTGCATTTACAATATTCATTGATGTTTGCCATTGAAAAACGTCCAGAAATGATTGAAGCTACTGACTGAATGAAAGGAGCTGGCATCTCACTTTCTTTGAATCTTCTTTATTATGCTAAGAGGAGCAGGAAAAAGCAAAAAATTTCAGAATTGCACCTTGCAATGCGGAGAAATTACTGTTTGTGCATTTACAATATTCATTGATTTTTGCCATTGAAAAACATCATGTTATTCATATACCAGAAATGATTGAAGCTACTGACTGAATGAAAGGAGCTGGCATCTCACTCTCTTTGAATCTTCTTTATCATGCTAAGAGGAGCAGGAAAAAGTAAAAAATTTCAGAATTGCACCTTGCAATGCGGAGAAATTACTGTTTGTGCATTTACAATATTCAATGATTTTTGCCATTGAAAAACGTCCAGAAATGATTGAAGCTACTGACTGAATGAAAGGAGCTGGCATCTCACTCTCTTTGAATATTCTTTATCATGCTAAGAGAAGCAGGAAAAAGCAAAAAACTTCAGAATTGCACCTTGCAATGCGGAGAAATTACTGTTTGTGCATTTACAATATTCATTGATTTTTGCCATTGAAAAACATCATGTTATTCATATACCAGAAATGATTGAAGCTACTGACTGAATGAAAGGAGCTGGCATCTCACTCTCTTTGAATCTTCTTTATCATGCTAAGAGGAGCAGGAAAAAGTAAAAAATTTCAGAATTGCACCTTGCAATGCGGAGAAATTACTGTTTGTGCATTTACAATATTCAATGATTTTTGCCTTTGAAAAACGTCCAGAAATGATTGAAGCTACTGACTGAACGAAAGGAGCTGGCATCTCACTCTCTTTGAATCTTCTTTATCATGCTAAGAGGAGCAGGAAAAAGCAAAAAATTTCAGAATTGCACCTTGCAATGCGGAGAAATTACTGTTTGTGCATTTACAATATTCATTGATTTTTGCCATTGAAAAACATCATGTTATTCATATACCAGAAATGTTTGAAGCTACTGACTGAATGAAAGGAGCTGGCATCTCACTCTCTTTGAATCTTCTTTATCATGCTAAGAGGAGCAGGAAAAAGCAAAAAATTTCAGAATTGCACCTTGCAATGCGGAGAAATTACTGTTTGTGCATTTACAATATTCATTGATTTTTGCCATTGAAAAACGTCCAGAAATGATTGAAGCTACTGACTGAATGAAAGGAGCTGGCATCTCACTCTGAATTTTCTTTATCATGCTAAGAGGAGCAGGAAAAAGCAAAAAATTTCAGAATTGCACCTTGCAATGCGGAGAAATTACTGTTTGTGCATTTACAATATTCATTGATTTTTGCCATTGAAAAACGTCCAGAAATGATTGAAGCTACTGACTGAATGAAAGGAGCTGGCATCTCACTCTCTTTGAATCTTCTTTATCATGCTAAGAGGAGCAGGAAAAAGCAAAAAATTTCATAATTGCACCTTGCAATGCGGAGAAATTACTGTTTGTGCATTTACAATATTCATTGATTTTTGACATTGAAAAACATCATGTTATTCATATACCAGAAATGATTGAAGCTACTGACTGAATGAAAGGAGCTGGCATCTCACTCTCTTTGAATCTTCTTTATCATGCTAAGAGGAGCAGGAAAAAGTAAAAAATTTCAGAATTGCACCTTGCAATGCGGAGAAATTACTGTTTGTGCATTTACAATATTCAATGATTTTTGCCATTGAAAAACGTCCAGAAATGATTGAAGCTACTGACTGAATGAAAGGAGCTGGCATCTCACTCTCTTTGAATCTTCTTTATCATGCTAAGAGGAGCAGGAAAAAGCAAAAAACTTCAGAATTGCACCTTGCAATGCGGAGAAATTACTGTTTGTGCATTTACAATATTCATTGATTTTTGCCATTGAAAAACATCATGTTATTCATATACCAGAAATGATTGAAGCTACTGACTGAATAAAAGGAGCTGGCATCTCACTCTCTTTGAATCTTCTTTATCATGCTAAGAGGAGCAGGAAAAAGTAAAAAATTTCAGAATTGCACCTTGCAATGCGGAGAAATTACTGTTTGTGCATTTACAATATTCAATGATTTTTGCCTTTGAAAAACGCCCAGAAATGATTGAAGCTACTGACTGAATGAAAGGAGCTGGCATCTCACTCTCTTTGAATCTTCTTTATCATGCTAAGAGGAGCAGGAAAAAGCAAAAAATTTCAGAATTGCACCTTGCAATGCGGAGAAATTACTGTTTGTGCATTTACAATATTCATTGATTTTTGCCATTGAAAAACATCATGTTATTCATATACCAGAAATGTTTGAAGCTACTGACTGAATGAAAGGAGCTGGCATCTCACTCTCTTTGAATCTTCTTTATCATGCTAAGAGGAGCAGGAAAAAGCAAAAAATTTCAGAATTGCACCTTGCAATGCGGAGAAATTACTGTTTGTGCATTTACAATATTCATTGATTTTTGCCATTGAAAAACATCATGTTATTCATATACCAGAAATGTTTGAAGCTACTGACTGAATGAAAGGAGCTGGCATCTCACTCTCTTTGAATCTTCTTTATCATGCTAAGAGGAGCAGGAAAAAGCAAAAAATTTCAGAATTGCACCTTGCAATGCGGAGAAATTACTGTTTGTGCATTTACAATATTCATTGATTTTTGCCATTGAAAAACGTCCAGAAATGATTGAAGGTACTGACTGAATGAAAGGAGCTGGCATCTCACTCTCTTTGAATCTTCTTTATCATGCTAAGAGGAGCAGGAAAAAGCAAAAAATTTCAGAATTGCACCTTGCAATGCGGAGAAATTACTGTTTGTGCATTTACAATATTCATTGATTTTTGCCATTGAAAAACGTCCAGAAATGATTGAAGCTACTGACTGAATGAAAGGAGCTGGCATCTCACTCTCTTTGAATCTTCTTTATCATGCTAAGAGGAGCAGGAAAAAGCAAAAAATTTCAGAATTGCACCTTGCAATGCGGAGAAATTACTGTTTGTGCATTTACAATATTCATTGATTTTTGCCATTGAAAAATGTCCAGAAATGATTGAAGCTACTGACTGAATGAAAGGAGCTGGCATCTCACTCTCTTTGAATCTTCTTTATCATGCTAAGAGGAGCAGGAAAAAGCAAAAAATTTCAGAATTGCGCCTTGCAATGCGGAGAAATTACTGTTTGTGCATTTACAAAATTCATTGATTTTTGCCATTGAAAAATATCATGTTATTCATATACCAGAAATGATTGATGTTTTTCAATGGCAAAAATCAATGAATATTGTAAATGCACAAACAGTAATTTCTCCGCATTGCAAGGTGCAATTCTGAAATTTTTTGCTTTTTCCTGCTTATCCTAGCATGATAAAGAAGATTCAAAGAGAGTGAGATGCCAGCTCCTTTCATTCAGTCAGTAGCTTCAAACATTTCTGGACGTTTTTCAATGGCAAAAATCAATGAATATTGTAAATGCACAAACAGTAATATCTCCACATTGCAAGGTGCAATTCTGAAATTTTTTGCTTTTTCCTGTTAATCCTAGCATGATAAAGAAGATTTAAAGAGAGTGAGATGCCAGCTCCTTTCATTCAGTCAGTAGCTTCAAACATTTCTGGTATATGAAAAACATGTTTTTCAATGGCAAAAATCAATGAATATTGTAAATGCACAAACAGTAATATCTCCACATTGCAAGGTGCAATTCTGAAATTTTTTGCTTTTTCCTGCTAATCCTAGCATGATAAAAAAGATTCAAAGAGAGTGAGATGCCAGCTCCTTTCATTCAGTCAGTAGCTTCAAACATTTCTGGTATATGAAAAACATGTTTTTCAATGGCAAAAATCAATGAATATTGTAAATGCACAAACAGTAATATCTCCACATTGCAAGGTGCAATTCTGAAATTTTTTGCTTTTTCCTGCTAATCCTAGCATGATAAAGAAGATTCAAAGAGAGTGAGATGCCAGCTCCTTTCATTCAGTCAGTAGCTTCAAACATTTCTGGACGTTTTTCAATGGCAAAAATCAATGAATATTGTAAATGCACAAACAGTAATATCTCCACATTGCAAGGTGCAATTCTGAAATTTTTTGCTTTTTCCTGCTAATTCTAGCATGATAAAGAAGATTCAAAGAGAGTGAGATGCCAGCTCCTTTCATTCAGTCAGTAGCTTCAAACATTTCTGGACGTTTTTCAATGGCAAAAATCAATGAATATTGTAAATGCACAAACAGTAATATCTCCACATTGCAAGGTGCAATTCTGAAATTTTTTGCTTTTTCCTGTTAATCCTAGCATGATAAAGAAGATTCAAAGAGAGTGAGATGCCAGCTCCTTTCATTCAGTCAGTAGCTTCAAACATTTCTGGTATATGAAAAACATGTTTTTCAATGGCAAAAATCAATGAATATTGTAAATGCACAAACAGTAATATCTCCACATTGCAAGGTGCAATTCTGAAATTTTTTGTTTTTTCCTGTTAATCCTAGCATGATAAAGAAGATTCAAAGAGAGTGAGATGCCAGCTCCTTTCATTCAGTCAGTAGCTTCAAACATTTCTGGTATATGAAAAACATGTTTTTCAATGGCAAAAATCAATGAATATTGTAAATGCACAAACAGTAATATCTCCACATTGCAAGGTGCAATTCTGAAATTTTTTGCTTTTTCCTGCTAATCCTAGCATGATAAAGAAGATTCAAAGAGAGTGAGATGCCAGCTCCTTTCATTCAGTCAGTAGCTTCAAACATTTCTGGTATATGAAAAACATGTTTTTCAATGGCAAAAATCAATGAATATTGTAAATGCACAAACAGTAATTTCTCCGCATTGCAAGGTGCAATTCTGAAATTTTTTGCTTTTTCCTGCTCCTCTTAGCATGATAAAGAAGATTCAAAGAGAGTGAGATGCCAGCTCCTTTCATTCAGTCAGTAGCTTCAATCATTTCTGGACGTTTTTCAATGGCAAAAATCAATGAATATTGTAAATGCACAAACAGTAATTTCTCCGCATTGCAATGTGCAATTCTGAAATTTTTTGCTTTTTCCTGCTCCTCTTAGCATGATAAAGAAGATTCAAAGAGAGTGAGATGCCAGCTCCTTTCATTCAGTCAGTAGCTTCAAACATTTCTGGTACATGAATAACATGATGTTTTTCAATGGCAAAAATCAATGAATATTGTAAATGCACAAACAGTAATTTCTCCGCATTGCAAGGTGCAATTCTGAAATTTTTTGCTTTTTCCTGCTCCTCTTAGCATGATAAAGAAGATTCAAAGAGAGTGAGATGCCAGCTCCTTTCGTTCAGTCAGTAGCTTCAATCATTTCTGGACGTTTTTCAATGGCAAAAATCATTGAATATTATAAATGCACAAACAGTAATTTCTCCGCATTGCAAGGTGCAATTCTGAAATTTTTTACTTTTTCCTGCTCCTCTTAGCATGATAAAGAAGATTCAAAGAGAGTGAGATGCCAGCTCCTTTCATTCAGTCAGTAGCTTCAATCATTTCTGGACGTTTTTCAATGGCAAAAATCAATGAATATTGTAAATGCACAAACAGTAATTTCTCCGCATTGCAAGGTGCAATTCTGAAATTTTTTGCTTTTTCCTGCTCCTCTTAGCATGATAAACAAGATTCAAAGAGAGTGAGATGCCAGCTCCTTTCATTCAGTCAGTAGCTTCAATCATTTCTGGACGTTTTTCAATGGCAAAAATCATTGAATATTGTAAATGCACAAACAGTAATTTCTCCGCATTGCAAGGTGCAATTCTGAAATTTTTTACTTTTTCCTGCTCCTCTTAGCATGATAAAGAAGATTCAAAGAGAGTGAGATGCCAGCTCCTTTCATTCAGTCAGTAGCTTCAATCATTTCTGGTATATGAATAACATGATGTTTTTCAATCGCAAAAATCAATGAATATTGTAAATGCACAAACAGTAATTTCTCCGCATTGCAAGGTGCAATTCTGAAATTTTTTGCTTTTTCCTGCTCCTCTTAGCATGATAAAGAAGATTCAAAGAGAGTGAGATGCCAGCTCCTTTCATTCAGTCAGTACCTTCAATCATTTCTGGACGTTTTTCAATGGCAAAAATCAATGTATATTGTAAATGCACAAACAGTAATTTCTCCGCATTGCAAGGTGCAATTCTGAAATTTTTTGCTTTTTCCTGCTCCTCTTAGCATGATAAAGAAGATTCAAAGAGAGTGAGATGCCAGCTCCTTTCATTCAGTCAGTAGCTTCAATCATTTCTGGACGTTTTTCAATGGCAAAAATCAATGAATATTGTAAATGCACAAACTGTAATTTCTCCGCATTGCAAGGTGCAATTCTGAAATTTTTTGCTTTTTCCTGCTCCTCTTAGCATGATAAAGAAGATTCAAAGAGAGTGAGATGCCAGCTCCTTTCATTCAGTCAGTAGCTTCAATCATTTCTGGTATATGAATAACATGATGTTTTTCAATAGCAAAAATCAATGAATATTGTAAATGCACAAACAGTAATTTCTCCGCATTGCAAGCATTCAAAAACGTCCAGAAATGATTGAAGCTACTGACTGAACGAAAGGAAGCTGGCGTCTCACTCTCTTTGAATCTTCTTTATCATGCTAAGAGGAGCAGGAAAAAGCAAAAAATTTCAGAATTGCACCTTGCAATGCGGAGAAATTACTGTTTGTGCATTTACAATATTCATTGATTTTTGCCATTGAAAAACATCATGTTATTCATATAGCAGAAATGTTTGAAGCTACTGACTGAATGAAAGGAGCTGGCATCTCACTCTCTTTGAATCTTTTTTATCATGCTAAGAGGAGCAGGAAAAAGCAAAAAATTTCAGAATTGCACCTTGCAATGCGGAGAAATTACTGTTTGTGCATTTACAATATTCATTGATTTTTGCCATTGAAAAACGTCCAGAAATGATTGAAGCTACTGACTGAATGAAAGGAGCTGGCATCTCACTCTCTTTGAATCTTCTTTATCATGCTAAGAGGAGCAGGAAAAAGCAAAAAATTTCAGAATTGCACCTTGCAATGCGGAGAAATTACTGTTTGTGCATTTACAATATTCATTGATTTTTGCCATTGAAAAACGTCCAGAAATGATTGAAGCTACTGACTGAATGAAAGGAGCTGGCATCTCACTCTCTTTGAATCTTCTTTATCATGCTAAGAGGAGCAGGAAAAAGCAAAAAATTTCAGAATTGCACCTTGCAATGCGGAGAAATTACTGTTTGTGCATTTACAATATTCATTGATTTTTGCCATTGAAAAACATCATGTTATTCATATACCAGAAATGTTTGAAGCTACTGACTGAATGAAAGGAGCTGGCATCTCACTCTCTTTGAATCTTCTTTATCATGCTAAGAGGAGCAGGAAAAAGCAAAAAATTTCAGAATTGCACCTTGCAATGCGGAGAAATTACTGTTTGTGCATTTACAATATTCATTGATTTTTGCCATTGAAAAACATCTCGTTATTCATATACCAGAAATGATTGAAGCTACTGACTGAATGAAAGGAGCTGGCATCTCACTCTCTTTGAATCTTTTTTATCATGCTAAGAGGAGCAGGAAAAAGCAAAAAATTTCAGAATTGCACCTTGCAATGCGGAGAAATTACTGTTTGTGCATTTACAATATTCATTGATTTTTGCCATTGAAAAACATCATGTTATTCATATACCAGAAATGATTGAAGCTACTGACTGAATGAAAGGAGCTGGCATCTCACTCTCTTTGAATCTTCTTTATCATGCTAAGAGGAGCAGGAAAAAGCAAAAAATTTCAGAATTGCACCTTGCAATGCGGAGAAATTACTGTTTGTGCATTTACAATATTCATTGATTTTTGCCATTGAAAAACATCATGTTATTCATATACCAGAAATGATTGAAGCTACTGACTGAATGAAAGGAGCTGGCATCTCACTCTCTTTGAATCTTCTTTATCATGCTAAGAGGAGCAGGAAAAAGCAAAAAATTTCAGAATTGCACCTTGCAATGCGGAGAAATTACTGTTTGTGCATTTACAATATTCGTTGATTTTTGCCATTGAAAAACGTCCAGAAATGATTGAAGCTACTGACTGAATGAAAGGAGCTGGCATCTCACTCTCTTTGAATCTTCTTTATCATGCTAAGAGGAGCAGGAAAAAGCAAAAAATTTCAGAATTGCACCTTGCAATGCGGAGAAATTACTGTTTGTGCATTTACAATATTCATTGATTTTTGCCATTGAAAAACATCATGTTATTCATATACCAGAAATGATTGAAGCTACTGACTGAATGAAAGGAGCTGGCATCTCACTCTCTTTGAATCTTCTTTATCATGCTAAGAGGAGCAGGAAAAAGTAAAAAATTTCAGAATTGCACCTTGCAATGCGGAGAAATTACTGTTTGTGCATTTACAATATTCAATGATTTTTGCCATTGAAAAACGTCCAGAAATGATTGAAGCTACTGACTGAACGAAAGGAGCTGGCGTCTCACTCTCTTTGAATCTTCTTTATCATGCTAAGAGGAGCAGGAAAAAGCAAAAAATTTCAGAATTGCACCTTGCAATGCGGAGAAATTACTGTTTGTGCATTTACAATATTCATTGATTTTTGCCATTGAAAAACATCATGTTATTCATATACCAGAAATGATTGAAGCTACTGACTGAATGAAAGGAGCTGGCATCTCACTCTCTTTGAATCTTCTTTATCATGCTAAGAGGAGCAGGAAAAAGTAAAAAATTTCAGAATTGCACCTTGCAATGCGGAGAAATTACTGTTTGTGCATTTACAATATTCAATGATTTTTGCCATTGAAAAACGTCCAGAAATGATTGAAGCTACTGACTGAACGAAAGGAGCTGGCGTCTCACTCTCTTTGAATCTTCTTTATCATGCTAAGAGGAGCAGGAAAAAGCAAAAAATTTCAGAATTGCACCTTGCAATGCGGAGAAATTACTGTTTGTGCATTTACAATATTCATTGATTTTTGCCATTGAAAAACATCATGTTATTCATATACCAGAAATGTTTGAAGCTACTGACTGAATGAAAGGAGCTGGCATCTCACTCTCTTTGAATCTTTTTTATCATGCTAAGAGGAGCAGGAAAAAGCAAAAAATTTCAGAATTGCACCTTGCAATGCGGAGAAATTACTGTTTGTGCATTTACAATATTCATTGATTTTTGCCATTGAAAAACGTCCAGAAATGATTGAAGCTACTGACTGAATGAAAGGAGCTGGCATCTCACTCTCTTTGAATCTTCTTTATCATGCTAAGAGGAGCAGGAAAAAGCAAAAAATTTCAGAATTGCACCTTGCAATGCGGAGAAATTACTGTTTGTGCATTTACAATATTCATTGATTTTTGCCATTGAAAAACGTCCAGAAATGATTGAAGCTACTGACTGAATGAAAGGAGCTGGCATCTCACTCTCTTTGAATCTTCTTTATCATGCTAAGAGGAGCAGGAAAAAGCAAAAAATTTCAGAATTGCACCTTGCAATGCGGAGAAATTACTGTTTGTGCATTTACAATATTCATTGATTTTTGCCATTGAAAAACATCATGTTATTCATATACCAGAAATGATTGAAGCTACTGACTGAATGAAAGGAGCTGGCATCTCACTCTCTTTGAATCTTCTTTATCATGCTAAGAGGAGCAGGAAAAAGCAAAAAATTTCAGAATTGCACCTTGCAATGCGGAGAAATTACTGTTTGTGCATTTAGAATATTCATTGATTTTTGCCATTGAAAAACGTCCAGAAATGATTGAAGCTACTGACTGAATGAAAGGAGCTGGCATCTCACTCTCTTTGAATCTTCTTTATCATGCTAAGAGGAGCAGGAAAAAGCAAAAAATCTCAGAATTGCACCTTGCAATGCGGAGAAATTACTGTTTGTGCATTTACAATATTCATTGATTTTTGCCATTGAAAAACATCATGTTATTCATATACCAGAAATGATTGAAGCTACTGACTGAATGAAAGGAGCTGGCATCTCACTCTCTTTGAATCTTCTTTATCATGCTAAGAGGAGCAGGAAAAAGTAAAAAATTTCAGAATTGCACCTTGCAATGCGGAGAAATTACTGTTTGTGCATTTACAATATTCAATGATTTTTGCCATTGAAAAACGTCCAGAAATGATTGAAGCTACTGACTGAATGAAAGGAGCTGGCATCTCACTCTCTTTGAATCTTCTTTATCATGCTAAGAGGAGCAGGATAAAGCAAAAAATTTCAGAATTGCACCTTGCAATGCGGAGAAATTACTGTTTGTGCATTTACAATATTCATTGATTTTTGCCATTGAAAAACATCATGTTATTCATATACCAGAAATGTTTGAAGCTACTGACTGAATGAAAGGAGCTGGCATCTCACTCTCCTTGAATCTTCTTTATCATGCTAAGAGGAGCAGGAAAAAGCAAAAAATTTCAGAATTGCACCTTGCAATGCGGAGAAATTACTGTTTGTGCATTTACAATATTCATTGATTTTTGCCATTGAAAAACATCATGTTATTCATATACCAGAAATGTTTGAAGCTACTGACTGAATGAAAGGAGCTGGCATCTCACTCTCTTTGAATCTTCTTTATCATGCTAAGAGGAGCAGGAAAAAGCAAAAAATTTCAGAATTGCACCTTGCAATGCGGAGAAATTACTGTTTGTGCATTTACAATATTCATTGATTTTTGCCATTGAAAAACATCACGTTATTCATATACCAGAAATGATTGAAGCTACTGACTGAATGAAAGGAGCTGGCATCTCACTCTCTTTGAATCTTCTTTATCATGCTAAGAGGAGCAGGAAAAAGCAAAAAATTTCAGAGTTGCACCTTGCAATGCGGAGAAATTACTGTTTGTGCATTTACAATATTCATTGATTTTTGCAATTGAAAAACGTCCAGAAATGATTGAAGCTACTGACTGAATGAAAGGAGCTGGCATCTCACTCTCTTTGAATCTTCTTTATCATGCTAAGAGGAGCAGGAAAAAGCAAAAAATTTCAGAATTGCACCTTGCAATGCGGAGAAATTACTGTTTGTGCATTTACAATATTCATTGATTTTTGCCATTGAAAAACATCATGTTATTCATATACCAGGAATGTTTGAAGCTACTGACTGAATGAAAGGAGCTGGCATCTCACTCTCTTTGAATCTTCTTTATCATGCTAAGAGGAGCAGGAAAAAGCAAAAAATTTCAGAATTGCACCTTGCAATGCGGAGAAATTACTGTTTGTGCATTTACAATATTCATTGATTTTTGCCATTGAAAAACATCACGTTATTCATATACCAGAAATGATTGAAGCTACTGACTGAATGAAAGGAGCTGGCATCTCACTCTCTTTTAATCTTGTTTATCATGCTAAGAGGAGCAGGAAAAAGCAAAAAATTTCAGAATTGCACCTTGCAATGCGGAGAAATTACTGTTTGTGCATTTACAATATTCATTGATTTTTGCCATTGAAAAACGTCCAGAAATGATTGAAGCTACTGACTGAATGAAAGGAGCTGGCATCTCACTCTCTTTGAATCTTCTTTATCATGCTAAGAGGAGCAGGAAAAAGCAAAAAATTTCAGAATTGCACCTTGCAATGCGGAGAAATTACTGTTTGTGCATTTACAATATTCATTGATTTTTGCCATTGAAAAACATCATGTTATTCATATACCAGAAATGATTGAAGCTACTGACTGAATGAAAGGAGCTGGCATCTCACTCTCTTTGAATCTTCTTTATCATGCTAAGAGGAGCAGGAAAAAGTAAAAAATTTCAGAATTGCACCTTGCAATGCGGAGAAATTACTGTTTGTGCATTTACAATATTCAATGATTTTTGCCATTGAAAAACGTCCAGAAATGATTGAAGCTACTGACTGAATGAAAGGAGCTGGCATCTCACTCTCTTTGAATCTTCTTTATCATGCTAAGAGGAGCAGGAAAAAGCAAAAAATTTCAGAATTGCACCTTGCAATGCGGAGAAATTACTGTTTGTGCATTTACAATATTCATTGATTTTTGCCATTGAAAAACATCATGTTATTCATATACCAGAAATGATTGAAGCTACTGACTGAATGAAAGGAGCTGGCATCTCACTCTCTTTGAATCTTCTTTATCATGCTAAGAGGAGCAGGAAAAAGTAAAAAATTTCAGAATTGCACCTTGCAATGCGGAGAAATTACTGTTTGTGCATTTACAATATTCAATGATTTTTGCCTTTGAAAAACGTCCAGAAATGATTGAAGCTACTGACTGAACGAAAGGAGCTGGCATCTCACTCTCTTTGAATCTTCTTTATCATGCTAAGAGGAGCAGGAAAAAGCAAAAAATTTCAGAATTGCACCTTGCAATGCGGAGAAATTACTGTTTGTGCATTTACAATATTCATTGATTTTTGCCATTGAAAAACATCATGTTATTCATATACCAGAAATGATTGATGCTACTGACTGAATGAAAGGAGCTGGCATCTCACTCTCTTTGAATCTTCTTTATCATGCTAAGAGGAGCAGGAAAAAGCAAAAAATTTCAGAATTGCACCTTGCAATGCGGAGAAATTACTGTTTGTGCATTTACAATATTCATTGATTTTTGCCATTGAAAAACATCATGTTATTCATATACCAGAAATGTTTGAAGCTACTGACTGAATGAAAGGAGCTGGCATCTCACTCTCTTTGAATCTTCTTTATCATGCTAAGAGGAGCAGGAAAAAGTAAAAAATTTCAGAATTGCACCTTGCAATGCGGAGAAATTACTGTTTGTGCATTTACAATATTCATTGATTTTTGCCATTGAAAAACGTCCAGAAATGATTGAAGCTACTGACTGAATGAAAGGAGCTGGCATCTCACTCTCTTTGAATCTTGTTTATCATGCTAAGAGGAGCAGGAAAAAGCAAAAAATTTCAGAATTGCACCTTGCAATGCGAAGAAATTACTGTTTGTGCATTTACAATATTCATTGATGTTTGCCATTGAAAAACGTCCAGAAATGATTGAAGCTACTGACTGAATGAAAGGAGCTGGCATCTCACTTTCTTTGAATCTTCTTTATTATGCTAAGAGGAGCAGGAAAAAGCAAAAAATTTCAGAATTGCACCTTGCAATGCGGAGAAATTACTGTTTGTGCATTTACAATATTCATTGATTTTTGCCATTGAAAAACATCATGTTATTCATATACCAGAAATGATTGAAGCTACTGACTGAATGAAAGGAGCTGGCATCTCACTCTCTTTGAATCTTCTTTATCATGCTAAGAGGAGCAGGAAAAAGTAAAAAATTTCAGAATTGCACCTTGCAATGCGGAGAAATTACTGTTTGTGCATTTACAATATTCAATGATTTTTGCCATTGAAAAACGTCCAGAAATGATTGAAGCTACTGACTGAATGAAAGGAGCTGGCATCTCACTCTCTTTGAATCTTCTTTATCATGCTAAGAGAAGCAGGAAAAAGCAAAAAACTTCAGAATTGCACCTTGCAATGCGGAGAAATTACTGTTTGTGCATTTACAATATTCATTGATTTTTGCCATTGAAAAACATCATGTTATTCATATACCAGAAATGATTGAAGCTACTGACTGAATGAAAGGAGCTGGCATCTCACTCTCTTTGAATCTTCTTTATCATGCTAAGAGGAGCAGGAAAAAGTAAAAAATTTCAGAATTGCACCTTGCAATGCGGAGAAATTACTGTTTGTGCATTTACAATATTCAATGATTTTTGCCTTTGAAAAACGTCCAGAAATGATTGAAGCTACTGACTGAACGAAAGGAGCTGGCATCTCACTCTCTTTGAATCTTCTTTATCATGCTAAGAGGAGCAGGAAAAAGCAAAAAATTTCAGAATTGCACCTTGCAATGCGGAGAAATTACTGTTTGTGCATTTACAATATTCATTGATTTTTGCCATTGAAAAACATCATGTTATTCATATACCAGAAATGTTTGAAGCTACTGACTGAATGAAAGGAGCTGGCATCTCACTCTCTTTGAATCTTCTTTATCATGCTAAGAGGAGCAGGAAAAAGCAAAAAATTTCAGAATTGCACCTTGCAATGCGGAGAAATTACTGTTTGTGCATTTACAATATTCATTGATTTTTGCCATTGAAAAACGTCCAGAAATGATTGAAGCTACTGACTGAATGAAAGGAGCTGGCATCTCACTCTGAATTTTCTTTATCATGCTAAGAGGAGCAGGAAAAAGCAAAAAATTTCAGAATTGCACCTTGCAATGCGGAGAAATTACTGTTTGTGCATTTACAATATTCATTGATTTTTGCCATTGAAAAACGTCCAGAAATGATTGAAGCTACTGACTGAATGAAAGGAGCTGGCATCTCACTCTCTTTGAATCTTCTTTATCATGCTAAGAGGAGCAGGAAAAAGCAAAAAATTTCAGAATTGCACCTTGCAATGCGGAGAAATTACTGTTTGTGCATTTACAATATTCATTGATTTTTGCCATTGAAAAACATCATGTTATTCATATACCAGAAATGATTGAAGCTACTGACTGAATGAAAGGAGCTGGCATCTCACTCTCTTTGAATCTTCTTTATCATGCTAAGAGGAGCAGGAAAAAGTAAAAAATTTCAGAATTGCACCTTGCAATGCGGAGAAATTACTGTTTGTGCATTTACAATATTCAATGATTTTTGCCATTGAAAAACGTCCAGAAATGATTGAAGCTACTGACTGAATGAAAGGAGCTGGCATCTCACTCTCTTTGAATCTTCTTTATCATGCTAAGAGGAGCAGGAAAAAGCAAAAAATTTCAGAATTGCACCTTGCAATGCGGAGAAATTACTGTTTGTGCATTTACAATATTCATTGATTTTTGCCATTGAAAAACATCATGTTATTCATATACCAGAAATGATTGAAGCTACTGACTGAATGAAAGGAGCTGGCATCTCACTCTCTTTGAATCTTCTTTATCATGCTAAGAGGAGCAGGAAAAAGTAAAAAATTTCAGAATTGCACCTTGCAATGCGGAGAAATTACTGTTTGTGCATTTACAATATTCAATGATTTTTGCCTTTGAAAAACGTCCAGAAATGATTGAAGCTACTGACTGAACGAAAGGAGCTGGCATCTCACTCTCTTTGAATCTTCTTTATCATGCTAAGAGGAGCAGGAAAAAGCAAAAAATTTCAGAATTGCACCTTGCAATGCGGAGAAATTACTGTTTGTGCATTTACAATATTCATTGATTTTTGCCATTGAAAAACATCATGTTATTCATATACCAGAAATGATTGATGCTACTGACTGAATGAAAGGAGCTGGCATCTCACTCTCTTTGAATCTTCTTTATCATGCTAAGAGGAGCAGGAAAAAGCAAAAAATTTCAGAATTGCACCTTGCAATGCGGAGAAATTACTGTTTGTGCATTTACAATATTCATTGATTTTTGCCATTGAAAAACATCATGTTATTCATATACCAGAAATGTTTGAAGCTACTGACTGAATGAAAGGAGCTGGCATCTCACTCTCTTTGAATCTTCTTTATCATGCTAAGAGGAGCAGGAAAAAGTAAAAAATTTCAGAATTGCACCTTGCAATGCGGAGAAATTACTGTTTGTGCATTTACAATATTCATTGATTTTTGCCATTGAAAAACGTCCAGAAATGATTGAAGCTACTGACTGAATGAAAGGAGCTGGCATCTCACTCTCTTTGAATCTTGTTTATCATGCTAAGAGGAGCAGGAAAAAGCAAAAAATTTCAGAATTGCACCTTGCAATGCGAAGAAATTACTGTTTGTGCATTTACAATATTCATTGATGTTTGCCATTGAAAAACGTCCAGAAATGATTGAAGCTACTGACTGAATGAAAGGAGCTGGCATCTCACTTTCTTTGAATCTTCTTTATTATGCTAAGAGGAGCAGGAAAAAGCAAAAAATTTCAGAATTGCACCTTGCAATGCGGAGAAATTACTGTTTGTGCATTTACAATATTCATTGATTTTTGCCATTGAAAAACATCATGTTATTCATATACCAGAAATGATTGAAGCTACTGACTGAATGAAAGGAGCTGGCATCTCACTCTCTTTGAATCTTCTTTATCATGCTAAGAGGAGCAGGAAAAAGTAAAAAATTTCAGAATTGCACCTTGCAATGCGGAGAAATTACTGTTTGTGCATTTACAATATTCAATGATTTTTGCCATTGAAAAACGTCCAGAAATGATTGAAGCTACTGACTGAATGAAAGGAGCTGGCATCTCACTCTCTTTGAATCTTCTTTATCATGCTAAGAGAAGCAGGAAAAAGCAAAAAACTTCAGAATTGCACCTTGCAATGCGGAGAAATTACTGTTTGTGCATTTACAATATTCATTGATTTTTGCCATTGAAAAACATCATGTTATTCATATACCAGAAATGATTGAAGCTACTGACTGAATGAAAGGAGCTGGCATCTCACTCTCTTTGAATCTTCTTTATCATGCTAAGAGGAGCAGGAAAAAGTAAAAAATTTCAGAATTGCACCTTGCAATGCGGAGAAATTACTGTTTGTGCATTTACAATATTCAATGATTTTTGCCTTTGAAAAACGTCCAGAAATGATTGAAGCTACTGACTGAACGAAAGGAGCTGGCATCTCACTCTCTTTGAATCTTCTTTATCATGCTAAGAGGAGCAGGAAAAAGCAAAAAATTTCAGAATTGCACCTTGCAATGCGGAGAAATTACTGTTTGTGCATTTACAATATTCATTGATTTTTGCCATTGAAAAACATCATGTTATTCATATACCAGAAATGTTTGAAGCTACTGACTGAATGAAAGGAGCTGGCATCTCACTCTCTTTGAATCTTCTTTATCATGCTAAGAGGAGCAGGAAAAAGCAAAAAATTTCAGAATTGCACCTTGCAATGCGGAGAAATTACTGTTTGTGCATTTACAATATTCATTGATTTTTGCCATTGAAAAACGTCCAGAAATGATTGAAGCTACTGACTGAATGAAAGGAGCTGGCATCTCACTCTGAATTTTCTTTATCATGCTAAGAGGAGCAGGAAAAAGCAAAAAATTTCAGAATTGCACCTTGCAATGCGGAGAAATTACTGTTTGTGCATTTACAATATTCATTGATTTTTGCCATTGAAAAACGTCCAGAAATGATTGAAGCTACTGACTGAATGAAAGGAGCTGGCATCTCACTCTCTTTGAATCTTCTTTATCATGCTAAGAGGAGCAGGAAAAAGCAAAAAATTTCATAATTGCACCTTGCAATGCGGAGAAATTACTGTTTGTGCATTTACAATATTCATTGATTTTTGACATTGAAAAACATCATGTTATTCATATACCAGAAATGATTGAAGCTACTGACTGAATGAAAGGAGCTGGCATCTCACTCTCTTTGAATCTTCTTTATCATGCTAAGAGGAGCAGGAAAAAGTAAAAAATTTCAGAATTGCACCTTGCAATGCGGAGAAATTACTGTTTGTGCATTTACAATATTCAATGATTTTTGCCATTGAAAAACGTCCAGAAATGATTGAAGCTACTGACTGAATGAAAGGAGCTGGCATCTCACTCTCTTTGAATCTTCTTTATCATGCTAAGAGGAGCAGGAAAAAGCAAAAAACTTCAGAATTGCACCTTGCAATGCGGAGAAATTACTGTTTGTGCATTTACAATATTCATTGATTTTTGCCATTGAAAAACATCATGTTATTCATATACCAGAAATGATTGAAGCTACTGACTGAATAAAAGGAGCTGGCATCTCACTCTCTTTGAATCTTCTTTATCATGCTAAGAGGAGCAGGAAAAAGTAAAAAATTTCAGAATTGCACCTTGCAATGCGGAGAAATTACTGTTTGTGCATTTACAATATTCAATGATTTTTGCCTTTGAAAAACGTCCAGAAATGATTGAAGCTACTGACTGAACGAAAGGAGCTGGCATCTCACTCTCTTTGAATCTTCTTTATCATGCTAAGAGGAGCAGGAAAAAGCAAAAAATTTCAGAATTGCACCTTGCAATGCGGAGAAATTACTGTTTGTGCATTTACAATATTCATTGATTTTTGCCATTGAAAAACATCATGTTATTCATATACCAGAAATGTTTGAAGCTACTGACTGAATGAAAGGAGCTGGCATCTCACTCTCTTTGAATCTTCTTTATCATGCTAAGAGGAGCAGGAAAAAGCAAAAAATTTCAGAATTGCACCTTGCAATGCGGAGAAATTACTGTTTGTGCATTTACAATATTCATTGATTTTTGCCATTGAAAAACGTCCAGAAATCTTTGAAGCTACTGACTGAATGAAAGCAGCTGGCATCTCACTCTGAATTTTCTTTATCATGCTAAGAGGAGCAGGAAAAAGCAAAAAATTTCAGAATTGCACCTTGCAATGCGGAGAAATTACTGTTTGTGCATTTACAATATTCATTGATTTTTGCCATTGAAAAACGTCCAGAAATGATTGAAGCTACTGACTGAATGAAAGGAGCTGGCATCTCACTCTCTTTGAATCGTCTTTATCATGCTAAGAGGAGCAGGAAAAAGCAAAAAATTTCAGAATTGCACCTTGCAATGCGGAGAAATTACTGTTTGTGCATTTACAATATTCATTGATTTTTGCCATTGAAAAACATCATGTTATTCATATACCAGAAATGTTTGAAGCTACTGACTGAATGAAAGGAGCTGGCATCTCACTCTCTTTGAATCTTCTTTATCATGCTAAGAGGAGCAGGAAAAAGCAAAAAATTTCAGAATTGCACCTTGCAATGCGGAGAAATTACTGTTTGTGCATTTACAATATTCATTGATTTTTGCCATTGAAAAACATCATGTTATTCATATACCAGAAATGTTTGAAGCTACTGACTGAATGAAAGGAGCTGGCATCTCACTCTCTTTGAATCTTCTTTATCATGCTTGGATTAGCAGGAAAAAGCAAAAAATTTCAGAATTGCACCTTGCAATGTGGAGATATTACTGTTTGTGCATTTACAATATTCATTGATTTTTGCCATTGAAAAACATGTTTTTCATATACCAGAAATGTTTGAAGCTACTGACTGAATGAAAGGAGCTGGCATCTCACTCTCTTTGAATCTTCTTTATCATGCTAGGATTAGCAGGAAAAAGCAAAAAATTTCAGAATTGCACCTTGCAATGTGGAGATATTACTGTTTGTGCATTTACAATATTCATTGATTTTTGCCATTGAAAAACATGTTTTTCATATACCAGAAATGTTTGAAGCTACTGACTGAATGAAAGGAGCTGGCATCTCACTCTCTTTGAATCTTCTTTATCATGCTAGGATTAACAGGAAAAAGCAAAAAATTTCAGAATTGCACCTTGCAATGTGGAGATATTACTGTTTGTGCATTTACAATATTCATTGATTTTTGCCATTGAAAAACGTCCAGAAATGTTTGAAGCTACTGACTGAATGAAAGGAGCTGGCATCTCACTCTCTTTGAATCTTCTTTATCATGCTAGGATTAGCAGGAAAAAGCAAAAAATTTCAGAATTGCACCTTGCAATGTGGAGATATTGCTGTTTGTGCATTTACAATATTCATTGAATTTTGCCATTGAAAAACATGTTTTTCATATACAAGAAATGTTTGAAGCTACTGACTGAATGAAAGGAGCTGGCATCTCACTCTCTTTGAATCTTCTTTATCATGCTAGGATTAGCAGGAAAAAGCAAAAAATTTCAGAATTGCACCTTGCAATGTGGAGATATTACTGTTTGTGCATTTACAATATTCATTGATTTTTGCCATTGAAAAACGTCCAGAAATGTTTGAAGCTACTGACTGAATGAAAGGAGCTGGCATCTCACTCTCTTTGAATCTTCTTTATCATGCTAGGATTAGCAGGAAAAAGCAAAAAATTTCAGAATTGCACCTTGCAATGTGGAGATATTACTGTTTGTGCATTTACAATATTCATTGATTTTTGCCATTGAAAAACATGTTTTTCATATACCAGAAATGTTTGAAGCTACTGACGGAATGAAAGGAGCTGGCATCTCACTCTCTTTGAATCTTCTTTATCATGCTAGGATTAGCAGGAAAAAGCAAAAAATTTCAGAATTGCACCTTGCAATGTGGAGATATTACTGTTTGTGCATTTACAATATTCATTGATTTTTGCCATTGAAAAACATGTTATTCATATACCAGAAATGTTTGAAGCTACTGACTGAACGAAAGGAGCTGGCATCTCACTCTCTTTGAATCTTCTTTATCATGCTAAGAGGAGCAGGAAAAAGCAAAAAATTTCAGAATTGCACCTTGCAATGCGGAGAAATTACTGTTTGTGCATTTACAATATTCATTGATTTTTGCCATTGAAAAACATCATGTTATTCATATACCAGAAATGTTTGAAGCTACTGACTGAATGAAAGGAGCTGGCATCTCACTCTCTTTGAATCTTCTTTATCATGCTAAGAGGAGCAGGAAAAAGCAAAAAATTTCAGAATTGCACCTTGCAATGCGGAGAAATTACTGTTTGTGCATTTACAATATTCATTGATTTTTGCCATTGAAAAACGTCCAGAAATCTTTGAAGCTACTGACTGAATGAAAGCAGCTGGCATCTCACTCTGAATTTTCTTTATCATGCTAAGAGGAGCAGGAAAAAGCAAAAAATTTCAGAATTGCACCTTGCAATGCGGAGAAATTACTGTTTGTGCATTTACAATATTCATTGATTTTTGCCATTGAAAAACGTCCAGAAATGATTGAAGCTACTGACTGAATGAAAGGAGCTGGCATCTCACTCTCTTTGAATCGTCTTTATCATGCTAAGAGGAGCAGGAAAAAGCAAAAAATTTCAGAATTGCACCTTGCAATGCGGAGAAATTACTGTTTGTGCATTTACAATATTCATTGATTTTTGCCATTGAAAAACATCATGTTATTCATATACCAGAAATGTTTGAAGCTACTGACTGAATGAAAGGAGCTGGCATCTCACTCTCTTTGAATCTTCTTTATCATGCTAAGAGGAGCAGGAAAAAGCAAAAAATTTCAGAATTGCACCTTGCAATGCGGAGAAATTACTGTTTGTGCATTTACAATATTCATTGATTTTTGCCATTGAAAAACATCATGTTATTCATATACCAGAAATGTTTGAAGCTACTGACTGAATGAAAGGAGCTGGCATCTCACTCTCTTTGAATCTTCTTTATCATGCTAGGATTAGCAGGAAAAAGCAAAAAATTTCAGAATTGCACCTTGCAATGTGGAGATATTACTGTTTGTGCATTTACAATATTCATTGATTTTTGCCATTGAAAAACATGTTTTTCATATACCAGAAATGTTTGAAGCTACTGACTGAATGAAAGGAGCTGGCATCTCACTCTCTTTGAATCTTCTTTATCATGCTAGGATTAACAGGAAAAAGCAAAAAATTTCAGAATTGCACCTTGCAATGTGGAGATATTACTGTTTGTGCATTTACAATATTCATTGATTTTTGCCATTGAAAAACGTCCAGAAATGTTTGAAGCTACTGACTGAATGAAAGGAGCTGGCATCTCACTCTCTTTGAATCTTCTTTATCATGCTAGGATTAGCAGGAAAAAGCAAAAAATTTCAGAATTGCACCTTGCAATGTGGAGATATTGCTGTTTGTGCATTTACAATATTCATTGAATTTTGCCATTGAAAAACATGTTTTTCATATACAAGAAATGTTTGAAGCTACTGACTGAATGAAAGGAGCTGGCATCTCACTCTCTTTGAATCTTCTTTATCATGCTAGGATTAGCAGGAAAAAGCAAAAAATTTCAGAATTGCACCTTGCAATGTGGAGATATTACTGTTTGTGCATTTACAATATTCATTGATTTTTGCCATTGAAAAACGTCCAGAAATGTTTGAAGCTACTGACTGAATGAAAGGAGCTGGCATCTCACTCTCTTTGAATCTTCTTTATCATGCTAGGATTAGCAGGAAAAAGCAAAAAATTTCAGAATTGCACCTTGCAATGTGGAGATATTACTGTTTGTGCATTTACAATATTCATTGATTTTTGCCATTGAAAAACATGTTTTTCATATACCAGAAATGTTTGAAGCTACTGACGGAATGAAAGGAGCTGGCATCTCACTCTCTTTGAATCTTCTTTATCATGCTAGGATTAGCAGGAAAAAGCAAAAAATTTCAGAATTGCACCTTGCAATGTGGAGATATTACTGTTTGTGCATTTACAATATTCATTGATTTTTGCCATTGAAAAACATGTTTTTCATATACCAGAAATGTTTGAAGCTACTGACTGAATGAAAGGAGCTGGCATCTCACTGTCTTTGAATCTTCTTTATCATGCTAGGATTAACAGGAAAAAGCAAAAAATTTCAGAATTGCACCTTGCAATGTGGAGATATTACTGTTTGTGCATTTACAATATTCATTGATTTTGCCATTGAAAAACGTCCAGAAATGTTTGAAGCTACTGACTGAATGAAAGGAGCTGGCATCTCACTCTCTTTAAATCTTCTTTATCATGCTAGGATTAGCAGGAAAAAGCAAAAAAATTTCAGAATTGCACCTTGCAATGTGGAGATATTACTGTTTGTGCATTTACAATATTCATTGATTTTTGCCATTGAAAAACATGTTTTTCATATACCAGAAATGTTTGAAGCTACTGACTGAATGAAAGGAGCTGGCATCTCACTCTCTTTGAATCTTCTTTATCATGCTAGGATAAGCAGGAAAAAGCAAAAAATTTCAGAATTGCACCTTGCAATGTGGAGATATTACTGTTTGTGCATTTACAATATTCATTGATTTTTGCCATTGAAAAACATGTTTTTCATATACCAGAAATGTTTGAAGCTACTGACTTGAATGAAAGGAGCTGGCATCTCACTCTCTTTGAATCTTCTTTATCATGCTAGGATTAACAGGAAAAAGCAAAAAATTTCAGAATTGCACCTTGCAATGTGGAGATATTACTGTTTGTGCATTTACAATATTCATTGATTTTTGCCATTGAAAAACGTCCAGAAATGTTTGAAGCTATTGACTGAATGAAAGGAGCTGGTATCTCACTCTCTTTGAATCTTCTTTATCATGCTAGGATTAGCAGGAAAAAGCAAAAAATTTCAGAATTGCACCTTGCAATGTGGAGATATTACTGTTTGTGCATTTACAATATTCATTGATTTTTGCCATTGAAAAACATGTTTTTCATATACAAGAAATGTTTGAAGCTACTGACTGAATGAAAGGAGCTGGCATCTCACTCTCTTTGAATCTTCTTTATCATGCTAGGATTAGCAGGAAAAAGCAAAAAATTTCAGAATTGCACCTTGCAATGTGGAGATATTACTGTTTGTGCATTTACAATATTCATTGATTTTTGCCATTGAAAAACGTCCAGAAATGTTTGAAGCTACTGACTGAATGAAATTAGCTGGCATCTCACTCTCTTTGAATCTTCTTTATCATGCTAGGATTAGCAGGAAAAAGCAAAAAATTTCAGAATTGCACCTTGCAATGTGGAGATATTACTGTTTGTGCATTTACAATATTCATTGATTTTGCCATTGAAAAACATCCAGAAATGTTTGAAGCTACTGACTGAATGAAAGGAGCTGGCATCTCACTCTCTTTGAATCTTCTTTATCATGCTAGGATTAGCAGGAAAAAGCAAAAAATTTCAGAATTGCACCTTGCAATGTGGAGATATTACTGTTTGTGCATTTACAATATTCATTGATTTTTGCCATTGAAAAACATGTTTTTCATATACCAGAAATGTTTGAAGCTACTGACGGAATGAAAGGAGCTGGCATCTCACTCTCTTTGAATCTTCTTTATCATGCTAGGATTAGCAGGAAAAAGCAAAAAATTTCAGAATTGCACCTTGCAATGTGGAGATATTACTGTTTGTGCATTTACAATATTCATTGATTTTTGCCATTGAAAAACATGTTTTTCATATACCAGAAATGTTTGAAGCTACTGACTGAATGAAAGGAGCTGGCATCTCACTGTCTTTGAATCTTCTTTATCATGCTAGGATTAACAGGAAAAAGCAAAAAATTTCAGAATTGCACCTTGCAATGTGGAGATATTACTGTTTGTGCATTTACAATATTCATTGATTTTGCCATTGAAAAACGTCCAGAAATGTTTGAAGCTACTGACTGAATGAAAGGAGCTGGCATCTCACTCTCTTTGAATCTTCTTTATCATGCTAGGATAAGCAGGAAAAAGCAAAAAATTTCAGAATTGCACCTTGCAATGTGGAGATATTACTGTTTGTGCATTTACAATATTCATTGATTTTTGCCATTGAAAAACATGTTTTTCATATACCAGAAATGTTTGAAGCTACTGACGGAATGAAAGGAGCTGGCATCTCACTCTCTTTGAATCTTCTTTATCATGCTAGGATTAGCAGGAAAAAGCAAAAAATTTCAGAATTGCACCTTGCAATGTGGAGATATTACTGTTTGTGCATTTACAATATTCATTGATTTTTGCCATTGAAAAACATGTTTTTCATATACCAGAAATGTTTGAAGCTACTGACTGAATGAAAGGAGCTGGCATCTCACTGTCTTTGAATCTTCTTTATCATGCTAGGATTAACAGGAAAAAGCAAAAAATTTCAGAATTGCACCTTGCAATGTGGAGATATTACTGTTTGTGCATTTACAATATTCATTGATTTTGCCATTGAAAAACGTCCAGAAATGTTTGAAGCTACTGACTGAATGAAAGGAGCTGGCATCTCACTCTCTTTGAATCTTCTTTATCATGCTAGGATTAGCAGGAAAAAGCAAAAAAATTTCAGAATTGCACCTTGCAATGTGGAGATATTACTGTTTGTGCATTTACAATATTCATTGATTTTTGCCATTGAAAAACATGTTTTTCATATACCAGAAATGTTTGAAGCTACTGACTGAATGAAAGGAGCTGGCATCTCACTCTCTTTGAATCTTCTTTATCATGCTAGGATAAGCAGGAAAAAGCAAAAAATTTCAGAATTGCACCTTGCAATGTGGAGATATTACTGTTTGTGCATTTACAATATTCATTGATTTTTGCCATTGAAAAACATGTTTTTCATATACCAGAAATGTTTGAAGCTACTGACTTGAATGAAAGGAGCTGGCATCTCACTCTCTTTGAATCTTCTTTATCATGCTAGGATTAACAGGAAAAAGCAAAAAATTTCAGAATTGCACCTTGCAATGTGGAGATATTACTGTTTGTGCATTTACAATATTCATTGATTTTTGCCATTGAAAAACGTCCAGAAATGTTTGAAGCTACTGACTGAATGAAAGGAGCTGGTATCTCACTCTCTTTGAATCTTCTTTATCATGCTAGGATTAGCAGGAAAAAGCAAAAAATTTCAGAATTGCACCTTGCAATGTGGAGATATTACTGTTTATGCATTTACAATATTCATTGATTTTTGCCAGTGAAAAACATGTTTTTCATATACAAGAAATGTTTGAAGCTACTGACTGAATGAAAGGAGCTGGCATCTCACTCTCTTTGAATCTTCTTTATCATGCTAGGATTAGCAGGAAAAAGCAAAAAATTTCAGAATTGCACCTTGCAATGTGGAGATATTACTGTTTGTGCATTTACAATATTCATTGATTTTTGCCATTGAAAAACGTCCAGAAATGTTTGAAGCTACTGACTGAATGAAATTAGCTGGCATCTCACTCTCTTTGAATCTTCTTTATCATGCTAGGATTAGCAGGAAAAAGCAAAAAATTTCAGAATTGCACCTTGCAATGTGGAGATATTACTGTTTGTGCATTTACAATATTCATTGATTTTTGCCATTGAAAAACATGTTTTTCATATACCAGAAATGTTTGAAGCTACTGACTGAATGAAAGGAGCTGGTATCTCACTCTCTTTGAATCTTCTTTATCATGCTAGGATTAACAGGAAAAAGCAAAAAATTTCAGAATTGCACCTTGCAATGTGGAGATATTACTGTTTGTGCATTTACAATATTCATTGATTTTTGCCATTGAAAAACGTCCAGAAATGTTTGAAGCTACTGACTGAATGAAAGGAGCTGGCATCTCACTCTCTTTGAATCTTCTTTATCATGCTAGGATTAACAGGAAAAAGCTAAAAATTTCAGAATTGCACCTTGCAATGTGGAGATATTACTGTTTGTGCATTTACAATATTCATTGATTTTTGCCATTGAAAAACATGTTTTTCATATACCAGAAATGTTTGAAGCTACTGACTGAATGAAAGGAGCTGGCATCTCACTCTCTTTGAATCTTCTTTATCATGCTAGGATTAGCAGGAAAAAGCAAAAAATTTCAGAATTGCACCTTGCAATGTGGAGATATTACTGTTTGTGCATTTACAATATTCATTGATTTTTGCCATTGAAAAACATGTTTTTCATATACCAGAAATGTTTGAAGCTACTGACTGAATGAAAGGAGCTGGCATCTCACTCTCTTTGAATCTTCTTTATCATGCTAGGATTAGCAGGAAAAAGCAAAAAATTTCAGAATTGCACCTTGCAATGTGGAGATATTACTGTTTGTGCATTTACAATATTCATTGATTTTTGCCATTGAAAAACATGTTTTTCATATACCAGAAATGTTTGAAGCTACTGACTGAATGAAAGGAGCTGGCATCTCACTCTCTTTGAATCTTCTTTATCATGCTAGGATTAGCAGGAAAAAGCAAAAAATTTCAGAATTGCACCTTGCAATGTGGAGATATTACTGTTTGTGCATTTACAATATTCATTGATTTTTGCCATTGAAAAACATGTTTTTCATATACCAGAAATGTTTGAAGCTACTGACTGAATGAAAGGAGCTGGCATCTCACTCTCTTTGAATCTTCTTTATCATGCTAGGATTAACAGGAAAAAACAAAAAATTTCAGAATTGCACCTTGCAATGTGGAGATATTACTGTTTGTGCATTTACAATATTCATTGATTTTTGCCATTGAAAAACATGTTTTTCATATACCAGAAATGTTTGAAGCTACTGACTGAATGAAAGGAGCTGGCATCTCACTCTCTTTGAATCTTCTTTATCATGCTAGGATTAACAGGAAAAAGCAAAAAATTTCAGAATTGCACCTTGCAATGTGGAGATATTACTGTTTGTGCATTTACAATATTCATTGATTTTTGCCATTGAAAAACGTCCAGAAATGTTTGAAGCTACTGACTGAATGAAAGGAGCTGGCATCTCACTCTCTTTGAATCTTCTTTATCATGCTAGGATTAGCAGGAAAAAGCAAAAAATTTCAGAATTGCACCTTGCAATGTGGAGATATTACTGTTTGTGCATTTACAATATTCATTGATTTTTGCCATTGAAAAATGTCCAGAAATGTTTGAAGCTACTGACTGAATGAAAGGAGCTGGCATCTCACTCTCTTTGAATCTTCTTTATCATGCTAGGATTAGCAGGAAAAAGCAAAAAATTTCAGAATTGCACCTTGCAATGTGGAGATATTACTGTTTGTGCATTTACAATATTCATTGATTTTTGCCATTGAAAAACATGTTTTTCATATACCAGAAATGTTTGAAGCTACTGACTGAATGAAAGGAGCTGGCATCTCACTCTCTTTGAATCTTCTTTATCATGCTAGGATTAGCAGGAAAAAGCAAAAAATTTCAGAATTGCACCTTGCAATGTGGAGATATTACTGTTTGTGCATTTACAATATTCATTGATTTTTGCCATTGAAAAACATGTTTTTCATATACCAGAAATGTTTGAAGCTACTGACTGAATGAAAGGAGCTGGCATCTCACTCTCTTTAAATCTTCTTTATCATGCTAGGATTAACAGGAAAAAGCAAAAAATTTCAGAATTGCACCTTGCAATGTGGAGATATTACTGTTTGTGCATTTACAATATTCATTGATTTTTGCCATTGAAAAACGTCCAGAAATGTTTGAAGCTACTGACTGAATGAAAGGAGCTGGCATCTCACTCTCTTTGAATCTTCTTTATCATGCTAGGATAAGCAGGAAAAAGCAAAAAATTTCAGAATTGCACCTTGCAATGCGGAGAAATTACTGTTTGTGCATTTACAATATTCATTGATTTTTGCCATTGAAAAACATCAATCATTTCTGGTATATGAATAACATGATATTTTTCAATGGCAAAAATCAATGAATTTTGTAAATGCACAAACAGTAATTTCTCCGCATTGCAAGGCGCAATTCTGAAATTTTTTGCTTTTTCCTGCTCCTCTTAGCATGATAAAGAAGATTCAAAGAGAGTGAGATGCCAGCTCCTTTCATTCAGTCAGTAGCTTCAATCATTTCTGGACATTTTTCAATGGCAAAAATCAATGAATATTGTAAATGCACAAACAGTAATTTCTCCGCATTGCAAGGTGCAATTCTGAAATTTTTTGCTTTTTCCTGCTCCTCTTAGCATGATAAAGAAGATTCAAAGAGAGTGAGATGCCAGCTCCTTTCATTCAGTCAGTAGCTTCAATCATTTCTGGACGTTTTTCAATGGCAAAAATCAATGAATATTGTAAATGCACAAACAGTAATTTCTCCGCATTGCAAGGTGCAATTCTGAAATTTTTTGCTTTTTCCTGCTCCTCTTAGCATGATAAAGAAGATTCAAAGAGAGTGAGATGCCAGCTCCTTTCATTCAGTCAGTACCTTCAATCATTTCTGGACGTTTTTCAATGGCAAAAATCAATGAATATTGTAAATGCACAAACAGTAATTTCTCCGCATTGCAAGGTGCAATTCTGAAATTTTTTGCTTTTTCCTGCTCCTCTTAGCATGATAAAGAAGATTCAAAGAGAGTGAGATGCCAGCTCCTTTCATTCAGTCAGTAGCTTCAATCATTTCTGGACGCTTTTCAATGGCCTGCTCCTCTTAGCATTATGAAGAAGATTCAAAGAGAGTGAGATACCAGCTCCTTTCATTCAGTCAGTAGCTTCAAACATTTCTGGTATATGAATAACATGATGTTTTTCAATGGCAAAAATCAATGAATATTGTAAATGCACAAACAGTAATTTCTCCGCATTGCAAGGTGCAATTCTGAAATTTTTTGCTTTTTCCTGCTCCTCTTAGCATGATAAAGAAGATTCAAAGAGAGTGAGATGCCAGCTCCTTTAGTTCAGTCAGTAGCTTCAATCATTTCTGGACGTTTTTCAATGGCAAAAATCAGTGAATATTGTAAATGCACAAACAGTAATTTCTCCGCATTGCAAGGTGCAATTCTGAAATTTTTTACTTTTTCCTGCTCCTCTTAGCATGATAAAGAAGATTCAAAGAGCGTGAGATGCCAGCTCCTTTCATTCAGTCAGTAGCTTCAATCATTTCTGGTATATGAATAACATGATGTTTTTCAATCGCAAAAATCAATGAATATTGTAAATGCACAAACAGTAATTTCTCCGCATTGCAAGGTGCAATTCTGAAATTTTTTGCTTTTTCCTGCTCCTCTTAGCATGATAAAGAAGATTCAAAGAGAGTGAGATGCCAGCTCCTTTCATTCAGTCAGTAGCTTCAATCATTTCTGGACGTTTTTCAATAGCAAAAATCAATGAATATTGTAAATGCACAAACAGTAATTTCTCCGCATTGCAAGGTGCAATTCTGAAATTTTTTGCTTTTTCCTGCTCCTCTTAGCATGATAAAGAAGATTCAAAGAGAGTGAGATGCCAGCTCCTTTCCTTCAGTCAGTAGCTTCAATCATTTCTGGCATATGAATAACATGATGTTTTTCAATGGCAAAAATCAATGAATTTTGTAAATGCACAAACAGTAATTTCTCCGCATTGCAAGGCGCAATTCTGAAATTTTTTGCTTTTTCCTGCTCCTCTTAGCATGATAAAGAAGATTCAAAGAGAGTGAGATGCCAGCTCCTTTCATTCAGTCAGTAGCTTCAATCATTTCTGAACATTTTTCAATGGCAAAAATCAATGAATATTGTAAATGCACAAACAGTAATTTCTCCGCATTGCAAGGTGCAATTCTGAAATTTTTTGCTTTTTCCTGCTCCTCTTAGCATGATAAAGAAGATTCAAAGAGAGTGAGATGACAGCTCCTTTCATTCAGTCAGTAGCTTCAATCATTTCTGGACGTTTTTCAATGGCAAAAATCAATGAATATTGTAAATGCACAAACAGTAATTTCTCCGCATTGCAAGGTGCAATTCTGAAATTTTTTGCTTTTTCCTGCTCCTCTCAGCATGATAAAGAAGATTCAAAGAGAGTGAGGTGCCAGCTCCTTTCATTCAGTCAGGAGCTTCAAACATTTCTGGTATATGAATAACATGTTTTTCAATGGCAAAAATCAATGAATATTGTAAATGCACAAACAGTAATTTCTCCGCATTGCAAGGTGCAATTCTGAAATTTTTTGCTTTTTCCTGCTCCTCTTAGCATGATAAAGAAGATTCAAAGAGAGTGAGATGCCAGCTCCTTTCATTCAGTCAGTAGCTTCAATCATTTCTGGACGTTTTTCAATGGCAAAAATCAATGAATATTGTAAATGCACAAACAGTAATTTCTCCGCATTGCAAGGTGCAATTCTGAAATTTTTTGCTTTTTCCTGCTCCTCTCAGCATGATAAAGAAGATTCAAAGAGAGTGAGGTGCCAGCTCCTTTCATTCAGTCAGGAGCTTCAAACATTTCTGGTATATGAATAACATGTTTTTCAATGGCAAAAATCAATGAATATTGTAAATGCACAAACAGTAATTTCTCCGCATTGCAAGGTGCAATTCTGAAATTTTTTGCTTTTTCCTGCTCCTCTTAGCATGATAAAGAAGATTCAAAGAGAGTGAGATGCCAGCTCCTTTCATTCAGTCAGTAGCTTCAATCATTTCTGGACGTTTTTCAATGGCAAAAATCAATGAATATTGTAAATGCACAAACAGTAATTTCTCCGCATTGCAAGGTGCAATTCTGAAATTTTTTGCTTTTTCCTGCTCCTCTTAGCATGATAAAGAAGATTCAAAGAGAGTGAGATGCCAGCTCCTTTCCTTCAGTCAGTAGCTTCAATCATTTCTGGCATATGAATAACATGATGTTTTTCAATGGCAAAAATCAATGAATTTTGTAAATGCACAAACAGTAATTTCTCCGCATTGCAAGGCGCAATTCTGAAATTTTTTGCTTTTTCCTGCTCCTCTTAGCATGATAAAGAAGATTCAAAGAGAGTGAGATGCCATCTCCTTTCATTCAGTCAGTAGCTTCAATCATTTCTGGACATTTTTCAATGGCAAAAATCAATGAATATTGTAAATGCACAAACAGTAATTTCTCCGCATTGCAAGGTGCAATTCTGAAATTTTTTGCTTTTTCCTGCTCCTCTTATCATGATAAAGAAGATTCAAAGAGAGTGAGATGACAGCTCCTTTCATTCAGTCAGTAGCTTCAATCATTTCTGGACGTTTTTCAATGGCAAAAATCAATGAATATTGTAAATGCACAAACAGTAATTTCTCCGCATTGCAAGGTGCAATTCTGAAATTTTTTGCTTTTTCCTGCTCCTCTTAGCATGATAAAGAAGATTCAAAGAGAGTGAGGTGCCAGCTCCTTTCATTCAGTCAGGAGCTTCAAACATTTCTGGTATATGAATAACATGTTTTTCAATGGCAAAAATCAATGAATATTGTAAATGCACAAACAGTAATTTCTCCGCATTGCAAGGTGCAATTCTGAAATTTTTTGCTTTTTCCTGCTCCTCTTAGCATGATAAAGAAGATTCAAAGAGAGTGAGATGCCAGCTCCTTTCATTCAGTCAGTAGCTTCAATCATTTCTGGACGTTTTTCAATGGCAAAAATCAATGAATATTGTAAATGCACAAACAGTAATTTCTCCGCATTGCAAGGTGCAATTCTGAAATTTTTTGCTTTTTCCTGCTCCTCTTAGCATGATAAAGAAGATTCAAAGAGAGTGAGATGCCAGCTCCTTTCATTCAGTCAGTAGCTTCAATCATTTCTGGACGTTTTTCAATGGCAAAAATCAATGAATATTGTAAATGCACAAACAGTAATTTCTCTGCATTGCAATGTGCAATTCTGAAATTTTTTGCTTTTTCCTGCTCCTCTTAGCATGATAAAGAAGATTCAAAGAGAGTGAGATGCCAGCTCCTTTCATTCAGTCAGTAGCTTCAAACATTTCTGGTATATGAATAACATGATGTTTTTCAATGGCAAAAATCAATGAATATTGTAAATGCACAAACAGTAATTTCTCCGCATTGCAAGGTGCAATTCTGAAATTTTTTGCTTTTTTCTGCTCCTCTTAGCATGATAAAGAAGATTCAAAGAGAGTGAGATGCCAGCTCCTTTCGTTCAGTCAGTAGCTTCAATCATTTCTGGACGTTTTTCAATGGCAAAAATCATTGAATATTATAAATGCACAAACAGTAATTTCTCCGCATTGCAAGGTGCAATTCTGAAATTTTTTACTTTTTCCTGCTCCTCTTAGCATGATAAAGAAGATTCAAAGAGAGTGAGATGCCAGCTCCTTTCATTCAGTCAGTAGCTTCAATCATTTCTGGTATATGAATAACATGATGTTTTTCAATGGCAAAAATCAATGAATATTGTAAATGCACAAACAGTAATTTCTCCGCATTGCAAGGTGCAATTCTGAAATTTTTTGCTTTTTCCTGCTCCTCTTAGCATGATAAAGAAGATTCAAAGAGAGTGAGATGCCAGCTCCTTTCATTCAGTCAGTAGCTTCAATCATTTCTGGACGTTTTTCAATGGCAAAAATCAATGAATATTGTAAATGCACAAACAGTAATTTCTCCGCATTGCAAGGTGCAATTCTGAAATTTTTTGCTTTTTCCTGCTCCTCTTAGCATGATAAAGAAGATTCAAAGAGAGTGAGATGCCAGCTCCTTTCATTCAGTCAGTAGCTTTAATCATTTCTGGACGTTTTTCAATGGCAAAAATCATTGAATATTGTAAATGCACAATCAGTAATTTCTCCGCATTGCAAGGTGCAATTCTGAAATTTTTTACTTTTTCCTGCTCCTCTTAGCATGATAAAGAAGATTCAAAGAGAGTGAGATGCCAGCTCCTTTCATTCAGTCAGTAGCTTCAATCATTTCTGGTATATGAATAACATGATGTTTTTCAATCGCAAAAATCAATGAATATTGTAAATGCACAAACAGTAATTTCTCCGCATTGCAAGGTGCAATTCTGAAATTTTTTGCTTTTTCCTGCTCCTCTTAGCATGATAAAGAAGATTCAAAGAGAGTGAGATGCCAGCTCCTTTCATTCAGTCAGTAGCTTCAATCATTTCTGGACGTTTTTCAATGGCAAAAACCAATGAATATTGTAAATGCACAAACAGTAATTTCTCCGCATTGCAAGGTGCAATTCTGAAATTTTTTGCTTTTTCCTGCTCCTCTTAGCATGATAAAGAAGATTCAAAGAGAGTGAGATGCCAGATCCTTTCCTTCAGTCAGTAGCTTCAATCATTTCTGGTATATGAATAACATGATGTTTTTCAATGGCAAAAATCAATGAATTTTGTAAATGCACAAACAGTAATTTCTCCGCATTGCAAGGCGCAATTCTGAAATTTTTTGCTTTTTCCTGCTCCTCTTAGCATGATAAAGAAGATTCGAAGAGAGTGAGATGCCAGCTCCTTTCATTCAGTCAGTAGCTTCAATCATTTCTGGACATTTTTCAATGGCAAAAATCAATGAATATTGTAAATGCACAAACAGTAATTTCTCCGCATTGCAAGGTGCAATTCTGAAATTTTTTGCTTTTTCCTGCTCCTCTTAGCATGATAAAGAAGATTCAAAGAGAGTGAGATGCCAGCTCCTTTCATTCAGTCAGTAGCTTCAATCATTTCTGGACGTTTTTCAATGGCAAAAATCAATGAATATTGTAAATGCACAAACAGTAATTTCTCCGCATTGCAAGGTGCAATTCTGAAATTTTTTGCTTTTTCCTGCTCCTCTTAGCATGATAAAGAAGATTCAAAGAGAGTGAGATGCCAGCTCCTTTCATTCAGTCAGTAGCTTCAATCATTTCTGGACGTTTTTCAATGGCAAAAATCAATGAATATTGTAAATGCACAAACAGTAATTTCTCCGCATTGCAAGGTGCAATTCTGAAATTTTTTGCTTTTTCCTGCTCCTCTTAGCATGATAAAGAAGATTCAAAGAGAGTGAGATGCCAGATCCTTTCCTTCAGTCAGTAGCTTCAATCATTTCTGGTATATGAATAACATGATGTTTTTCAATGGCAAAAATCAATGAATTTTGTAAATGCACAAACAGTAATTTCTCCGCATTGCAAGGCGCAATTCTGAAATTTTTTGCTTTTTCCTGCTCCTCTTAGCATGATAAAGAAGATTCAAAGAGAGTGAGATGCCAGCTCCTTTCATTCAGTCAGTAGCTTCAATCATTTCTGGACATTTTTCAATGGCAAAAATCAATGAATATTGTAAATGCACAAACAGTAATTTCTCCGCATTGCAAGGTGCAATTCTGAAATTTTTTGCTTTTTCCTGCTCCTCTTAGCATGATAAAGAAGATTCAAAGAGAGTGAGATGCCAGCTCCTTTCATTCAGTCAGTAGCTTCAATCATTTCTGGACGTTTTTCAATGGCAAAAATCAATGAATATTGTAAATGCACAAACAGTAATTTCTCCGCATTGCAAGGTGCAATTCTGAAATTTTTTGCTTTTTCCTGCTCCTCTTAGCATGATAAAGAAGATTCAAAGAGAGTGAGATGCCAGCTCCTTTCGTTCAGTCAGTAGCTTCAAACATTTCTGGTACATGAATAACATGATGTTTTTCAATGGCAAAAATCAATGAATATTGTAAATGCACAAACAGTAATTTCTCCGCATTGCAAGGTGCAATTCTGAAATTTTTTGCTTTTTCCTGCTCCTCTTAGCATGATAAAGAAGATTCAAAGAGAGTGAGATGCCAGCTCCTTTCGTTCAGTCAGTAGCTTCAATCATTTCTGGACGTTTTTCAATGGCAAAAATCATTGAATATTATAAATGCACAAACAGTAATTTCTCCGCATTGCAAGGTGCAATTCTGAAATTTTTTACTTTTTCCTGCTCCTCTTAGCATGATAAAGAAGATTCAAAGAGAGTGAGATGCCAGCTCCTTTCATTCAGTCAGTAGCTTCAATCATTTCTGGTATATGAATAACATGATGTTTTTCAATGGCAAAAATCAATGAATATTGTAAATGCACAAACAGTAATTTCTCCGCATTGCAAGGTGCAATTCTGAAATTTTTTGCTTTTTCCTGCTCCTCTTAGCATGATAAACAAGATTCAAAGAGAGTGAGATGCCAGCTCCTTTCATTCAGTCAGTAGCTTCAATCATTTCTGGACATTTTTCAATGGCAAAAATCAATGAATATTGTAAATGCACAAACAGTAATTTCTCCGCATTGCAAGGTGCAATTCTGAAATTTTTTACTTTTTCCTGCTCCTCTTAGCATGATAAAGAAGATTCAAAGAGAGTGAGATGCCAGCTCCTTTCATTCAGTCAGTAGCTTCAATCATTTCTGGTATATGAATAACATGATGTTTTTCAATCGCAAAAATCAATGAATATTGTAAATGCACAAACAGTAATTTCTCCGCATTGCAAGGTGCAATTCTGAAATTTTTTGCTTTTTCCTGCTCCTCTTAGCATGATAAAGAAGATTCAAAGAGAGTGAGATGCCAGCTCCTTTCATTCAGTCAGTAGCTTCAATCATTTCTGGACGTTTTTCAATGGCAAAAATCAATGAATATTGTAAATGCACAAACAGTAATTTCTCCGCATTGCAAGGTGCAATTCTGAAATTCTTTGCTTTTTCCTGCTCCTCTAAGCATGATAAAGAAGATTCAAAGAGAGTGAGATGCCAGATCCTTTCCTTCAGTCAGTAGCTTCAATCATTTCTGGTATATGAATAACATGATGTTTTTCAATGGCAAAAATCAATGAATTTTGTAAATGCACAAACAGTAATTTCTCCGCATTGCAAGGCGCAATTCTGAAATTTTTTACTTTTTCCTGCTCCTCTTAGCATGATAAAGAAGATTCAAAGAGAGTGAGATGCCAGCTCCTTTCATTCAGTCAGTAGCTTCAATCATTTCTGGTATATGAATAACATGATGTTTTTCAATGGCAAAAATCAATGAATATTGTAAATGCACAAACAGTAATTTCTCCGCATTGCAAGGTGCAATTCTGAAATTTTTTGTTTTTTCCTGCTCCTCTTAGCATGATAAAGAAGATTCAAAGAGAGTGAGATGCCAGCTCCTTTCATTCAGTCAGTAGCTTAAATCATTTCTGGACATTTTTCAATGGCAAAAATCAATGAATATTGTAAATGCACAAACAGTAATTTCTCCGCATTGCAAGGTGCAATTCTGAAATTTTTTGCTTTTTCCTGCTCCTCTTAGCATGATAAAGAAGATTCAAAGAGAGTGAGATGACAGCTCCTTTCATTCAGTCAGTAGCTTCAATCATTTCTGGACGTTTTTCAATGGCAAAAATCAATGAATATTGTAAATGCACAAACAGTAATTTCTCCGCATTGCAAGGTGCAATTCTGAAATTTTTTGCTTTTTCCTGCTCCTCTTAGCATGATAAAGAAGATTCAAAGAGAGTGAGGTGCCAGCTCCTTTCATTCAGTCAGGAGCTTCAAACATTTCTGGTATATGAATAACATGTTTTTCAATGGCAAAAATCAATGAATATTGTAAATGCACAAACAGTAATTTCTCCGCATTGCAAGGTGCAATTCTGAAATTTTTTGCTTTTTCCTGCTCCTCTTAGCATGATAAAGAAGATTCAAAGAGAGTGAGATGCCAGCTCCTTTCATTCAGTCAGTAGCTTCAATCATTTCTGGACGTTTTTCAATGGCAAAAATCAATGAATATTGTAAATGCACAAACAGTAATTTCTCCGCATTGCAAGGTGCAATTCTGAAATTTTTTGCTTTTTCCTGCTCCTCTTAGCATGATAAAGAAGATTCAAAGAGAGTGAGATGCCAGCTCCTTTCATTCAGTCAGTAGCTTCAATCATTTCTGGACGTTTTTCAATGGCAAAAATCAATGAATATTGTAAATGCACAAACAGTAATTTCTCTGCATTGCAATGTGCAATTCTGAAATTTTTTGCTTTTTCCTGCTCCTCTTAGCATGATAAAGAAGATTCAAAGAGAGTGAGATGCCAGCTCCTTTCATTCAGTCAGTAGCTTCAAACATTTCTGGTATATGAATAACATGATGTTTTTCAATGGCAAAAATCAATGAATATTGTAAATGCACAAACAGTAATTTCTCCGCATTGCAAGGTGCAATTCTGAAATTTTTTGCTTTTTTCTGCTCCTCTTAGCATGATAAAGAAGATTCAAAGAGAGTGAGATGCCAGCTCCTTTCGTTCAGTCAGTAGCTTCAATCATTTCTGGACGTTTTTCAATGGCAAAAATCATTGAATATTATAAATGCACAAACAGTAATTTCTCCGCATTGCAAGGTGCAATTCTGAAATTTTTTACTTTTTCCTGCTCCTCTTAGCATGATAAAGAAGATTCAAAGAGAGTGAGATGCCAGCTCCTTTCATTCAGTCAGTAGCTTCAATCATTTCTGGTATATGAATAACATGATGTTTTTCAATGGCAAAAATCAATGAATATTGTAAATGCACAAACAGTAATTTCTCCGCATTGCAAGGTGTAATTCTGAAATTTTTTGCTTTTTCCTGCTCCTCTTAGCATGATAAAGAAGATTCAAAGAGAGTGAGATGCCAGCTCCTTTCATTCAGTCAGTAGCTTCAATCATTTCTGGACGTTTTTCAATGGCAAAAATCAATGAATATTGTAAATGCACAAACAGTAATTTCTCCGCATTGCAAGGTGCAATTCTGAAATTTTTTGCTTTTTCCTGCTCCTCTTAGCATGATAAAGAAGATTCAAAGAGAGTGAGATGCCAGCTCCTTTCATTCAGTCAGTAGCTTTAATCATTTCTGGACGTTTTTCAATGGCAAAAATCATTGAATATTGTAAATGCACAATCAGTAATTTCTCCGCATTGCAAGGTGCAATTCTGAAATTTTTTACTTTTTCCTGCTCCTCTTAGCATGATAAAGAAGATTCAAAGAGAGTGAGATGCCAGCTCCTTTCATTCAGTCAGTAGCTTCAATCATTTCTGGTATATGAATAACATGATGTTTTTCAATCGCAAAAATCAATGAATATTGTAAATGCACAAACAGTAATTTCTCCGCATTGCAAGGTGCAATTCTGAAATTTTTTGCTTTTTCCTGCTCCTCTTAGCATGATAAAGAAGATTCAAAGAGAGTGAGATGCCAGCTCCTTTCATTCAGTCAGTAGCTTCAATCATTTCTGGACGTTTTTCAATGGCAAAAACCAATGAATATTGTAAATGCACAAACAGTAATTTCTCCGCATTGCAAGGTGCAATTCTGAAATTTTTTGCTTTTTCCTGCTCCTCTTAGCATGATAAAGAAGATTCAAAGAGAGTGAGATGCCAGATCCTTTCCTTCAGTCAGTAGCTTCAATCATTTCTGGTATATGAATAACATGATGTTTTTCAATGGCAAAAATCAATGAATTTTGTAAATGCACAAACAGTAATTTCTCCGCATTGCAAGGCGCAATTCTGAAATTTTTTGCTTTTTCCTGCTCCTCTTAGCATGATAAAGAAGATTCGAAGAGAGTGAGATGCCAGCTCCTTTCATTCAGTCAGTAGCTTCAATCATTTCTGGACATTTTTCAATGGCAAAAATCAATGAATATTGTAAATGCACAAACAGTAATTTCTCCGCATTGCAAGGTGCAATTCTGAAATTTTTTGCTTTTTCCTGCTCCTCTTAGCATGATAAAGAAGATTCAAAGAGAGTGAGATGCCAGCTCCTTTCATTCAGTCAGTAGCTTCAATCATTTCTGGACGTTTTTCAATGGCAAAAATCAATGAATATTGTAAATGCACAAACAGTAATTTCTCCGCATTGCAAGGTGCAATTCTGAAATTTTTTGCTTTTTCCTGCTCCTCTTAGCATGATAAAGAAGATTCAAAGAGAGTGAGATGCCAGCTCCTTTCATTCAGTCAGTAGCTTCAATCATTTCTGGACGTTTTTCAATGGCAAAAATCAATGAATATTGTAAATGCACAAACAGTAATTTCTCCGCATTGCAAGGTGCAATTCTGAAATTTTTTGCTTTTTCCTGCTCCTCTTAGCATGATAAAGAAGATTCAAAGAGAGTGAGATGCCAGATCCTTTCCTTCAGTCAGTAGCTTCAATCATTTCTGGTATATGAATAACATGATGTTTTTCAATGGCAAAAATCAATGAATTTTGTAAATGCACAAACAGTAATTTCTCCGCATTGCAAGGCGCAATTCTGAAATTTTTTGGTTTTCCTGCTCCTCTTAGCATGATAAAGAAGATTCAAAGAGAGTGAGATGCCAGCTCCTTTCATTCAGTCAGTAGCTTCAATCATTTCTGGACATTTTTCAATGGCAAAAATCAATGAATATTGTAAATGCACAAACAGTAATTTCTCCGCATTGCAAGGTGCAATTCTGAAATTTTTTGCTTTTTCCTGCTCCTCTTAGCATGATAAAGAAGATTCAAAGAGAGTGAGATGCCAGCTCCTTTCATTCAGTCAGTAGCTTCAATCATTTCTGGACGTTTTTCAATGGCAAAAATCAGTGAATATTGTAAATGCACAAACAGTAATTTCTCCGCATTGCAAGGTGCAATTCTGAAATTTTTTGCTTTTTCCTGCTCCTCTTAGCATGATAAAGAAGATTCAAAGAGAGTGAGATGCCAGCTCCTTTCATTCAGTCAGTAGCTTCAATCATTTCTGGACGTTTTTCAATGGCAAAAATCAATGAATATTGTAAATGCACAAACAGTAATTTCTCCGCATTGCAATGTGCAATTCTGAAATTTTTTGCTTTTTCCTGCTCCTCTTAGCATGATAAAGAAGATTCAAAGAGAGTGAGATGCCAGCTCCTTTCATTCAGTCAGTAGCTTCAAACATTTCTGGTACATGAATAACATGATGTTTTTCAATGGCAAAAATCAATGAATATTGTAAATGCACAAACAGTAATTTCTCCGCATTGCAAGGTGCAATTCTGAAATTTTTTGCTTTTTCCTGCTCCTCTTAGCATGATAAAGAAGATTCAAAGAGAGTGAGATGCCAGCTCCTTTCGTTCAGTCAGTAGCTTCAATCATTTCTGGACGTTTTTCAATGGCAAAAATCATTGAATATTATAAATGCACAAACAGTAATTTCTCCGCATTGCAAGGTGCAATTCTGAAATTTTTTACTTTTTCCTGCTCCTCTTAGCATGATAAAGAAGATTCAAAGAGAGTGAGATGCCAGCTCCTTTCATTCAGTCAGTAGCTTCAATCATTTCTGGTATATGAATAACATGATGTTTTTCAATGGCAAAAATCAATGAATATTGTAAATGCACAAACAGTAATTTCTCCGCATTGCAAGGTGCAATTCTGAAATTTTTTGCTTTTTTCTGCTCCTCTTAGCATGATAAAGAAGATTCAAAGAGAGTGAGATGCCAGCTCCTTTCGTTCAGTCAGTAGCTTCAATCATTTCTGGACGTTTTTCAATGGCAAAAATCATTGAATATTATAAATGCACAAACAGTAATTTCTCCGCATTGCAAGGTGCAATTCTGAAATTTTTTACTTTTTCCTGCTCCTCTTAGCATGATAAAGAAGATTCAAAGAGAGTGAGATGCCAGCTCCTTTCATTCAGTCAGTAGCTTCAATCATTTCTGGTATATGAATAACATGATGTTTTTCAATGGCAAAAATCAATGAATATTGTAAATGCACAAACAGTAATTTCTCCGCATTGCAAGGTGCAATTCTGAAATTTTTTGCTTTTTCCTGCTCCTCTTAGCATGATAAAGAAGATTCAAAGAGAGTGAGATGCCAGCTCCTTTCATTCAGTCAGTAGCTTCAATCATTTCTGGACGTTTTTCAATGGCAAAAATCAATGAATATTGTAAATGCACAAACAGTAATTTCTCCGCATTGCAAGGTGCAATTCTGAAATTTTTTGCTTTTTCCTGCTCCTCTTAGCATGATAAAGAAGATTCAAAGAGAGTGAGATGCCAGCTCCTTTCATTCAGTCAGTAGCTTTAATCATTTCTGGACGTTTTTCAATGGCAAAAATCATTGAATATTGTAAATGCACAATCAGTAATTTCTCCGCATTGCAAGGTGCAATTCTGAAATTTTTTACTTTTTCCTGCTCCTCTTAGCATGATAAAGAAGATTCAAAGAGAGTGAGATGCCAGCTCCTTTCATTCAGTCAGTAGCTTCAATCATTTCTGGTATATGAATAACATGATGTTTTTCAATCGCAAAAATCAATGAATATTGTAAATGCACAAACAGTAATTTCTCCGCATTGCAAGGTGCAATTCTGAAATTTTTTGCTTTTTCCTGCTCCTCTTAGCATGATAAAGAAGATTCAAAGAGAGTGAGATGCCAGCTCCTTTCATTCAGTCAGTAGCTTCAATCATTTCTGGACGTTTTTCAATGGCAAAAACCAATGAATATTGTAAATGCACAAACAGTAATTTCTCCGCATTGCAAGGTGCAATTCTGAAATTTTTTGCTTTTTCCTGCTCCTCTTAGCATGATAAAGAAGATTCAAAGAGAGTGAGATGCCAGATCCTTTCCTTCAGTCAGTAGCTTCAATCATTTCTGGTATATGAATAACATGATGTTTTTCAATGGCAAAAATCAATGAATTTTGTAAATGCACAAACAGTAATTTCTCCGCATTGCAAGGCGCAATTCTGAAATTTTTTGCTTTTTCCTGCTCCTCTTAGCATGATAAAGAAGATTCGAAGAGAGTGAGATGCCAGCTCCTTTCATTCAGTCAGTAGCTTCAATCATTTCTGGACATTTTTCAATGGCAAAAATCAATGAATATTGTAAATGCACAAACAGTAATTTCTCCGCATTGCAAGGTGCAATTCTGAAATTTTTTGCTTTTTCCTGCTCCTCTTAGCATGATAAAGAAGATTCAAAGAGAGTGAGATGCCAGCTCCTTTCATTCAGTCAGTAGCTTCAATCATTTCTGGACGTTTTTCAATGGCAAAAATCAATGAATATTGTAAATGCACAAACAGTAATTTCTCCGCATTGCAAGGTGCAATTCTGAAATTTTTTGCTTTTTCCTGCTCCTCTTAGCATGATAAAGAAGATTCAAAGAGAGTGAGATGCCAGCTCCTTTCATTCAGTCAGTAGCTTCAATCATTTCTGGACGTTTTTCAATGGCAAAAATCAATGAATATTGTAAATGCACAAACAGTAATTTCTCCGCATTGCAAGGTGCAATTCTGAAATTTTTTGCTTTTTCCTGCTCCTCTTAGCATGATAAAGAAGATTCAAAGAGAGTGAGATGCCAGATCCTTTCCTTCAGTCAGTAGCTTCAATCATTTCTGGTATATGAATAACATGATGTTTTTCAATGGCAAAAATCAATGAATTTTGTAAATGCACAAACAGTAATTTCTCCGCATTGCAAGGCGCAATTCTGAAATTTTTTGCTTTTTCCTGCTCCTCTTAGCATGATAAAGAAGATTCAAAGAGAGTGAGATGCCAGCTCCTTTCATTCAGTCAGTAGCTTCAATCATTTCTGGACATTTTTCAATGGCAAAAATCAATGAATATTGTAAATGCACAAACAGTAATTTCTCCGCATTGCAAGGTGCAATTCTGAAATTTTTTGCTTTTTCCTGCTCCTCTTAGCATGATAAAGAAGATTCAAAGAGAGTGAGATGCCAGCTCCTTTCATTCAGTCAGTAGCTTCAATCATTTCTGGACGTTTTTCAATGGCAAAAATCAATGAATATTGTAAATGCACAAACAGTAATTTCTCCGCATTGCAAGGTGCAATTCTGAAATTTTTTGCTTTTTCCTGCTCCTCTTAGCATGATAAAGAAGATTCAAAGAGAGTGAGATGCCAGCTCCTTTCATTCAGTCAGTAGCTTCAATCATTTCTGGACGTTTTTCAATGGCAAAAATCAATGAATATTGTAAATGCACAAACAGTAATTTCTCCGCATTGCAATGTGCAATTCTGAAATTTTTTGCTTTTTCCTGCTCCTCTTAGCATGATAAAGAAGATTCAAAGAGAGTGAGATGCCAGCTCCTTTCATTCAGTCAGTAGCTTCAAACATTTCTGGTACATGAATAACATGATGTTTTTCAATGGCAAAAATCAATGAATATTGTAAATGCACAAACAGTAATTTCTCCGCATTGCAAGGTGCAATTCTGAAATTTTTTGCTTTTTCCTGCTCCTCTTAGCATGATAAAGAAGATTCAAAGAGAGTGAGATGCCAGCTCCTTTCGTTCAGTCAGTAGCTTCAATCATTTCTGGACGTTTTTCAATGGCAAAAATCATTGAATATTATAAATGCACAAACAGTAATTTCTCCGCATTGCAAGGTGCAATTCTGAAATTTTTTACTTTTTCCTGCTCCTCTTAGCATGATAAAGAAGATTCAAAGAGAGTGAGATGCCAGCTCCTTTCATTCAGTCAGTAGCTTCAATCATTTCTGGTATATGAATAACATGATGTTTTTCAATGGCAAAAATCAATGAATATTGTAAATGCACAAACAGTAATTTCTCCGCATTGCAAGGTGCAATTCTGAAATTTTTTGCTTTTTCCTGCTCCTCTTAGCATGATAAAGAAGATTCAAAGAGAGTGAGATGCCAGCTCCTTTCATTCAGTCATTAGCTTCAATCATTTCTGGACGTTTTTCAATGGCAAAAATCAATGAATATTGTAAATGCACAAACAGTAATTTCTCCGCATTGCAAGGTGCAATTCTGAAATTTTTTGCTTTTTCCTGCTCCTCTTATCATGATAAACAAGATTCAAAGAGAGTGAGATGCCAGCTCCTTTCATTCAGTCAGTAGCTTCAATCATTTCTGGACGTTTTTCAATGGCAAAAATCATTGAATATTGTAAATGCACAAACAGTAATTTCTCCGCATTGCAAGGTGCAATTCTGAAATTTTTTACTTTTTCCTGCTCCTCTTAGCATGATAAAGAAGATTCAAAGAGAGTGAGATGCCAGCTCCTTTCATTCAGTCAGTAGCTTCAATCATTTCTGGTATATGAATAACATGATGTTTTTCAATCGCAAAAATCAATGAATATTGTAAATGCACAAACAGTAATTTCTCCGCATTGCAAGGTGTAATTCTGAAATTTTTTGCTTTTTCCTGCTCCTCTTAGCATGATAAAGAAGATTCAAAGAGAGTGAGATGCCAGCTCCTTTCATTCAGTCAGTAGCTTCAATCATTTCTGGACGTTTTTCAATGGCAAAAATCAATGAATATTGTAAATGCACAAACAGTAATTTCTCCGCATTGCAAGGTGCAATTCTGAAATTTTTTGCTTTTTCCTGCTCCTCTAAGCATGATAAAGAAGATTCAAAGAGAGTGAGATGCCAGATCCTTTCCTTCAGTCAGTAGCTTCAATCATTTCTGGTATATGAATAACATGATGTTTTTCAATGGCAAAAATCAATGAATTTTGTAAATGCACAAACAGTAATTTCTCCGCATTGCAAGGCGCAATTCTGAAATTTTTTGCTTTTTCCTGCTCCTCTTAGCATGATAAAGAAGATTCAAAGAGAGTGAGATGCCAGCTCCTTTCATTCATTCAGTAGCTTCAATCATTTCTGGACATTTTTCAATGGCAAAAATCAATGAATATTGTAAATGCACAAACAGTAATTTCTCCGCATTGCAAGGTGCAATTCTGAAATTTTTTGCTTTTTCCTGCTCCTCTTAGCATGATAAAGAAGATTCAAAGAGAGTGAGATGCCAGCTCCTTTCATTCAGTCAGTAGCTTCAATCATTTCTGGACGTTTTTCAATGGCAAAAATCAATGAATATTGAAAATGCACAAACAGTAATTTCTCCGCATTGCAAGGTGCAATTCTGAAATTTTTTGCTTTTTCCTGCTCCTCTTAGCATGATAAAGAAGATTCAAAGAGAGTGAGATGCCAGCTCCTTTCATTCAGTCAGTACCTTCAATCATTTCTGGACGTTTTTCAATGGCAAAAATCAATGTATATTGTAAATGCACAAACAGTAATTTCTCCGCATTGCAAGGTGCAATTCTGAAATATTTTGCTTTTTCCTGCTCCTCTTAGCATGATAAAGAAGATTCAAAGAGAGTGAGATGCCAGCTCCTTTCATTCAGTCAGTAGCTTCAATCATTTCTGGACGTTTTTCAATGGCAAAAATCAATGAATATTGTAAATGCACAAACTGTAATTTCTCCGCATTGCAAGGTGCAATTCTGAAATTTTTTGCTTTTTCCTGCTCCTCTTAGCATGATAAAGAAGATTCAAAGAGAGTGAGATGCCAGCTCCTTTCATTCAGTCAGTAGCTTCAATCATTTCTGGTATATGAATAACATGATGTTTTTCAATAGCAAAAATCAATGAATATTGTAAATGCACAAACAGTAATTTCTCCGCATTGCAAGGTGCAATTCTGAAATTTTTTGCTTTTTCCTGCTCCTCTTAGCATGATAAAGAAGATTCAAAGAGAGTGAGATGCCAGCTCCTTTCATTCAGTCAGTAGCTTCAATCATTTCTGGACGTTTTTCAATGGCAAAAATCAATGAATATTGTAAATGCACAAACAGTAATTTCTCCGCATTGCAAGGTGCAATTCTGAAATTTTTTACTTTTTCCTGCTCCTCTTAGCATGATAAAGAAGATTCAAAGAGAGTGAGATGCCAGCTCCTTTCATTCAGTCAGTAGCTTCAATCATTTCTGGTATATGAATAACATGATGTTTTTCAATCGCAAAAATCAATGAATATTGTAAATGCACAAACAGTAATTTCTCCGCATTGCAACGTGCAATTCTGAAATTTTTTGCTTTTTCCTGCTCCTCTTAGCATGATAAAGAAGATTCAAAGAGAGTGAGATGCCAGCTCCTTTCATTCAGTCAGTAGCTTCAATCATTTCTGGACGTTTTTCAATGGCAAAAATCAATGAATATTGTAAATGCACAAACAGTAATTTCTCCGCATTGCAAGGTGCAATTCTGAAATTCTTTGCTTTTTCCTGCTCCTCTAAGCATGATAAAGAAGATTCAAAGAGAGTGAGATGCCAGATCCTTTCCTTCAGTCAGTAGCTTCAATCATTTCTGGTATATGAATAACATGATGTTTTTCAATGGCAAAAATCAATGAATTTTGTAAATGCACAAACAGTAATTTCTCCGCATTGCAAGGCGCAATTCTGAAATTTTTTACTTTTTCCTGCTCCTCTTAGCATGATAAAGAAGATTCAAAGAGAGTGAGATGCCAGCTCCTTTCATTCAGTCAGTAGCTTCAATCATTTCTGGTATATGAATAACATGATGTTTTTCAATGGCAAAAATCAATGAATATTGTAAATGCACAAACAGTAATTTCTCCGCATTGCAAGGTGCAATTCTGAAATTTTTTGTTTTTTCCTGCTCCTCTTAGCATGATAAAGAAGATTCAAAGAGAGTGAGATGCCAGCTCCTTTCATTCAGTCAGTAGCTTCAATCATTTCTGGACGTTTTTCAATGGCAAAAATCAATGAATATTGTAAATGCACAAACAGTAATTTCTCCGCAATGCAAGGTGCAATTCTGAAATTTTTTGCTTTTTCCTGCTCCTCTTAGCATGATAAAGAAGATTCAAAGAGAGTGAGATGCCAGCTCCTTTCATTCAGTCAGTAGCTTTAATCATTTCTGGACGTTTTTCAATGGCAAAAATCATTGAATATTGTAAATGCACAATCAGTAATTTCTCCGCATTGCAAGGTGCAATTCTGAAATTTTTTACTTTTTCCTGCTCCTCTTAGCATGATAAAGAAGATTCAAAGAGAGTGAGATGCCAGCTCCTTTCATTCAGTCAGTAGCTTCAATCATTTCTGGTATATGAATAACATGATGTTTTTCAATCGCAAAAATCAATGAATATTGTAAATGCACAAACAGTAATTTCTCCGCATTGCAAGGTGCAATTCTGAAATTTTTTGCTTTTTCCTGCTCCTCTTAGCATGATAAAGAAGATTCAAAGAGAGTGAGATGCCAGCTCCTTTCATTCAGTCAGTAGCTTCAATCATTTCTGGACGTTTTTCAATGGCAAAAACCAATGAATATTGTAAATGCACAAACAGTAATTTCTCCGCATTGCAAGGTGCAATTCTGAAACTTTTTGCTTTTTCCTGCTCCTCTTAGCATGATAAAGAAGATTCAAAGAGAGTGAGATGCCAGATCCTTTCCTTCAGTCAGTAGCTTCAATCATTTCTGGTATATGAATAACATGATGTTTTTCAATGGCAAAAATCAATGAATTTTGTAAATGCACAAACAGTAATTTCTCCGCATTGCAAGGCGCAATTCTGAAATTTTTTGCTTTTTCCTGCTCCTCTTAGCATGATAAAGAAGATTCAAAGAGAGTGAGATGCCAGCTCCTTTCATTCAGTCAGTAGCTTCAATCATTTCTGGACATTTTTCAATGGCAAAAATCAATGAATATTGTAAATGCACAAACAGTAATTTCTCCGCATTGCAAGGTGCAATTCTGAAATTTTTTGCTTTTTCCTGCTCCTCTTAGCATGATAAAGAAGATTCAAAGAGAGTGAGATGCCAGCTCCTTTCATTCAGTCAGTAGCTTCAATCATTTCTGGACGTTTTTCAATGGCAAAAATCAATGAATATTGTAAATGCACAAACAGTAATTTCTCCGCATTGCAAGGTGCAATTCTGAAATTTTTTGCTTTTTCCTGCTCCTCTTAGCATGATAAAGAAGATTCAAAGAGAGTGAGATGCCAGCTCCTTTCATTCAGTCAGTAGCTTCAATCATTTCTGGACGTTTTTCAATGGCAAAAATCAATGAATATTGTAAATGCACAAACAGTAATTTCTCCGCATTGCAAGGTGCAATTCTGAAATTTTTTGCTTTTTCCTGCTCCTCTTAGCATGATAAAGAAGATTCAAAGAGAGTGAGATGCCAGATCCTTTCCTTCAGTCAGTAGCTTCAATCATTTCTGGTATATGAATAACATGATGTTTTTCAATGGCAAAAATCAATGAATTTTGTAAATGCACAAACAGTAATTTCTCCGCATTGCAAGGCGCAATTCTAAAATTTTTTGCTTTTTCCTGCTCCTCTTAGCATGATAAAGAAGATTCAAAGAGAGTGAGATGCCAGCTCCTTTCATTCAGTCAGTAGCTTCAATCATTTCTGGACATTTTTCAATGGCAAAAATCAATGAATATTGTAAATGCACAAACAGTAATTTCTCCGCATTGCAAGGTGCAATTCTGAATTTTTTTGCTTTTTCCTGCTCCTCTTAGCATGATAAAGAAGATTCAAAGAGAGTGAGATGCCAGCTCCTTTCATTCAGTCAGTAGCTTCAATCATTTCTGGACGTTTTTCAATGGCAAAAATCAATGAATATTGTAAATGCACAAACAGTAATTTCTCCGCATTGCAAGGTGCAATTCTGAAATTTTTTGCTTTTTCCTGCTCCTCTTAGCATGATAAAGAAGATTCAAAGAGAGTGAGATGCCAGCTCCTTTCATTCAGTCAGTAGCTTCAATCATTTCTGGACGTTTTTCAATGGCAAAAATCAATGAATATTGTAAATGCACAAACAGTAATTTCTCCGCATTGCAATGTGCAATTCTGAAATTTTTTGCTTTTTCCTGCTCCTCTTAGCATGATAAAGAAGATTCAAAGAGAGTGAGATGCCAGCTCCTTTCATTCAGTCAGTAGCTTCAAACATTTCTGGTACATGAATAACATGATGTTTTTCAATGGCAAAAATCAATGAATATTGTAAATGCACAAACAGTAATTTCTCCGCATTGCAAGGTGCAATTCTGAAATTTTTTGCTTTTTCCTGCTCCTCTTAGCATGATAAAGAAGATTCAAAGAGAGTGAGATGCCAGCTCCTTTCGTTCAGTCAGTAGCTTCAATCATTTCTGGACGTTTTTCAATGGCAAAAATCATTGAATATTATAAATGCACAAACAGTAATTTCTCCGCATTGCAAGGTGCAATTCTGAAATTTTTTACTTTTTCCTGCTCCTCTTAGCATGATAAAGAAGATTCAAAGAGAGTGAGATGCCAGCTCCTTTCATTCAGTCAGTAGCTTCAATCATTTCTGGTATATGAATAACATGATGTTTTTCAATGGCAAAAATCAATGAATATTGTAAATGCACAAACAGTAATTTCTCAGCATTGCAAGGTGCAATTCTGAAATTTTTTGCTTTTTCCTGCTCCTCTTAGCATGATAAAGAAGATTCAAAGAGAGTGAGATGCCAGCTCCTTTCATTCAGTCAGTAGCTTCAATCATTTCTGGACGTTTTTCAATGGCAAAAATCAATGAATATTGTAAATGCACAAACAGTAATTTCTCCGCATTGCAAAGTGCAATTCTGAAATTTTTTGCTTTTTCCTGCTCCTCTTAGCATGATAAACAAGATTCAAAGAGAGTGAGATGCCAGCTCCTTTCATTCAGTCAGTAGCTTCAATCATTTCTGGACGTTTTTCAATGGCAAAAATCATTGAATATTGTAAATGCACAAACAGTAATTTCTCCGCATTGCAAGGTGCAATTCTGAAATTTTTTACTTTTTCCTGCTCCTCTTAGCATGATAAAGAAGATTCAAAGAGAGTGAGATGCCAGCTTCTTTCATTCAGTCAGTAGCTTCAATCATTTCTGGTATATGAATAACATGATGTTTTTCAATCGCAAAAATCAATGAATATTGTAAATGCACAAACAGTAATTTCTCCGCATTGCAAGGTGCAATTCTGAAATTTTTTGCTTTTTCCTGCTCCTCTTAGCATGATAAAGAAGATTCAAAGAGAGTGAGATGCCAGCTCCTTTCATTCAGTCAGTAGCTTCAATCATTTCTGGACGTTTTTCAATGGCAAAAATCAATGAATATTGTAAATGCACAAACAGTAATTTCTCCGCATTGCAAGGTGCAATTCTGAAATTTTTTGCTTTTTCCTGCTCCTCTAAGCATGATAAAGAAGATTCAAAGAGAGTGAGATGCCAGATCCTTTCCTTCAGTCAGTAGCTTCAATCATTTCTGGTATATGAATAACATGATGTTTTTCAATGGCAAAAATCAATGAATTTTGTAAATGCACAAACAGTAATTTCTCCGCATTGCAAGGCGCAATTCTGAAATTTTTTGCTTTTTCCTGCTCCTCTTAGCATGATAAAGAAGATTCAAAGAGAGTGAGATGCCAGCTCCTTTCATTCAGTCAGTAGCTTCAATCATTTCTGGACATTTTTCAATGGCAAAAATCAATGAATATTGTAAATGCACAAACAGTAATTTCTCCGTATTGCAAGGTGCAATTCTGAAATTTTTTGCTTTTTCCTGCTCCTCTTAGCATGATAAAGAAGATTCAAAGAGAGTGAGATGCCAGCTCCTTTCATTCAGTCAGTAGCTTCAATCATTTCTGGACGTTTTTCAATGGCAAAAATCAATGAATATTGTAAATGCACAAACAGTAATTTCTCCGCATTGCAAGGTGCAATTCTGAAATTTTTTGCTTTTTCCTGCTCCTCTTAGCATGATAAAGAAGATTCAAAGAGAGTGAGATGCCAGCTCCTTTCATTCAGTCAGTACCTTCAATTATTTCTGGACCTTTTTCAATGGCAAAAATCAATGAATATTGTAAATGCACAAACAGTAATTTCTCCGCATTGCAAGGTGCAATTCTGAAATTTTTTGCTTTTTCCTGCTCCTCTTAGCATGATAAAGAAGATTCAAAGAGAGTGAGATGCCAGCTCCTTTCATTCAGTCAGTAGCTTCAATCATTTCTGGACGTTTTTCAATGGCAAAAATCAATGAATATTGTAAATGCACAAACTGTAATTTCTCCGCATTGCAAGGTGCAATTCTGAAATTTTTTGTTTTTTCCTGCTCCTCTTAGCATGATAAAGAAGATTCAAAGAGAGTGAGATGCCAGCTCCTTTCATTCAGTCAGTAGCTTCAATCATTTCTGGTATATGAATAACATGATGTTTTTCAATAGCAAAAATCAATGAATATTGTAAATGCACAAACAGTAATTTCTCCGCATTGCAAGGTGCAATTCTGAAATTTTTTGCTTTTTCCTGCTCCTCTTAGCATGATAAAGAAGATTCAAAGAGAGTGAGATGCCAGCTCCTTTCATTCAGTCAGTAGCTTCAATCATTTCTGGACGTTTTTCAATGGCAAAAATCAATGAATATTGTAAATGCACAAACAGTAATTTCTCCGCATTGCAAGGTGCAATTCTGAAATTTTTTACTTTTTCCTGCTCCTCTTAGCATGATAAAGAAGATTCAAAGAGAGTGAGATGCCAGCTCCTTTCATTCAGTCAGTAGCTTCAATCATTTCTGGTATATGAATAACATGATGTTTTTCAATCGCAAAAATCAATGAATATTGTAAATGCACAAACAGTAATTTCTCCGCATTGCAAGGTGCAATTCTGAAATTTTTTGCTTTTTCCTGCTCCTCTTAGCATGATAAAGAAGATTCAAAGAGAGTGAGATGCCAGCTCCTTTCATTCAGTCAGTAGCTTCAATCATTTCTGGACGTTTTTCAATGGCAAAAATCAATGAATATTGTAAATGCACAAACAGTAATTTCTCCGCATTGCAAGGTGCAATTCTGAAATTTTTTGCTTTTTCCTGCTCCTCTAAGCATGATAAAGAAGATTCAAAGAGAGTGAGATGCCATATCCTTTCCTTCAGTCAGTAGCTTCAATCATTTCTGGTATATGAATAACATGATGTTTTTCAATGGCAAAAATCAATGAATTTTGTAAATGCACAAACAGTAATTTCTCCGCATTGCAAGGCGCAATTCTGAAATTTTTTGCTTTTTCCTGCTCTTCTTAGCATGATAAAGAAGATTCAAAGAGAGTGAGATGCCAGCTCCTTTCATTCAGTCAGTAGCTTCAATCATTTCTGGACGTTTTTCAATGGCAAAAATCAATGAATATTGTAAATGCACAAACAGTAATTTCTCCGCAATGCAAGGTGCAATTCTGAAATTTTTTGCTTTTTCCTGCTCCTCTTAGCATGATAAAGAAGATTCAAAGAGAGTGAGATGCCAGCTCCTTTCATTCAGTCAGTAGCTTTAATCATTTCTGGACGTTTTTCAATGGCAAAAATCATTGAATATTGTAAATGCACAATCAGTAATTTCTCCGCATTGCAAGGTGCAATTCTGAAACTTTTTGCTTTTTCCTGCTCCTCTTAGCATGATAAAGAAGATTCAAAGAGAGTGAGATGCCAGATCCTTTCCTTCAGTCAGTAGCTTCAATCATTTCTGGTATATGAATAACATGATGTTTTTCAATGGCAAAAATCAATGAATTTTGTAAATTCACAAACAGTAATTTCTCCGCATTGCAAGGCGCAATTCTGAAATTTTTTGCTTTTTCCTGCTCCTCTTAGCATGATAAAGAAGATTCAAAGAGAGTGAGATGCCAGCTCCTTTCATTCAGTCAGTAGCTTCAATCATTTCTGGACATTTTTCAATGGCAAAAATCAATGAATATTGTAAATGCACAAACAGTCATTTCTCCGCATTGCAAGGTGCAATTCTGAAATTTTTTGCTTTTTCCTGCTCCTCTTAGCATGATAAAGAAGATTCAAAGAGAGTGAGATGCCAGCTCCTTTCATTCAGTCAGTAGCTTCAATCATTTCTGGACGTTTTTCAATGGCAAAAATCAATGAATATTGTAAATGCACAAACAGTAATTTCTCCGCATTGCAAGGTGCAATTCTGAAATTTTTTGCTTTTTCCTGCTCCTCTTAGCATGATAAAGAAGATTCAAAGAGAGTGAGATGCCACCTCCTTTCATTCAGTCAGTAGCTTCAATCATTTCTGGACGTTTTTCAATGGCAAAAATCAATGAATATTGTAAATGCACAAACAGTAATTTCTCCGCATTGCAAGGTGCAATTCTGAAATTTTTTGCTTTTTCCTGCTCCTCTTAGCATGATAAAGAAGATTCAAAGAGAGTGAGATGCCAGATCCTTTCCTTCAGTCAGTAGCTTCAATCATTTCTGGTATATGAATAACATGATGTTTTTCAATGGCAAAAATCAATGAATTTTGTAAATGCACAAACAGTAATTTCTCCGCATTGCAAGGCGCAATTCTGAAATTTTTTGCTTTTTCCTGCTCCTCTTAGCATGATAAAGAAGATTCAAAGAGAGTGAGATGCCAGCTCCTTTCATTCAGTCAGTAGCTTCAATCATTTCTGGACATTTTTCAATGGCAAAAATCAATGAATATTGTAAATGCACAAACAGTAATTTCTCCGCATTGCAAGGTGCAATTCTGAATTTTTTTGCTTTTTCCTGCTCCTCTTAGCATGATAAAGAAGATTCAAAGAGAGTGAGATGCCAGCTCCTTTCATTCAGTCAGTAGCTTCAATCATTTCTGGACGTTTTTCAATGGCAAAAATCAATGAATATTGTAAATGCACAAACAGTAATTTCTCCGCATTGCAAGGTGCAATTCTGAAATTTTTTGCTTTTTCCTGCTCCTCTTAGCATGATAAAGAAGATTCAAAGAGAGTGAGATGCCAGCTCCTTTCATTCAGTCAGTAGCTTCAATCATTTCTGGACGTTTTTCAATGGCAAAAATCAATGAATATTGTAAATGCACAAACAGTAATTTCTCCGCATTGCAATGTGCAATTCTGAAATTTTTTGCTTTTTCCTGCTCCTCTTAGCATGATAAAGAAGATTCAAAGAGAGTGAGATGCCAGCTCCTTTCATTCAGTCAGTAGCTTCAAACATTTCTGGTACATGAATAACATGATGTTTTTCAATGGCAAAAATCAATGAATATTGTAAATGCACAAACAGTAATTTCTCCGCATTGCAAGGTGCAATTCTGAAATTTTTTGCTTTTTCCTGCTCCTCTTAGCATGATAAAGAAGATTCAAAGAGAGTGAGATGCCAGCTCCTTTCGTTCAGTCAGTAGCTTCAATCATTTCTGGACGTTTTTCAATGGCAAAAATCATTGAATATTATAAATGCACAAACAGTAATTTCTCCGCATTGCAAGGTGCAATTCTGAAATTTTTTACTTTTTCCTGCTCCTCTTAGCATGATAAAGAAGATTCAAAGAGAGTGAGATGCCAGCTCCTTTCATTCAGTCAGTAGCTTCAATCATTTCTGGTATATGAATAACATGATGTTTTTCAATGGCAAAAATCAATGAATATTGTAAATGCACAAACAGTAATTTCTCCGCATTGCAAGGTGCAATTCTGAAATTTTTTGCTTTTTCCTGCTCCTCTTAGCATGATAAAGAAGATTCAAAGAGAGTGAGATGCCAGCTCCTTTCATTCAGTCAGTAGCTTCAATCATTTCTGGACGTTTTTCAATGGCAAAAATCAATGAATATTGTAAATGCACAAACAGTAATTTCTCCGCATTGCAAAGTGCAATTCTGAAATTTTTTGCTTTTTCCTGCTCCTCTTAGCATGATAAACAAGATTCAAAGAGAGTGAGATGCCAGCTCCTTTCATTCAGTCAGTAGCTTCAATCATTTCTGGACGTTTTTCAATGGCAAAAATCATTAAATATTGTAAATGCACAAACAGTAATTTCTCCGCATTGCAAGGTGCAATTCTGAAATTTTTTACTTTTTCCTGCTCCTCTTAGCATGATAAAGAAGATTCAAAGAGAGTGAGATGCCAGCTCCTTTCATTCAGTCAGTAGCTTCAATCATTTCTGGTATATGAATAACATGATGTTTTTCAATCGCAAAAATCAATGAATATTGTAAATGCACAAACAGTAATTTCTCCGCATTGCAAGGTGCAATTCTGAAATTTTTTGCTTTTTCCTGCTCCTCTTAGCATGATAAAGAAGATTCAAAGAGAGTGAGATGCCAGCTCCTTTCATTCAGTCAGTAGCTTCAATCATTTCTGGACGTTTTTCAATGGCAAAAATCAATGAATATTGTAAATGCACAAACAGTAATTTCTCCGCATTGCAAGGTGCAATTCTGAAATTTTTTGCTTTTTCCTGCTCCTCTAAGCATGATAAAGAAGATTCAAAGAGAGTGAGATGCCAGATCCTTTCCTTCAGTCAGTAGCTTCAATCATTTCTGGTATATGAATAACATGATGTTTTTCAATGGCAAAAATCAATGAATTTTGTAAATGCACAAACAGTAATTTCTCCGCATTGCAAGGCGCAATTCTGAAATTTTTTGCTTTTTCCTGCTCCTCTTAGCATGATAAAGAAGATTCAAAGAGAGTGAGATGCCAGCTCCTTTCATTCAGTCAGTAGCTTCAATCATTTCTGGACATTTTTCAATGGCAAAAATCAATGAATATTGTAAATGCACAAACAGTAATTTCTCCGCATTGCAAGGTGCAATTCTGAAATTTTTTGCTTTTTCCTGCTCCTCTTAGCATGATAAAGAAGATTCAAAGAGAGTGAGATGCCAGCTCCTTTCATTCAGTCAGTAGCTTCAATCATTTCTGGACGTTTTTCAATGGCAAAAATCAATGAATATTGTAAATGCACAAACAGTAATTTCTCCGCATTGCAAGGTGCAATTCTGAAATTTTTTGCTTTTTCCTGCTCCTCTTAGCATGATAAAGAAGATTCAAAGAGAGTGAGATGCCAGCTCCTTTCATTCAGTCAGTACCTTCAATTATTTCTGGACCTTTTTCAATGGCAAAAATCAATGAATATTGTAAATGCACAAACAGTAATTTCTCCGCATTGCAAGGTGCAATTCTGAAATTTTTTGCTTTTTCCTGCTCCTCTTAGCATGATAAAGAAGATTCAAAGAGAGTGAGATGCCAGCTCCTTTCATTCAGTCAGTAGCTTCAATCATTTCTGGACGTTTTTCAATGGCAAAAATCAATGAATATTGTAAATGCACAAACTGTAATTTCTCCGCATTGCAAGGTGCAATTCTGAAATTTTTTGCTTTTTCCTGCTCCTCTTAGCATGATAAAGAAGATTCAAAGAGAGTGAGATGCCAGCTCCTTTCATTCAGTCAGTAGCTTCAATCATTTCTGGTATATGAATAACATGATGTTTTTCAATAGCAAAAATCAATGAATATTGTAAATGCACAAACAGTAATTTCTCCGCATTGCAAGGTGCAATTCTGAAATTTTTTGCTTTTTCCTGCTCCTCTTAGCATGATAAAGAAGATTCAAAGAGAGTGAGATGCCAGCTCCTTTCATTCAGTCAGTAGCTTCAATCATTTCTGGACGTTTTTCAATGGCAAAAATCAATGAATATTGTAAATGCACAAACAGTAATTTCTCCGCATTGCAAGGTGCAATTCTGAAATTTTTTACTTTTTCCTGCTCCTCTTAACATGATAAAGAAGATTCAAAGAGAGTGAGATGCCAGCTCCTTTCATTCAGTCAGTAGCTTCAATCATTTCTGGTATATGAATAACATGATGTTTTTCAATCGCAAAAATCAATGAATATTGTAAATGCACAAACAGTAATTTCTCCGCATTGCAAGGTGCAATTCTGAAATTTTTTGCTTTTTCCTGCTCCTCTAAGCATGATAAAGAAGATTCAAAGAGAGTGAGATGCCAGCTCCTTTCATTCAGTCAGTAGCTTCAATCATTTCTGGACGTTTTTCAATGGCAAAAATCAATGAATATTGTAAATGCACAAACAGTAATTTCTCCGCATTGCAAGGTGCAATTCTGAAATTTTTTGCTTTTTCCTGCTCCTCTAAGCATGATAAAGAAGATTCAAAGAGAGTGAGATGCCATATCCTTTCCTTCAGTCAGTAGCTTCAATCAATTCTGGTATATGAATAACATGATGTTTTTCAATGGCAAAAATCAATGAATTTTGTAAATGCACAAACAGTAATTTCTCCGCATTGCAAGGCGCAATTCTGAAATTTTTTGCTTTTTCCTGCTCCTCTTAGCATGATAAAGAAGATTCAAAGAGAGTGAGATGCCAGCTCCTTTCATTCAGTCAGTAGCTTCAATCATTTCTGGACATTTTTCAATGGCAAAAATCAATGAATATTGTAAATGCACAAACAGTAATTTCTCCGCATTGCAAGGTGCAATTCTGAAATTTTTTGCTTTTTCCTGCTCCTCTTAGCATGATAAAGAAGATTCAAAGAGAGTGAGATGCCAGCTCCTTTCATTCAGTCAGTAGCTTCAATCATTTCTGGACGTTTTTCAATGTCAAAAATCAATGAATATTGTAAATGCACAAACAGTAATTTCTCCGCATTGCAAGGTGCAATTCTGAAATTTTTTGCTTTTTCCTGCTCCTCTTAGCATGATAAAGAAGATTCAAAGAGAGTGAGATGCCAGCTCCTTTCATTCAGTCAGTAGCTTCAATCATTTCTGGACGTTTTTCAATGGCAAAAATCAATGAATATTGTAAATGCACAAACAGTAATTTCTCCGCATTGCAAGGTGCAATTCTGAAATTTTTTGCTTTTTCCTGCTCCTCTTAGCATGGTAAACAAGATTCAAAGAGAGTGAGATGCCAGCTCCTTTCATTCAGTCAGTAGCTTCAATCATTTCTGGACGTTTTTCAATGGCAAAAATCATTGAATATTGTAAATGCACAAACAGTAATTTCTCCGCATTGCAAGGTGCAATTCTGAAATTTTTTACTTTTTCCTGCTCCTCTTAGCATGATAAAGAAGATTCAAAGAGAGTGAGATGCCAGCTCCTTTCATTCAGTCAGTAGCTTCAATCATTTCTGGTATATGAATAACATGATGTTTTTCAATCGCAAAAATCAATGAATATTGTAAATGCACAAACAGTAATTTCTCCGCATTGCAAGGTGCAATTCTGAAATTTTTTGCTTTTTCCTGCTCCTCTTAGCATGATAAAGAAGATTCAAAGAGAGTGAGATGCCAGCTCCTTTCATTCAGTCAGTAGCTTCAATCATTTCTGGACGTTTTTCAATGGCAAAAATCAATGAATATTGTAAATGCACAAACAGTAATTTCTCCGCATTGCAAGGTGCAATTCTGAAATTTTTTGCTTTTTCCTGCTCCTCTTAGCATGATAAAGAAGATTCAAAGAGAGTGAGATGCCAAATCCTTTCCTTCAGTCAGTAGCTTCAATCATTTCTGGTATATGAATAACATGATGTTTTTCAATGGCAAAAATCAATGAATTTTGTAAATGCACAAACAGTAATTTCTCCGCATTGCAAGGCGCAATTCTGAAATTTTTTGCTTTTTCCTGCTCCTCTTAGCATGATAAAGAAGATTCAAAGAGAGTGAGATGCCAGCTCCTTTCATTCAGTCAGTAGCTTCAATCATTTCTGGACATTTTTCAATGGCAAAAATCAATGAATATTGTAAATGCACAAACAGTAATTTCTCCGCATTGCAAGGTGCAATTCTGAAATTTTTTGCTTTTTCCTGCTCCTCTTAGCATGATAAAGAAGATTCAAAGAGAGTGAGATGCCAGCTCCTTTCATTCAGTCAGTAGCTTCAATCATTTCTGGACGTTTTTCAATGGCAAAAATCAATGAATATTGTAAATGCACAAACAGTAATTTCTCCGCATTGCAAGGTGCAATTCTGAAATTTTTTGCTTTTTCCTGCTCCTCTTAGCATGATAAAGAAGATTCAAAGAGAGTGAGATGCCAGCTCCTTTCATTCAGTCAGTAGCTTCAATCATTTCTGGACGTTTTTCAATGGCAAAAATCAATGAATATTGTAAATGCACAAACAGTAATTTCTCCGCATTGCAAGGTGCAATTCTGAAATTTTTTGCTTTTTCCTGCTCCTCTTAGCATGATAAAGAAGATTCAAAGAGAGTGAGATGCCAGATCCTTTCCTTCAGTCAGTAGCTTCAATCATTTCTGGTATATGAATAACATGATGTTTTTCAATGGCAAAAATCAATGAATTTTGTAAATGCACAAACAGTAATTTCTCCGCATTGCAAGGCGCAATTCTGAAATTTTTTGCTTTTTCCTGCTCCTCTTAGCATGATAAAGAAGATTCAAAGAGAGTGAGATGCCAGCTCCTTTCATTCAGTCAGTAGCTTCAATCATTTCTGGACATTTTTCAATGGCAAAAATCAATGAATATTGTAAATGCACAAACAGTAATTTCTCCGCATTGCAAGGTGCAATTCTGAAATTTTTTGCTTTTTCCTGCTCATCATAGCATGATAAAGAAGATTCAAAGAGAGTGAGATGCCAGCTCCTTTCATTCAGTCAGTAGCTTCAATCATTTCTGGACGTTTTTCAATGGCAAAAATCAATGAATATTGTAAATGCACAAACAGTAATTTCTCCGCATTGCAAGGTGCAATTCTGAAATTTTTTGCTTTTTCCTGCTCCTCTTAGCATGATAAAGAAGATTCAAAGAGAGTGAGATGCCAGCTCCTTTCATTCAGTCAGTAGCTTCAATCATTTCTGGACGTTTTTCAATGGCAAAAATCAATGAATATTGTAAATGCACAAACAGTAATTTCTCCGCATTGCAATGTGCAATTCTGAAATTTTTTGCTTTTTCCTGCTCCTCTTAGCATGATAAAGAAGATTCAAAGAGAGTGAGATGCCAGCTCCTTTCATTCAGTCAGTAACTTCAATCATTTCTGGACATTTTTCAATGGCAAAAATCAATGAATATTGTAAATGCACAAACAGTAATTTCTCCGCATTGCAAGGTGCAATTCTGAAATTTTTTGCTTTTTCCTGCTCCTCTTAGCATGATAAAGAAGATTCAAAGAGAGTGAGATGCCAGCTCCTTTCATTCAGTCAGTAGCTTCAATCATTTCTGGACGTTTTTCAATGACAAAAATCAATGAATATTGTAAATGCACAAACAGTAATTTCTCTGCATTGCAAGGTGCAATTCTGAAATTTTTTGCTTTTTCCTGCTCCTCCTAGCATGATAAAGAAGATTCAAAGAGAGTGAGATGCCAGCTCCTTTCATTCAGTCAGTAGCTTCAATCATTTCGGGACGTTTTTCAATGGCAAAAATCATTGAATATTGTAAATGCACAAACAGTAATTTCTCCGCATTGCAAGGTGCAATTCTGAAATTTTTTACTTTTTCCTGCTCCTCTTAGCATGATAAAGAAGATTCAAAGAGAGTGAGATGCCAGCTCCTTTCATTCAGTCAGTAGCTTCAATCATTTCTGGTATATGAATAACATGATGTTTTTCAATCGCAAAAATCAATGAATATTGTAAATGCACAAACAGTAATTTCTCCGCATTGCAAGGTGCAATTCTGAAATTTTTTGCTTTTTCCTGCTCCTCTTAGCATGATAAAGAAGATTCAAAGAGAGTGAGATGCCAGCTCCTTTCATTCAGTCAGTAGCTTCAATCATTTCTGGACGTTTTTCAATGGCAAAAATCAATGAATATTGTAAATGCACAAACAGTAATTTCTCCGCATTGCAAGGTGCAATTCTGAAATTTTTTGCTTTTTCCTGCTCCTCTTAGCATGATAAAGAAGATTCAAAGAGAGTGAGATGCCAGATCCTTTCCTTCAGTCAGTAGCTTCAATCATTTCTGGTATATGAATAACATGATGTTTTTCAATGGCAAAAATCAATGAATTTTGTAAATGCACAAACAGTAATTTCTCCGCATTGCAAGGCGCAATTCTGAAATTTTTTGCTTTTTCCTGCTCCTCTTAGCATGATAAAGAAGATTCAAAGAGAGTGAGATGCCAGCTCCTTTCATTCAGTCAGTAGCTTCAATCATTTCTGGACATTTTTCAATGGCAAAAATCAATGAATATTGTAAATGCACAAACAGTAATTTCTCCGCATTGCAAGGTGCAATTCTGAAATTTTTTGCTTTTTCCTGCTCCTCTTAGCATGATAAAGAAGATTCAAAGAGAGTGAGATGCCAGCTCCTTTCATTCAGTCAGTAGCTTCAATCATTTCTGGACGTTTTTCAATGGCAAAAATCAATGAATATTGTAAATGCACAAACAGTAATTTCTCCGCATTGCAAGGTGCAATTCTGAAATTTTTTGCTTTTTCCTGCTCCTCTTAGCATGATAAAGAAGATTCAAAGAGAGTGAGATGCCAGCTCCTTTCATTCAGTCAGTAGCTTCAATCATTTCTGGACGTTTTTCAATGGCAAAAATCAATGAATATTGTAAATGCACAAACAGTAATTTCTCCGCATTGCAAGGTGCAATTCTGAAATTTTTTGCTTTTTCCTGCTCCTCTTAGCATGATAAAGAAGATTCAAAGAGAGTGAGATGCCAGATCCTTTCCTTCAGTCAGTAGCTTCAATCATTTCTGGTATATGAATAACATGATGTTTTTCAATGGCAAAAATCAATGAATTTTGTAAATGCACAAACAGTAATTTCTCCGCATTGCAAGGCGCAATTCTGAAATTTTTTGCTTTTTCCTGCTCCTCTTAGCATGGTAAAGAAGATTCAAAGAGAGTGATATGCCAGCTCCTTTCATTCAGTCAGTAGCTTCAATCATTTCTGGACATTTTTCAATGGCAAAAATCAATGAATATTGTAAATGCACAAACAGTAATTTCTCCGCATTGCAAGGTGCAATTCTGAATTTTTTTGCTTTTTCCTGCTCCTCTTAGCATGATAAAGAAGATTCAAAGAGAGTGAGATGCCAGCTCCTTTCATTCAGTCAGTAGCTTCAATCATTTCTGGACGTTTTTCAATGGCAAAAATCAATGAATATTGTAAATGCACAAACAGTAATTTCTCCGCATTGCAAGGTGCAATTCTGAAATTTTTAGCTTTTTCCTGCTCCTCTTAGCATGATAAAGAAGATTCAAAGAGAGTGAGATGCCAGCTCCTTTCATTCAGTCAGTAGCTTCAATCATTTCTGGATGTTTTTCAATGGCAAAAATCAATGAATATTGTAAATGCACAAACAGTAATTTCTCCGCATTGCAATGTGCAATTCTGAAATTTTTTGCTTTTTCCTGCTCCTCTTAGCATGATAAAGAAGATTCAAAGAGAGTGAGATGCCAGCTCCTTTCATTCAGTCAGTAGCTTCAATCATTTCTGGACATTTTTCAATGGCAAAAATCAATGAATATTGTAAATGCACAAACAGTAATTTCTCCGCATTGCAAGGTGCAATTCTGAAATTTTTTGCTTTTTCCTGCTCCTCTTAGCATGATAAAGAAGATTCAAAGAGAGTGAGATGCCAGCTCCTTTCATTCAGTCAGTAGCTTCAATCATTTCTGGACGTTTTTCAATGACAAAAATCAATGAATATTGTAAATGCACAAACAGTAATTTCTCTGCATTGCAAGGTGCAATTCTGAAATTTTTTGCTTTTTCCTGCTCCTCTTAGCATGATAAAGAAGATTCAAAGAGAGTGAGATGCCAGATCCTTTCCTTCAGTCAGTAGCTTCAATCATTTCTGGTATATGAATAACATGATGTTTTTCAATGGCAAAAATCAATGAATTTTGTAAATGCACAAACAGTAATTTCTCCGCATTGCAAGGCGCAATTCTGAAATTTTTTGCTTTTTCCTGCTCCTCTTAGCATGATAAAGAAGATTCAAAGAGAGTGAGATGCCAGCTCCTTTCATTCAGTCAGTAGCTTCAATCATTTCTGGACATTTTTCAATGGCAAAAATCAATGAATATTGTAAATGCACAAACAGTAATTTCTCCGCATTGCAAGGTGCAATTCTGAAATTTTTTGCTTTTTCCTGCTCCTCTTAGCATGATAAAGAAGATTCAAAGAGAGTGAGATGCCAGCTCCTTTCATTCAGTCAGTAGCTTCAATCATTTCTGGACGTTTTTCAATGGCAAAAATCAATGAATATTGTAAATGCACAAACAGTAATTTCTCCGCATTGCAAGGTGCAATTCTGAAATTTTTTGCTTTTTCCTGCTCCTCTTAGCATGATAAAGAAGATTCAAAGAGAGTGAGATGCCAGCTCCTTTCATTCAGTCAGTAGCTTCAATCATTTCTGGACGTTTTTCAATGGCAAAAATCAATGAATATTGTAAATGCACAAACAGTAATTTCTCCGCATTGCAAGGTGCAATTCTGAAATTTTTTGCTTTTTCCTGCTCCTCTTAGCATGATAAAGAAGATTCAAAGAGAGTGAGATGCCAGATCCTTTCCTTCAGTCAGTAGCTTCAATCATTTCTGGTATATGAATAACATGATGTTTTTCAATGGCAAAAATCAATGAATTTTGTAAATGCACAAACAGTAATTTCTCCGCATTGCAAGGCGCAATTCTGAAATTTTTTGCTTTTTCCTGCTCCTCTTAGCATGATAAAGAAGATTCAAAGAGAGTGAGATGCCAGCTCCTTTCATTCAGTCAGTAGCTTCAATCATTTCTGGACATTTTTCAATGGCAAAAATCAATGAATATTGTAAATGCACAAACAGTAATTTCTCCGCATTGCAAGGTGCAATTCTGAAATTTTTTGCTTTTTCCTGCTCCTCTTAGCATGATAAAGAAGATTCAAAGAGAGTGAGATGCCAGCTCCTTTCATTCAGTCAGTAGCTTCAATCATTTCTGGACGTTTTTCAATGGCAAAAATCAATGAATATTGTAAATGCACAAACAGTAATTTCTCCGCATTGCAAGGTGCAATTCTGAAATTTTTTGCTTTTTCCTGCTCCTCTTAGCATGATAAAGAAGATTCAAAGAGAGTGAGATGCCAGCTCCTTTCATTCAGTCAGTAGCTTCAATCATTTCTGGACGTTTTTCAATGGCAAAAATCAATGAATATTGTAAATGCACAAACAGTAATTTCTCCGCATTGCAATGTGCAATTCTGAAATTTTTTGCTTTTTCCTGCTCCTCTTAGCATGATAAAGAAGATTCAAAGAGAGTGAGATGCCAGCTCCTTTCATTCAGTCAGTAGCTTCAAACATTTCTGGTACATGAATAACATGATGTTTTTCAATGGCAAAAATCAATGAATATTGTAAATGCACAAACAGTAATTTCTCCGCATTGCAAGGTGCAATTCTGAAATTTTTTGCTTTTTCCTGCTCCTCTTAGCATGATAAAGAAGATTCAAAGAGAGTGAGATGCCAGCTCCTTTCGTTCAGTCAGTAGCTTCAATCATTTCTGGACGTTTTTCAATGGCAAAAATCAGTGAATATTATAAATGCACAAACAGTAATTTCTCCGCATTGCAAGGTGCAATTCTGAAATTTTTTACTTTTTCCTGCTCCTCTTAGCATGATAAAGAAGATTCAAAGAGAGTGAGATGCCAGCTCCTTTCATTCAGTCAGTAGCTTCAATCATTTCTGGTATATGAATAACATGATGTTTTTCAATGGCAAAAATCAATGAATTTTGTAAATGCACAAACAGTAATTTCTCCGCATTGCAAGGCGCAATTCTGAAATTTTTTGCTTTTTCCTGCTCCTCTTAGCATGATAAAGAAGATTCAAGGAGAGTGAGATGCCAGCTCCTTTCATTCAGTCAGTAGCTTCAATCATTTCTGGACATTTTTCAATGGCAAAAATCAATGAATATTGTAAATGCACAAACAGTAATTTCTCCGCATTGCAAGGTGCAATTCTGAAATTTTTTGCTTTTTCCTGCTCCTCTTAGCATGATAAAGAAGATTCAAAGAGAGTGAGATGCCAGCTCCTTTCATTCAGTCAGTAGCTTCAATCATTTCTGGACGTTTTTCAATGGCAAAAATCAATGAATATTGTAAATGCACAAACAGTAATTTCTCCGCATTGCAAGGTGCAATTCTGAAATTTTTTGCTTTTTCCTGCTCCTCTTAGCATGATAAAGAAGATTCAAAGAGAGTGAGATGCCAGCTCCTTTCATTCAGTCAGTAGCTTCAATCATTTCTGGACGTTTTTCAATGGCAAAAATCAATGAATATTGTAAATGCACAAACAGTAATTTCTCCGCATTGCAAGGTGCAATTCTGAAATTTTTTGCTTTTTCCTGCTCCTCTTAGCATGATAAAGAAGATTCAAAGAGAGTGAGATGCCAGATCCTTTCCTTCAGTCAGTAGCTTCAATCATTTCTGGTATATGAATAACATGATGTTTTTCAATGGCAAAAATCAATGAATTTTGTAAATGCACAAACAGTAATTTCTCCGCATTGCAAGGTGCAATTCTGAAATTTTTTGCTTTTTCCTGCTCCTCTTAGCATGATAAAGAAGATTCAAAGAGAGTGAGATGCCAGCTCCTTTCATTCAGTCAGTAGCTTCAATCATTTCTGGACATTTTTCAATGGCAAAAATCAATGAATATTGTAAATGCACAAACAGTAATTTCTCCGCATTGCAAGGTGCAATTCTGAAATTTTTTGCTTTTTCCTGCTCCTCTTAGCATGATAAAGAAGATTCAAAGAGAGTGAGATGCCAGCTCCTTTCATTCAGTCAGTAGCTTCAATCATTTCTGGACGTTTTTCAATGGCAAAAATCAATGAATATTGTAAATGCACAAACAGTAATTTCTCCGCATTGCAAGGTGCAATTCTGAAATTTTTTGCTTTTTCCTGCTCCTCTTAGCATGATAAAGAAGATTCAAAGAGAGTGAGATGTCAGCTCCTTTCATTCAGTCAGTAGCTTCAATCATTTCTGGACGTTTTTCAATGGCAAAAATCAATGAATATTGTAAATGCACAAACAGTAATTTCTCCGCATTGCAATGTGCAATTCTGAAATTTTTTGCATTTTCCTGCTCCTCTTAGCATGATAAAGAAGATTCAAAGAGAGTGAGATGCCAGCTCCTTTCATTTAGTCAGTAGCTTCAATCATTTCTGGACATTTTTCAATGGCAAAAATCAATGAATATTGTAAATGCACAAACAGTAATTTCTCCGCATTGCAAGGTGCAATTCTGAAATTTTTTGCTTTTTCCTGCTCCTCTTAGCATGATAAAGAAGATTCAAAGAGAGTGAGATGCCAGCTCCTTTCATTCAGTCAGTAGCTTCAATCATTTCTGGACGTTTTTCAATGACAAAAATCAATGAATATTGTAAATGCACAAACAGTAATTTCTCTGCATTGCAAGGTGCAATTCTGAAATTTTTTGCTTTTTCCTGCTCCTCTTAGCATGATAAAGAAGATTCAAAGAGAGTGAGATGCCAGCTCCTTTCATTCAGTCAGTAGCTTCAATCATTTCGGGACGTTTTTCAATGGCAAAAATCATTGAATATTGTAAATGCACAAACAGTAATTTCTCCGCATTGCAAGGTGCAATTCTGAAATTTTTTACTTTTTCCTGCTCCTCTTAGCATGATAAAGAAGATTCAAAGAGAGTGAGATGCCAGCTCCTTTCATTCAGTCAGTAGCTTCAATCATTTCTGGTATATGAATAACATGATGTTTTTCAATCGCAAAAATCAATGAATATTGTAAATGCACAAACAGTAATTTCTCCGCATTGCAAGGTGCAATTCTGAAATTTTTTGCTTTTTCCTGCTCCTCTTAGCATGATAAAGAAGATTCAAAGAGAGTGAGATGCCAGCTCCTTTCATTCAGTCAGTAGCTTCAATCATTTCTGGACGTTTTTCAATGGCAAAAATCAATGAATATTGTAAATGCACAAACAGTAATTTCTCCGCATTGCAAGGTGCAATTCTGAAATTTTTTGCTTTTTCCTGCTCCTCTTAGCATGATAAAGAAGATTCAAAGAGAGTGAGATGCCAGATCCTTTCCTTCAGTCAGTAGCTTCAATCATTTCTGGTATATGAATAACATGATGTTTTTCAATGGCAAAAATCAATGAATTTTGTAAATGCACAAACAGTAATTTCTCCGCATTGCAAGGCGCAATTCTGAAATTTTTTGCTTTTTCCTGCTCCTCTTAGCATGATAAAGAAGATTCAAAGAGAGTGAGATGCCAGCTCCTTTCATTCAGTCAGTAGCTTCAATCATTTCTGGACATTTTTCAATGGCAAAAATCAATGAATATTGTAAATGCACAAACAGTAATTTCTCCGCATTGCAAGGTGCAATTCTGAAATTTTTTGCTTTTTCCTGCTCCTCTTAGCATGATAAAGAAGATTCAAAGAGAGTGAGATGCCAGCTCCTTTCATTCAGTCAGTAGCTTCAATCATTTCTGGACGTTTTTCAATGGCAAAAATCAATGAATATTGTAAATGCACAAACAGTAATTTCTCCGCATTGCAAGGTGCAATTCTGAAATTTTTTGCTTTTTCCTGCTCCTCTTAGCATGATAATAAGATTCAAAGAGAGTGAGATGCCAGCTCCTTTCATTCAGTCAGTAGCTTCAATCATTTCTGGACGTTTTTCAATGGCAAAAATCAATGAATATTGTAAATGCACAAACAGTAATTTCTCCGCATTGCAAGGTGCAATTCTGAAATTTTTTGCTTTTTCCTGCTCCTCTTAGCATGATAAAGAAGATTCAAAGAGAGTGAGATGCCAGATCCTTTCCTTCAGTCAGTAGCTTCAATCATTTCTTCTATATGAATAACATGATGTTTTTCAATGGCAAAAATCAATGAATTTTGTAAATGCACAAACAGTAATTTCTCCGCATTGCAAGGCGCAATTCTGAAATTGTTTGCTTTTTCCTGCTCCTCTTAGCATGATAAAGAAGATTCAAAGAGAGTGAGATGCCAGCTCCTTTCATTCAGTCAGTAGCTTCAATCATTTCTGGACATTTTTCAATGGCAAAAATCAATGAATATTGTAAATGCACAAACAGTAATTTCTCCGCATTGCAAGGTGCAATTCTGAATTTTTTTGCTTTTTCCTGCTCCTCTTAGCATGATAAAGAAGATTCAAAGAGAGTGAGATGCCAGCTCCTTTCATTCAGTCAGTAGCTTCAATCATTTCTGGACGTTTTTCAATGGCAAAAATCAATGAATATTGTAAATGCACAAACAGTAATTTCTCCGCATTGCAAGGTGCAATTCTGAAATTTTTTGCTTTTTCCTGCTCCTCTTAGCATGATAAAGAAGATTCAAAGAGAATGAGATGCCAGCTCCTTTCATTCAGTCAGTAGCTTCAATCATTTCTGGATGTTTTTCAATGGCAAAAATCAATGAATATTGTAAATGCACAAACAGTAATTTCTCCGCATTGCAATGTGCAATTCTGTAATTTTTTGCTTTTTCCTGCTCCTCTTAGCATGATAAAGAAGATTCAAAGAGAGTGAGATGCCAGCTCCTTTCATTCAGTCAGTAGCTTCAATCATTTCTGGACATTTTTCAATGGCAAAAATCAATGAATATTGTAAATGCACAAACAGTAATTTCTCCGCATTGCAAGGTGCAATTCTGAAATTTTTTGCTTTTTCCTGCTCCTCTTAGCATGATAAAGAAGATTCAAAGAGAGTGAGATGCCAGCTCCTTTCATTCAGTCAGTAGCTTCAATCATTTCTGGACGTTTTTCAATGACAAAAATCAATGAATATTGTAAATGCACAAACAGTAATTTCTCTGCATTGCAAGGTGCAATTCTGAAATTTTTTGCTTTTTCCTGCTCCTCTTAGCATGATAAAGAAGATTCAAAGAGAGTGAGATGCCAGATCCTTTCCTTCAGTCAGTAGCTTCAATCATTTCTGGTATATGAATAACATGATGTTTTTCAATGGCAAAAATCAATGAATTTTGTAAATGCACAAACAGTAATTTCTCCGCATTGCAAGGCGCAATTCTGAAATTTTTTGCTTTTTCCTGCTCCTCTTAGCATGATAAAGAAGATTCAAAGAGAGTGAGATGCCAGCTCCTTTCATTCAGTCAGTAGCTTCAATCATTTCTGGACATTTTTCAATGGCAAAAATCAATGAATATTGTAAATGCACAAACAGTAATTTCTCCGCATTGCAAGGTGCAATTCTGAAATTTTTTGCTTTTTCCTGCTCCTCTTAGCATGATAAAGAAGATTCAAAGAGAGTGAGATGCCAGCTCCTTTCATTCAGTCAGTAGCTTCAATCATTTCTGGACGTTTTTCAATGGCAAAAATCAATGAATATTGTAAATGCACAAACAGTAATTTCTCCGCATTGCAAGGTGCAATTCTGAAATTTTTTGCTTTTTCCTGCTCCTCTTAGCATGATAAAGAAGATTCAAAGAGAGTGAGATGCCAGCTCCTTTCATTCAGTCAGTAGCTTCAATCATTTCTGGACGTTTTTCAATGGCAAAAATCAATGAATATTGTAAATGCACAAACAGTAATTTCTCCGCATTGCAAGGTGCAATTCTGAAATTTTTTGCTTTTTCCTGCTCCTCTTAGCATGATAAAGAAGATTCAAAGAGAGTGAGATGCCAGATCCTTTCCTTCAGTCAGTAGCTTCAATCATTTCTGGTATATGAATAACATGATGTTTTTCAATGGCAAAAATCAATGAATTTTGTAAATGCACAAACAGTAATTTCTCCGCATTGCAAGGCGCAATTCTGAAATTTTTTGCTTTTTCCTGCTCCTCTTAGCATGATAAAGAAGATTCAAAGAGAGTGAGATGCCAGCTCCTTTCATTCAGTCAGTAGCTTCAATCATTTCTGGACATTTTTCAATGGCAAAAATCAATGAATATTGTAAATGCACAAACAGTAATTTCTCCGCATTGCAAGGTGCAATTCTGAAATTTTTTGCTTTTTCCTGCTCCTCTTAGCATGATAAAGAAGATTCAAAGAGAGTGAGATGCCAGCTCCTTTCATTCAGTCAGTAGCTTCAATCATTTCTGGACGTTTTTCAATGGCAAAAATCAATGAATATTGTAAATGCACAAACAGTAATTTCTCCGCATTGCAAGGTGCAATTCTGAAATTTTTTGCTTTTTCCTGCTCCTCTTAGCATGATAAAGAAGATTCAAAGAGAGTGAGATGCCAGCTCCTTTCATTCAGTCAGTAGCTTCAATCATTTCTGGACGTTTTTCAATGGCAAAAATCAATGAATATTGTAAATGCACAAACAGTAATTTCTCCGCATTGCAATGTGCAATTCTGAAATTTTTTGCTTTTTCCTGCTCCTCTTAGCATGATAAAGAAGATTCAAAGAGAGTGAGATGCCAGCTCCTTTCATTCAGTCAGTAGCTTCAAACATTTCTGGTACATGAATAACATGATGTTTTTCAATGGCAAAAATCAATGAATATTGTAAATGCACAAACAGTAATTTCTCCGCATTGCAAGGTGCAATTCTGAAATTTTTTGCTTTTTCCTGCTCCTCTTAGCATGATAAAGAAGATTCAAAGAGAGTGAGATGCCAGCTCCTTTCGTTCAGTCAGTAGCTTCAATCATTTCTGGACGTTTTTCAATGGCAAAAATCATTGAATATTATAAATGCACAAACAGTAATTTCTCCGCATTGCAAGGTGCAATTCTGAAATTTTTTACTTTTTCCTGCTCCTCTTAGCATGATAAAGAAGATTCAAAGAGAGTGAGATGCCAGCTCCTTTCATTCAGTCAGTAGCTTCAATCATTTCTGGTATATGAATAACATGATGTTTTTCAATGGCAAAAATCAATGAATATTGTAAATGCACAAACAGTAATTTCTCCGCATTGCAAGGTGCAATTCTGAAATTTTTTGCTTTTTCCTGCTCCTCTTAGCATGATAAAGAAGATTCAAAGAGAGTGAGATGCCAGCTCCTTTCATTCAGTCAGTAGCTTCAATCATTTCTGGACGTTTTTCAATGGCAAAAATCAATGAATATTGTAAATGCACAAACAGTAATTTCTCCGCATTGCAAGGTGCAATTCTGAAATTTTTTGCTTTTTCCTGCTCCTCTTAGCATGATAAACAAGATTCAAAGAGAGTGAGATGCCAGCTCATTTCATTCAGTCAGTAGCTTCAATCATTTCTGGACGTTTTTCAATGGCAAAAATCATTGAATATTGTAAATGCACAAACAGTAATTTCTCCGCATTGCAAGGTGCAATTCTGAAATTTTTTGCTTTTTCCTGCTCCTCTTAGCATGATAAAGAAGATTCAAAGAGAGTGAGATGCCAGATCCTTTCCTTCAGTCAGTAGCTTCAATCATTTCTGGTATATGAATAACATGATGTTTTTCAATGGCAAAAATCAATGAATTTTGTAAATGCACAAACAGTAATTTCTCCGCATTGCAAGGTGCAATTCTGAAATTTTTTGCTTTTTCCTGCTCCTCTTAGCATGATAAAGAAGATTCAAAGAGAGTGAGATGCCAGCTCCTTTCATTCAGTCAGTAGCTTCAATCATTTCTGGACATTTTTCAATGGCAAAAATCAATGAATATTGTAAATGTACAAACAGTAATTTCTCCGCATTGCAAGGTGCAATTCTGAAATTTTTTGCTTTTTCCTGCTCCTCTTAGCATGATAAAGAAGATTCAAAGAGAGTGAGATGCCAGCTCCTTTCATTCAGTCAGTAGCTTCAATCATTTCTGGACGTTTTTCAATGGCAAAAATCAATGAATATTGTAAATGCACAAACAGTAATTTCTCCGCATTGCAAGACGCAATTCTGAAATTTTTTGCTTTTTCCTGCTCCTCTTAGCATGATAAAGAAGATTCAAAGAGAGTGAGATGCCAGCTCCTTTCATTCAGTCAGTAGCTTCAATCATTTCTGGACATTTTTCAATGGCAAAAATCAATGAATATTGTAAATGCACAAACAGTAATTTCTCCGCATTGCAAGGTGCAATTCTGAAATTTTTTGCTTTTTCCTGCTCTTCTTAGCATGATAAAGAAGATTCAGAGAGTGAGATGCCAGCTCCTTTCATTCAGTCAGTAGCTTCAATCATTTCTGGACGTTTTTCAATGGCAAAAATCAATGAATATTGTAAATGCACAAACAGTAATTTCTCCGCATTGCAAGGTGCAATTCTGAAATTTTTTGCTTTTTCCTGCTCCTCTTAGCATGATAAAGAAGATGCAAAGAGAGTGAGATGCCAGCTCCTTTCATTCAGTCAGTACCTTCAATCATTTCTGGACGTTTTTCAATGGCAAAAATCAATGAATATTGTAAATGCACAAACAGTAATTTCTCCGCATTGCAAGGTGCAATTCTGAAATTTTTTGCTTTTTCCTGCTCCTCTTAGCATGATAAAGAAGATTCAAAGAGAGTGAGATGCCAGCTCCTTTCATTCAGTCAGTAGCTTCAATCATTTCTGGACGTTTTTCAATGGCAAAAATCAATGACTATTGTAAATGCACAAACTGTAATTTCTCCGCATTGCAAGGTGCAATTCTGAAATTTTTTGCTTTTTCCTGCTCCTCTTAGCATGATAAAGAAGATTCAAAGAGAGTGAGATGCCAGCTCCTTTCATTCAGTCAGTAGCTTCAATCATTTCTGGTATATGAATAACATGATGTTTTTCAATAGCAAAAATCAATGAATATTGTAAATGCACAAACAGTAATTTCTCCGCATTGCAAGGTGCAATTCTGAAATTTTTTGCTTTTTCCTGCTCCTCTTAGCATGATAAAGAAGATTCAAAGAGAGTGAGATGCCAGCTCCTTTCATTCAGTCAGTAGCTTCAATCATTTCTGGACGTTTTTCAATGGCAAAAATCAATGAATATTGTAAATGCACAAACAGTAATTTCTCCGCATTGCAAGGTGCAATTCTGAAATTTTTTGCTTTTTCCTGCTCCTCTAAGCATGATAAAGAAGATTCAAAGAGAGTGAGATGCCAGATCCTTTCCTTCAGTCAGTAGCTTCAATCATTTCTGGTATATGAATAACATGATGTTTTTCAATGGCAAAAATCAATGAATTTTGTAAATGCACAAACAGTAATTTCTCCGCATTGCAAGGCGCAATTCTGAAATTTTTTGCTTTTTCCTGCTTCTCTTAGCATGATAAAGAAGATTCAAAGAGAGTGAGATGCCAGCTCCTTTCATTCAGTCAGTAGCTTCAATCATTTCTGGACATTTTTCAATGGCAAAAATCAATGAATATTGTAAATGCACAAACAGTAATTTCTCCGCATTGCAAGGTGCAATTCTGAAATTTTTTGCTTTTTCCTGCTCCTCTTAGCATGATAAAGAAGATTCAAAGAGAGTGAGATGCCAGCTCCTTTCATTCAGTCAGTAGCTTCAATCATTTCTGGACGTTTTTCAATGGCAAAAATCAATGAATATTGTAAATGCACAAACAGTAATTTCTCCGCATTGCAAGGTGCAATTCTGAAATTTTTTGCTTTTTCCTGCTCCTCTTAGCATGATAAAGAAGATTCAAAGAGAGTGAGATGCCAGCTCCTTTCATTCAGTCAGTACCTTCAATCATTTCTGGACGTTTTTCAATGGCAAAAATCAATGAATATTGTAAATGCACAAGCAGTAATTTCTCCGCATTGCAAGGTGCAATTCTGAAATTTTTTGCTTTTTCCTGCTCCTCTTAGCATGATAAAGAAGATTCAAAGAGAGTGAGATGCCAGCTCCTTTCATTCAGTCAGTAGCTTCAATCATTTCTGGACGTTTTTCAATGGCAAAAATCAATGAATATTGTAAATGCACAAACTGTAATTTCTCCGCATTGCAAGGTGCAATTCTGAAATTTTTTGCTTTTTCCTGCTCCTCTTAGCATGATAAAGAAGATTCAAAGAGAGTGAGATGCCAGCTCCTTTCATTCAGTCAGTAGCTTCAATCATTTCTGGTATATGAATAACATGATGTTTTTCAATCGCAAAAATCAATGAATATTGTAAATGCACAAACAGTAATTTCTCCGCATTGCAAGGTGCAATTCTGAAATTTTTTGCTTTTTCCTGCTCCTCTTAGCATGATAAAGAAGATTCAAAGAGAGTGAGATGCCAGCTCCTTTCCTTCAGTCAGTAGCTTCAATCATTTCTGGTATATGAATAACATGATGTTTTTCAATGGCAAAAATCAATGAATTTTGTAAATGCACAAACAGTAATTTCTCCGCATTGCAAGGCGCAATTCTGAAATTTTTTGCTTTTTCCTGCTCCTCTTAGCATGATAAAGAAGATTCAAAGAGAGTGAGATGCCAGCTCCTTTCATTCAGTCAGTAGCTTCAATCATTTCTGGACATTTTTCAGTGGCAAAAATCAATGAATATTGTAAATGCACAAACAGTAATTTCTCCGCATTGCAAGGTGCAATTCTGAAATTTTTTGCTTTTTCCTGCTCCTCTTAGCATGATAAAGAAGATTCAAAGAGAGTGAGATGCCAGCTCCTTTCATTCAGTCAGTAGCTACAATCATTTCTGGACGTTTTTCAATGGCAAAAATCAATGAATATTGTAAATGCACAAACAGTAATTTCTCCGCATTGCAAGGTGCAATTCTGAAATTTTTTGCTTTTTCCTGCTCCTCTTAGCATGATAAAGAAGATTCAAAGAGAGTGAGGTGCCAGCTCCTTTCATTCAGTCAGGAGCTTCAAACATTTCTGGTATATGAATAACATGTTTTTCAATGGCAAAAATCAATGAATATTGTAAATGCACAAACAGTAATTTCTCCGCATTGCAAGGTGCAATTCTGAAATTTTTTGCTTTTTCCTGCTCCTCTTAGCATGATAAAGAAGATTCAAAGAGAGTGAGATGCCAGCTCCTTTCATTCAGTCAGTAGCTTCAATCATTTCTGGACGTTTTTCAATGGCAAAAATCAATGAATATTGTAAATGCACAAACTGTAATTTCTCCGCATTGCAAGGTGCAATTCTGAAATTTTTTGCTTTTTCCTGCTCCTCTTAGCATGATAAAGAAGATTCAAAGAGAGTGAGATGCCAGCTCCTTTCATTCAGTCAGTAGCTTCAATCATTTCTGGACGTTTTTCAATGGCAAAAATCAACGAATATTGTAAATGCACAAACAGTAATTTCTCCGCATTGCAAGGTGCAATTCTGAAATTTTTTGCTTTTTCCTGCTCCTCTTAGCATGATAAAGAAGATTCAAAGAGAGTGAGATGCCACCTCCTTTCATTCAGTCAGTAGCTTCAATCATTTCTGGACGTTTTTCAATGGCAAAAATCAATGAATATTGTAAATGCACAAACTGTAATTTCTCCGCATTGCAAGGTGCAATTCTGAAATTTTTTGCTTTTTCCTGCTCCTCTTAGCATGATAAAGAAGATTCAAAGAGAGTGAGATGCCAGCTCCTTTCATTCAGTCAGTAGCTTCAATCATTTCTGGACGTTTTTCAATGGCAAAAATCAATGAATATTGTAAATGCACAAACAGTAAATTCTCCGCATTGCAAGTTGCAATTCTGAAATTTTTTGCTTTTTCCTGCTCCTCTTAGCATGATAAAGAAGATTCAAAGAGAGTGAGATGCCAGCTCCTTTCCTTCAGTCAGTAGCTTCAATAATTTCTGGTATATGAATAACATGATGTTTTTCAATGGCAAAAATCAATGAATTTTGTAAATGCACAAACAGTAATTTCTCCGCATTGCAAGGCGCAATTCTGAAATTTTTTGCTTTTTCCTGCTCCTCTTAGCATGATAAAGAAGATTCAAAGAGAGTGAGATGCCAGCTCCTTTCATTCAGTCAGTAGCTTCAATCATTTCTGGACATTTTTCAATGGCAAAAATCAATGAATATTGTAAATGCACAAACAGTAATTTCTCCGCATTGCAAGGTGCAATTCTGAAATTTTTTGCTTTTTCCTGCTCCTCTTAGCATGATAAAGAAGATTCAAAGAGAGTGAGATGCCAGCTCCTTTCATTCAGTCAGTAGCTTCAATCATTTCTGGACGTTTTTCAATGGCAAAAATCAATGAATATTGTAAATGCACAAACAGTAATTTCTCCGCATTGCAAGGTGCAATTCTGAAATTTTTTGCTTTTTCCTGCTCCTCTTAGCATGATAAAGAAGATTCAAAGAGAGTGAGGTGCCAGCTCCTTTCATTCAGTCAGGAGCTTCAAACATTTCTGGTATATGAATAACATGTTTTTCAAAGGCAAAAATCAATATATATTGTAAATGCACAAACAGTAAATTCTCCGCATTGCAAGGTGCAATTCTGAAATTTTTTGCTTTTTCCTGCTCCTCTTAGCATGATAAAGAAGATTCAAAGAGAGTGAGATGCCAGCTCCTTTCATTCAGTCAGTAGCTTCAATCATTTCTGGACGTTTTTCATTGGCAAAAATCAATGAATATTCTAAATGCACAAACTGTAATTTCTCCGCATTGCAAGGTGCAATTCTGAAATTTTTTGCTTTTTCATGCTCCTCTTAGCATGATAAAGAAGATTCAAAGAGAGTGAGATGCCAGCTCCTTTCATTCAGTCAGTAGCTTCAATCATTTCTGGACGTTTTTCAATGGCAAAAATCAACGAATATTGTAAATGCACAAACAGTAATTTCTCCGCATTGCAAGGTGCAATTCTGAAATTTTTTGCTTTTTCCTGCTCCTCTTAGCATGATAAAGAAGATTCAAAGAGAGTGAGATGCCAGCTCCTTTCATTCAGTCAGTAGCTTCAATCATTTCTGGACGTTTTTCAATGGCAAAAATCAATGAATATTGTAAATGCACAAACTGTAATTTCTCCGCATTGCAAGGTGCAATTCTGAAATTTTTTGCTTTTTCCTGCTCCACTTAGCATGATAAAGAAGATTCAAAGAGAGTGAGATGCCAGCTCCTTTCATTCAGTCAGTAGCTTCAATCATTTCTGGACGTTTTTCAATGGCAAAAATCAATAAATATTGTAAATGCACAAACAGTAATTTCTCCGCATTGCAAGTTGCAATTCTGAAATTTTTTGCTTTTTCCTGCTCCTCTTAGCATGATAAAGAAGATTCAAAGAGAGTGAGATGCCAGCTCCTTTCATTCAGTCAGTACCTTCAATCATTTCTGGACGTTTTTCAATGGCAAAAATCAATGAATATTGTAAATGCACAAACAGTAATTTCTCCGCATTGCAAGGTGCAATTCTGAAATTTTTTGCTTTTTCCTGCTCCTCTTAGCATGATAAAGAAGATTCAAAGAGAGTGAGATGCCAGCTCCTTTCATTCAGTCAGTAGCTTCAAACATTTCTGGTATATGAATAACATGATGTTTTTCAATGGCAAAAATCAATGAATATTGTAAATGCACAAACAGTAATTTCTCCGCATTGCAAGGTGCAAGTCTGAAATTTTTTGCTTTTTTCTGCTCCTCTTAGCATGATAAAGAAGATTCAAAGAGAGTGAGATGCCAGCTCCTTTCATTCAGTCAGTAGCTTCAAACATTTCTGGTATATGAATAACATGATGTTTTTCAATGGCAAAAATCAATGAATATTGTAAATGCACAAACAGTAATTTCTCCGCATTGCAAGGTGCAAGTCTGAAATTTTTTGCTTTTTCCTGCTCCTCTTAGCATGATAAAGAAGATTCAAAGAGAGTGAGATGCCAGCTACTTTCATTCAGTCAGTAGCTTCAATCATTTCTGGACGTTTTTCAATGGTAAAAATCAATGAATATTGTAAATGCACAAACAGTAATTTCTCCACATTGCAAGGTGCAATTCTGAAATTTTTTGCTTTTTCATGCTCCTCTTAGCATGATAAAGAAGATTCAAAGAGATTGAGATGCCAGCTCCTTTCATTCAGTCAGTAGCTTCAAACATTTCTGGTATATGAATAACATTATGTTTTTCAATGGCAAAAATCAATGAATATTGTAAATGCACAAACAGTAATTTCTCCGCATTGCAAGGTGCAATTCTGAAATTTTTTGCTTTTTCCTGCTCCTCTTAGCATGATAAAGAAGATTCAAAGAGAGTGAGATGCCAGCTCCTTTCATTCAGTCAGTAGCTTCAAACATTTCTGGTATATGAATAACATGATGTTTTTCAATGGCAAAAATCAATGAATATTGAAAATGCACAAACAGTAATTTCTCCGCATTGCAAGGTGCAATTCTGAAATTTTTTGCTTTTTCCTGCTCCTCTTAGCATGATAAAGAAGATTCAAAGAGAGTGAGATGCCAGCTCCTTTCATTCAGTCAGTAGCTTCAATCATTTCTGGACGTTTTTCAATGGCAAAAATCAACGAATATTGTAAATGCACAAACAGTAATTTCTCCGCATTGCAAGGTGCAATTCTGAAATTTTTTGCTTTTTCCTGCTCCTCTTAGCATGATAAAGAAGATTCAAAGAGAGTGAGATGCCAGCTCCTTTCATTCAGTCAGTAGCTTCAATCATTTCTGGACGTTTTTCAATGGCAAAAATCAATGAATATTGTAAATGCACAAACTGTAATTTCTCCGCATTGCAAGGTGCAATTCTGAAATTTTTTGCTTTTTCCTGCTCCTCTTAGCATGATAAAGAAGATTCAAAGAGAGTGAGATGCCAGCTCCTTTCATTCAGTCAGTAGCTTCAATCATTTCTGGACGTTTTTCAATGGCAAAAATCAACGAATATTGTAAATGCACAAACAGTAATTTCTCCGCATTGCAAGGTGCAATTCTGAAATTTTTTGCTTTTTCCTGCTCCTCTTAGCATGATAAAGAAGATTCAAAGAGAGTGAGATGCCAGCTCCTTTCATTCAGTCAGTAGCTTCAATCATTTCTGGACGTTTTTCAATGGCAAAAATCAATGAATATTGTAAATGCACAAACTGTAATTTCTCCGCATTGCAAGGTGCAATTCTGAAATTTTTTGCTTTTTCCTGCTCCACTTAGCATGATAAAGAAGATTCAAAGAGAGTGAGATGCCAGCTCCTTTCATTCAGTCAGTAGCTTCAATCATTTCTGGACGTTTTTCAATGGCAAAAATCAATGAATATTGTAAATGCACAAACAGTAATTTCTCCGCATTGCAAGTTGCAATTCTGAAATTTTTTGCTTTTTCCTGCTCCTCTTAGCATGATAAAGAAGATTCAAAGAGAGTGAGATGCCAGCTCCTTTCATTCAGTCAGTACCTTCAATCATTTCTGGACGTTTTTCAATGGCAAAAATCAATGAATATTGTAAATGCACAAACAGTAATTTCTCCGCATTGCAAGGTGCAATTCTGAAATTTTTTGCTTTTTCCTGCTCCTCTTAGCATGATAAAGAAGATTCAAAGAGAGTGAGATGCCAGCTCCTTTCATTCAGTCAGTAGCTTCAAACATTTCTGGTATATGAATAACATGATGTTTTTCAATGGCAAAAATCAATGAATATTGTAAATGCACAAACAGTAATTTCTCCGCATTGCAAGGTGCAAGTCTGAAATTTTTTGCTTTTTTCTGCTCCTCTTAGCATGATAAAGAAGATTCAAAGAGAGTGAGATGCCAGCTCCTTTCATTCAGTCAGTAGCTTCAAACATTTCTGGTATATGAATAACATGATGTTTTTCAATGGCAAAAATCAATGAATATTGTAAATGCACAAACAGTAATTTCTCCGCATTGCAAGGTGCAAGTCTGAAATTTTTTGCTTTTTCCTGCTCCTCTTAGCATGATAAAGAAGATTCAAAGAGAGTGAGATGCCAGCTACTTTCATTCAGTCAGTAGCTTCAATCATTTCTGGACGTTTTTCAATGGTAAAAATCAATGAATATTGTAAATGCACAAACAGTAATTTCTCCACATTGCAAGGTGCAATTCTGAAATTTTTTGCTTTTTCATGCTCCTCTTAGCATGATAAAGAAGATTCAAAGAGATTGAGATGCCAGCTCCTTTCATTCAGTCAGTAGCTTCAAACATTTCTGGTATATGAATAACATTATGTTTTTCAATGGCAAAAATCAATGAATATTGTAAATGCACAAACAGTAATTTCTCCGCATTGCAAGGTGCAATTCTGAAATTTTTTGCTTTTTCCTGCTCCTCTTAGCATGATAAAGAAGATTCAAAGAGAGTGAGATGCCAGCTCCTTTCATTCAGTCAGTAGCTTCAAACATTTCTGGTATATGAATAACATGATGTTTTTCAATGGCAAAAATCAATGAATATTGAAAATGCACAAACAGTAATTTCTCCGCATTGCAAGGTGCAATTCTGAAATTTTTTGCTTTTTCCTGCTCCTCTTAGCATGATAAAGAAGATTCAAAGAGAGTGAGATGCCAGCTCCTTTCATTCAGTCAGTAGCTTCAATCATTTCTGGACATTTTTCAATGGCAAAAATCAACGAATATTGTAAATGCACAAACAGTAATTTCTCCGCATTGCAAGGTGCAATTCTGAAATTTTTTGCTTTTTCCTGCTCCTCTTAGCATGATAAAGAAGATTCAAAGAGAGTGAGATGCCAGCTCCTTTCATTCAGTCAGTAGCTTCAATCATTTCTGGACGTTTTTCAATGGCAAAAATCAATGAATATTGTAAATGCACAAACTGTAATTTCTCCGCATTGCAAAGTGCAATTCTGAAATTTTTTGCTTTTTCCTGCTCCTCTTAGCATGATAAAGAAGATTCAAAGAGAGTGAGATGCCAGCTCCTTTCATTCAGTCAGTAGCTTCAATAATTTCTGGACGTTTTTCAATGGCAAAAATCAATGAATATTGTAAATGCACAAACAGTAAATTCTCCGCATTGCAAGGTGCAATTCTGAAATTTTTTGCTTTTTCCTGCTCCTCTTAGCATGATAAAGAAGATTCAAAGAGAGTGAGATGCCAGCTCCTTTCCTTCAGTCAGTAGCTTCAATCATTTCTGGTATATGAATAACATGATGTTTTTCAATGGCAAAAATCAATGAATTTTGTAAATGCACAAACAGTAATTTCTCCGCATTGCAAGGCGCAATTCTGAAATTTTTTGCTTTTTCCTGCTCCTCTTAGCATGATAAAGAAGATTCAAAGAGAGTGAGATGCCAGCTCCTTTCATTCAGTCAGTAGCTTCAATCATTTCTGGACATTTTTCAATGGCAAAAATAAAATGAATATTGTAAATGCACAAACAGTAATTTCTCCGCATTGCAAGGTGCAATTCTGAAATTTTTTGCTTTTTCCTGCTCCTCTTAGCATGATAAAGAAGATTCAAAGAGAGTGAGATGCCAGCTCCTTTCATTCAGTCAGTAGCTTCAATCATTTCTGGACGTTTTTCAATGGCAAAAATCAATGAATATTGTAAATGCACAAACAGTAATTTCTCCGCATTGCAAGGTGCAATTCTGAAATTTTTTGCTTTTTCCTGCTCCTCTTAGCATGATAAAGAAGATTCAAAGAGAGTGAGGTGCCAGCTCCTTTCATTCAGTCAGGAGCTTCAAACATTTCTGGTATATGAATAACATGTTTTTCAATGGCAAAAATCAATGAATATTGTAAATGCACAAACAGTAAATTCTCCGCATTGCAAGGTGCAATTCTGAAATTTTTTGCTTTTTCCTGCTCCTCTTAGCATGATAAAGAAGATTCAAAGAGAGTGAGATGCCAGCTCCTTTCATTCAGTCAGTAGCTTCAATCATTTCTGGACGTTTTTCAATGGCAAAAATCAATGAATATTGTAAATGCACAAACTGTAATTTCTCCGCATTGCAAGGTGCAATTCTGAAATTTTTTGCTTTTTCCTGCTCCTCTTAGCATGATAAAGAAGATTCAAAGAGAGTGAGATGCCAGCTCCTTTCATTCAGTCAGTAGCTTCAATCATTTCTGGACGTTTTTCAATGGCAAAAATCAACGAATATTGTAAATGCACAAACAGTAATTTCTCCGCATTGCAAGGTGCAATTCTGAAATTTTTTGCTTTTTCCTGCTCCTCTTAGCATGATAAAGAAGATTCAAAGAGAGTGAGATGCCAGCTCCTTTCATTCAGTCAGTAGCTTCAATCATTTCTGGACGTTTTTCAATGGCAAAAATCAATGAATATTGTAAATGCACAAACTGTAATTTCTCCGCATTGCAAGGTGCAATTCTGAAATTTTTTGCTTTTTCCTGCTCCACTTAGCATGATAAAGAAGATTCAAAGAGAGTGAGATGCCACCTCCTTTCATTCAGTCAGTAGCTTCAATCATTTCTGGACGTTTTTCAATGGCAAAAATCAATGAATATTGTAAATGCACAAACAGTAATTTCTCCGCATTGCAAGTTGCAATTCTGAAATTTTTTGCTTTTTCCTGCTCCTCTTAGCATGATAAAGAAGATTCAAAGAGAGTGAGATGCCAGCTCCTTTCATTCAGTCAGTACCTTCAATCATTTCTGGACGTTTTTCAATGGCAAAAATCAATGAATATTGTAAATGCACAAACAGTAATTTCTCCGCATTGCAAGGTGCAATTCTGAAATTTTTTGCTTTTTCCTGCTCCTCTTAGCATGATAAAGAAGATTCAAAGAGAGTGAGATGCCAGCTCCTTTCATTCAGTCAGTAGCTTCAAACATTTCTGGTATATGAATAACATGATGTTTTTCAATGGCAAAAATCAATGAATATTGTAAATGCACAAACAGTAATTTCTCCGCATTGCAAGGTGCAAGTCTGAAATTTTTTGCTTTTTTCTGCTCCTCTTAGCATGATAAAGAAGATTCAAAGAGAGTGAGATGCCAGCTCCTTTCATTCAGTCAGTAGCTTCAAACATTTCTGGTATATGAATAACATGATGTTTTTCAATGGCAAAAATCAATGAATATTGTAAATGCACAAACAGTAATTTCTCCGCATTGCAAGGTGCAAGTCTGAAATTTTTTGCTTTTTCCTGCTCCTCTTAGCATGATAAAGAAGATTCAAAGAGAGTGAGATGCCAGCTACTTTCATTCAGTCAGTAGCTTCAATCATTTCTGGACGTTTTTCAATGGTAAAAATCAATGAATATTGTAAATGCACAAACAGTAATTTCTCCACATTGCAAGGTGCAATTCTGAAATTTTTTGCTTTTTCATGCTCCTCTTAGCATGATAAAGAAGATTCAAAGAGATTGAGATGCCAGCTCCTTTCATTCAGTCAGTAGCTTCAAACATTTCTGGTATATGAATAACATTATGTTTTTCAATGGCAAAAATCAATGAATATTGTAAATGCACAAACAGTAATTTCTCCGCATTGCAAGGTGCAATTCTGAAATTTTTTGCTTTTTCCTGCTCCTCTTAGCATGATAAAGAAGATTCAAAGAGAGTGAGATGCCAGCTCCTTTCATTCAGTCAGTAGCTTCAAACATTTCTGGTATATGAATAACATGATGTTTTTCAATGGCAAAAATCAATGAATATTGAAAATGCACAAACAGTAATTTCTCCGCATTGCAAGGTGCAATTCTGAAATTTTTTGCTTTTTCCTGCTCCTCTTAGCATGATAAAGAAGATTCAAAGAGAGTGAGATGCCAGCTCCTTTCATTCAGTCAGTAGCTTCAATCATTTCTGGACATTTTTCAATGGCAAAAATCAACGAATATTGTAAATGCACAAACAGTAATTTCTCCGCATTGCAAGGTGCAATTCTGAAATTTTTTGCTTTTTCCTGCTCCTCTTAGCATGATAAAGAAGATTCAAAGAGAGTGAGATGCCAGCTCCTTTCATTCAGTCAGTAGCTTCAATCATTTCTGGACGTTTTTCAATGGCAAAAATCAATGAATATTGTAAATGCACAAACTGTAATTTCTCCGCATTGCAAAGTGCAATTCTGAAATTTTTTGCTTTTTCCTGCTCCTCTTAGCATGATAAAGAAGATTCAAAGAGAGTGAGATGCCAGCTCCTTTCATTCAGTCAGTAGCTTCAATAATTTCTGGACGTTTTTCAATGGCAAAAATCAATGAATATTGTAAATGCACAAACAGTAAATTCTCCGCATTGCAAGGTGCAATTCTGAAATTTTTTGCTTTTTCCTGCTCCTCTTAGCATGATAAAGAAGATTCAAAGAGAGTGAGATGCCAGCTCCTTTCCTTCAGTCAGTAGCTTCAATCATTTCTGGTATATGAATAACATGATGTTTTTCAATGGCAAAAATCAATGAATTTTGTAAATGCACAAACAGTAATTTCTCCGCATTGCAAGGCGCAATTCTGAAATTTTTTGCTTTTTCCTGCTCCTCTTAGCATGATAAAGAAGATTCAAAGAGAGTGAGATGCCAGCTCCTTTCATTCAGTCAGTAGCTTCAATCATTTCTGGACATTTTTCAATGGCAAAAATAAAATGAATATTGTAAATGCACAAACAGTAATTTCTCCGCATTGCAAGGTGCAATTCTGAAATTTTTTGCTTTTTCCTGCTCCTCTTAGCATGATAAAGAAGATTCAAAGAGAGTGAGATGCCAGCTCCTTTCATTCAGTCAGTAGCTTCAATCATTTCTGGACGTTTTTCAATGGCAAAAATCAATGAATATTGTAAATGCACAAACAGTAATTTCTCCGCATTGCAAGGTGCAATTCTGAAATTTTTTGCTTTTTCCTGCTCCTCTTAGCATGATAAAGAAGATTCAAAGAGAGTGAGGTGCCAGCTCCTTTCATTCAGTCAGGAGCTTCAAACATTTCTGGTATATGAATAACATGTTTTTCAATGGCAAAAATCAATGAATATTGTAAATGCACAAACAGTAAATTCTCCGCATTGCAAGGTGCAATTCTGAAATTTTTTGCTTTTTCCTGCTCCTCTTAGCATGATAAAGAAGATTCAAAGAGAGTGAGATGCCAGCTCCTTTCATTCAGTCAGTAGCTTCAATCATTTCTGGACGTTTTTCAATGGCAAAAATCAATGAATATTGTAAATGCACAAACTGTAATTTCTCCGCATTGCAAGGTGCAATTCTGAAATTTTTTGCTTTTTCCTGCTCCTCTTAGCATGATAAAGAAGATTCAAAGAGAGTGAGATGCCAGCTCCTTTCATTCAGTCAGTAGCTTCAATCATTTCTGGACGTTTTTCAATGGCAAAAATCAACGAATATTGTAAATGCACAAACAGTAATTTCTCCGCATTGCAAGGTGCAATTCTGAAATTTTTTGCTTTTTCCTGCTCCTCTTAGCATGATAAAGAAGATTCAAAGAGAGTGAGATGCCAGCTCCTTTCATTCAGTCAGTAGCTTCAATCATTTCTGGACGTTTTTCAATGGCAAAAATCAATGAATATTGTAAATGCACAAACTGTAATTTCTCCGCATTGCAAGGTGCAATTCTGAAATTTTTTGCTTTTTCCTGCTCCACTTAGCATGATAAAGAAGATTCAAAGAGAGTGAGATGCCACCTCCTTTCATTCAGTCAGTAGCTTCAATCATTTCTGGACGTTTTTCAATGGCAAAAATCAATGAATATTGTAAATGCACAAACAGTAATTTCTCCGCATTGCAAGTTGCAATTCTGAAATTTTTTGCTTTTTCCTGCTCCTCTTAGCATGATAAAGAAGATTCAAAGAGAGTGAGATGCCAGCTCCTTTCATTCAGTCAGTACCTTCAATCATTTCTGGACGTTTTTCAATGGCAAAAATCAATGAATATTGTAAATGCACAAACAGTAATTTCTCCGCATTGCAAGGTGCAATTCTGAAATTTTTTGCTTTTTCCTGCTCCTCTTAGCATGATAAAGAAGATTCAAAGAGAGTGAGATGCCAGCTCCTTTCATTCAGTCAGTAGCTTCAAACATTTCTGGTATATGAATAACATGATGTTTTTCAATGGCAAAAATCAATGAATATTGTAAATGCACAAACAGTAATTTCTCCGCATTGCAAGGTGCAAGTCTGAAATTTTTTGCTTTTTTCTGCTCCTCTTAGCATGATAAAGAAGATTCAAAGAGAGTGAGATGCCAGCTCCTTTCATTCAGTCAGTAGCTTCAAACATTTCTGGTATATGAATAACATGATGTTTTTCAATGGCAAAAATCAATGAATATTGTAAATGCACAAACAGTAATTTCTCCGCATTGCAAGGTGCAAGTCTGAAATTTTTTGCTTTTTCCTGCTCCTCTTAGCATGATAAAGAAGATTCAAAGAGAGTGAGATGCCAGCTACTTTCATTCAGTCAGTAGCTTCAATCATTTCTGGACGTTTTTCAATGGTAAAAATCAATGAATATTGTAAATGCACAAACAGTAATTCCTCGACATTGCAAGGTGCAATTCTGAAATTTTTTGCTTTTTCATGCTCCTCTTAGCATGATAAAGAAGATTCAAAGAGATTGAGATGCCAGCTCCTTTCATTCAGTCAGTAGCTTCAAACATTTCTGGTATATGAATAACATTATGTTTTTCAATGGCAAAAATCAATGAATATTGTAAATGCACAAACAGTAATTTCTCCGCATTGCAAGGTGCAATTCTGAAATTTTTTGCTTTTTCCTGCTCCTCTTAGCATGATAAAGAAGATTCAAAGAGAGTGAGTTGCCAGCTCCTTTCATTCAGTCAGTAGCTTCAAACATTTCTGGTATATGAATAACATGATGTTTTTCAATGGCAAAAATCAATGAATATTGTAAATGCACAAACAGTAATTTCTCCGCATTGCAAGGTGCAATTCTGAAATTTTTTGCTTTTTCCTGCTCCTCTTAGCATGATAAAGAAGATTCAAAGAGAGTGAGATGCCAGCTCCTTTCATTCAGTCAGTAGCTTCAATCATTTCTGGACGTTTTTCAATGGCAAAAATCAACGAATATTGTAAATGCACAAACAGTAATTTCTCCGCATTGCAAGGTGCAATTCTGAAATTTTTTGCTTTTTCCTGCTCCTCTTAGCATGATAAAGAAGATTCAAAGAGAGTGAGATGCCAGCTCCTTTCATTCAGTCAGTAGCTTCAATCATTTCTGGACGTTTTTCAATGGCAAAAATCAATGAATATTGTAAATGCACAAACTGTAATTTCTCCGCATTGCAAGGTGCAATTCTGAAATTTTTTGCTTTTTCCTGCTCCTCTTAGCATGATAAAGAAGATTCAAAGAGAGTGAGATGCCAGCTCCTTTCATTCAGTCAGTAGCTTCAATAATTTCTGGACGTTTTTCAATGGCAAAAATCAATGAATATTGTAAATGCACAAACAGTAAATTCTCCGCATTGCAAGGTGCAATTCTGAAATTTTTTGCTTTTTCCTGCTCCTCTTAGCATGATAAAGAAGATTCAAAGAGAGTGAGATGCCAGCTCCTTTCCTTCAGTCAGTAGCTTCAATCATTTCTGGTATATGAATAACATGATGTTTTTCAATGGCAAAAATCAATGAATTTTGTAAATGCACAAACAGTAATTTCTCCGCATTGCAAGGCGCAATTCTGAAATTTTTTGCTTTTTCCTGCTCCTCTTAGCATGATAAAGAAGATTCAAAGAGAGTGAGATGCCAGCTCCTTTCATTCAGTCAGTAGCTTCAATCATTTCTGGACATTTTTCAATGGCAAAAATCAATGAATATTGTAAATGCACAAACAGTAATTTCTCCGCATTGCAAGGTGCAATTCTGAAATTTTTTGCTTTTTCCTGCTCCTCTTAGCATGATAAAGAAGATTCAAAGAGAGTGAGATGCCAGCTCCTTTCATTCAGTCAGTAGCTTCAATCATTTCTGGACGTTTTTCAATGGCAAAAATCAATGAATATTGTAAATGCACAAACAGTAATTTCTCCGCATTGCAAGGTGCAATTCTGAAATTTTTTGCTTTTTCCTGCTCCTCTTAGCATGATAAAGAAGATTCAAAGAGAGTGAGGTGCCAGCTCCTTTCATTCAGTCAGGAGCTTCAAACATTTCTGGTATATGAATAACATGTTTTTCAATGGCAAAAATCAATGAATATTGTAAATGCACAAACAGTAAATTCTCCGCATTGCAAGGTGCAATTCTGAAATTTTTTGCTTTTTCCTGCTCCTCTTAGCATGATAAAGAAGATTCAAAGAGAGTGAGATGCCAGCTCCTTTCATTCAGTCAGTAGCTTCAATCATTTCTGGACGTTTTTCAATGGCAAAAATCAATGAATATTGTAAATGCACAAACTGTAATTTCTCCGCATTGCAAGGTGCAATTCTGAAATTTTTTGCTTTTTCCTGCTCCTCTTAGCATGATAAAGAAGATTCAAAGAGAGTGAGATGCCAGCTCCTTTCATTCAGTCAGTAGCTTCAATCATTTCTGGACGTTTTTCAATGGCAAAAATCAACGAATATTGTAAATGCACAAACAGTAATTTCTCCGCATTGCAAGGTGCAATTCTGAAATTTTTTGCTTTTTCCTGCTCCTCTTAGCATGATAAAGAAGATTCAAAGAGAGTGAGATGCCAGCTCCTTTCATTCAGTCAGTAGCTTCAATCATTTCTGGATGTTTTTCAATGGCAAAAATCAATGAATATTGTAAATGCACAAACTGTAATTTCTCCGCATTGCAAGGTGCAATTCTGAAATTTTTTGCTTTTTCCTGCTCCACTTAGCATGATAAAGAATATTCAAAGAGAGTGAGATGCCAGCTCCTTTCATTCAGTCAGTAGCTTCAATCATTTCTGGACGTTTTTCAATGGCAAAAATCAATGAATATTGTAAATGCACAAACAGTAATTTCTCCGCATTGCAAGTTGCAATTCTGAAATTTTTTGCTTTTTCCTGCTCCTCTTAGCATGATAAAGAAGATTCAAAGAGAGTGAGATGCCAGCTCCTTTCATTCAGTCAGTACCTTCAATCATTTCTGGACGTTTTTCAATGGCAAAAATCAATGAATATTGTAAATGCACAAACAGTAATTTCTCCGCATTGCAAGGTGCAATTCTGAAATTTTTTGCTTTTTCCTGCTCCTCTTAGCATGATAAAGAAGATTCAAAGAGAGTGAGATGCCAGCTCCTTTCATTCAGTCAGTAGCTTCAAACATTTCTGGTATATGAATAACATGATGTTTTTCAATGGCAAAAATCAATGAATATTGTAAATGCACAAACAGTAATTTCTCCGCATTGCAAGGTGCAAGTCTGAAATTTTTTGCTTTTTTCTGCTCCTCTTAGCATGATAAAGAAGATTCAAAGAGAGTGAGATGCCAGCTCCTTTCATTCAGTCAGTAGCTTCAAACATTTCTGGTATATGAATAACATGATGTTTTTCAATGGCAAAAATTAATGAATATTGTAAATGCACAAACAGTAATTTCTCCGCATTGCAAGGTGCAAGTCTGAAATTTTTTGCTTTTTCCTGCTCCTCTTAGCATGATAAAGAAGATTCAAAGAGAGTGAGATGCCAGCTACTTTCATTCAGTCAGTAGCTTCAATCATTTCTGGACGTTTTTCAATGGTAAAAATCAATGAATATTGTAAATGCACAAACAGTAATTTCTCCACATTGCAAGGTGCAATTCTGAAATTTTTTGCTTTTTCCTGCTCCTCTTAGCATGATAAAGAAGATTCAAAGAGAGTGAGATGCCAGCTCCTTTCATTCAGTCAGTAGCTTCAAACATTTCTGGTATATGAATAACATGATGTTTTTCAATGGCAAAAATCAATGAATATTGTAAATGCACAAACAGTAATTTCTCCGCATTGCAAGGTGCAATTCTGAAATTTTTTGCTTTTTCCTGCTCCTCTTAGCATGATAAAGAAGATTCAAAGAGAGTGAGATGCCAGCTCCTTTCATTCAGTCAGTAGCTTCAATCATTTCTGGATGTTTTTCAATGGCAAAAATCAATGAATATTGTAAATGCACAAACAGTAATTTCTCCGCATTGCAAGGTGCAATTCTGAAATTTTTTGCTTTTTCCTGCTCCTCTTAGCATGATAAAGAAGATTCAAAGAGAGTGAGATGCCAGCTCCTTTCATTCAGTCAGTAGCTTCAATCATTTCTGGACGTTTTTCAATGGCAAAAATCAATGAATATTGTAAATGCACAAACAGTAATTTCTCCGCATTGCAAGGTGCAATTCTGAAATTTTTTGCTTTTTCCTGCTCCTCTTAGCATGATAAAGAAGATTCAAAGAGAGTGAGATGCCAGCTCTTTTCATTCAGTCAGTACCTTCAATCATTTCTGGACGTTTTTCAATGGCAAAAATCAATGAATATTGTAAATGCACAAACAGTAATTTCTCCGCATTGCAAGGTGCAATTCTGAAATTTTTTGCTTTTTCCCGCTCCTCTTAGCATGATAAAGAAGATTCAAAGAGATTGAGGTGCCAGCTCCTTTCATTCAGTCAGTAGCTTCAAACATTTCTGGTATATGAATAACATGTTTTTCAATGGCAAAAATTAATGAATATTGTAAATGCACAAACAGTAATTTCTCCGCATTGCAAGGTGCAATTCTGAAATTTTTTGCTTTTTCCTGCTCCTCTTAGCATGATAAAGAAGATTCAAAGAGAGTGAGATGCCAGCTCCTTTCATTCAGTCAGTAGCTTCAATCATTTCTGGACGTTTTTCAATGGCAAAAATCAATGAATATTGTAAATGCACAAACAGTAATTTCTCCGCATTGCAAGGTGCAATTCTGAAATTTTTTGCTTTTTCCTGCTCCTCTTAGCATGATAAAGAAGATTCAAAGAGAGTGAGATGCCAGCTCCTTTCATTCAGTCAGTAGCTTCAATCATTTCTGGACGTTTTTCAATGGCAAAAATCAATGAATATTGTAAATGCACAAACAGTAATTTCTCCGCATTGCAAGGTGCAATTCTGAAATTTTTTGCTTTTTCCTGCTCCTCTTAGCATGATAAAGAAGATTCAAAGAGAGTGAGATGCCAGCTCCTTTCATTCAGTCAGTAGCTTCAAACATTTCTGGTATATGAATAACATGATGTTTTTCAATGGCAAAAATCAATGAATATTGTAAATGCACAAACAGTAATTTCTCCGCATTGCAAGGTGCAAGTCTGAAATTTTTTGCTTTTTCCTGCTCCTCTTAGCATGATAAAGAAGATTCAAAGAGAGTGAGATGCCAGCTACTTTCATTCAGTCAGTAGCTTCAATCATTTCTGGACGTTTTTCAATGGTAAAAATCAATGAATATTGTAAATGCACAAACAGTAATTTCTCCACATTGCAAGGTGCAATTCTAAAATTTTTTGCTTTTTCCTGCTCCTCTTAGCATGATAAAGAAGATTCAAACAGAGTGAGATGCCAGCTCCTTTCATTCAGTCAGTAGCTTCAAACATTTCTGGTATATGAATAACATGATGTTTTTCAATGGCAAAAATCAATGAATATTGTAAATGCACAAACAGTAATTTCTCCGCATTGCAAGGTGCAATTCTGAAATTTTTTGCTTTTTCCTGCTCCTCTTAGCATGATAAAGAAGATTCAAAGAGAGTGAGATGCCAGCTCCTTTCATTCAGTCAGTAGCTACAATCATTTCTGGACGTTTTTCAATGGCAAAAATCAATGAATATTGTAAATGCACAAACAGTAATTTCTCCGCATTGCAAGGTGCAATTCTGAAATTTTTTGCTTTTTCCTGCTCCTCTTAGCATGATAAAGAAGATTCAAAGAGAGTGAGGTGCCAGCTCCTTTCATTCAGTCAGGAGCTTCAAACATTTCTGGTATATGAATAACATGTTTTTCAATGGCAAAAATCAATGAATATTGTAAATGCACAAACAGTAATTTCTCCGCATTGCAAGGTGCAATTCTGAAATTTTTTGCTTTTTCCTGCTCCTCTTAGCATGATAAAGAAGATTCAAAGAGAGTGAGATGCCAGCTCCTTTCATTCAGTCAGTAGCTTCAATCATTTCTGGACGTTTTTCAATGGCAAAAATCAATGAATATTGTAAATGCACAAACTGTAATTTCTCCGCATTGCAAGGTGCAATTCTGAAATTTTTTGCTTTTTCCTGCTCCTCTTAGCATGATAAAGAAGATTCAAAGAGAGTGAGATGCCAGCTCCTTTCATTCAGTCAGTAGCTTCAATCATTTCTGGACGTTTTTCAATGGCAAAAATCAACGAATATTGTAAATGCACAAACAGTAATTTCTCCGCATTGCAAGGTGCAATTCTGAAATTTTTTGCTTTTTCCTGCTCCTCTTAGCATGATAAAGAAGATTCAAAGAGAGTGAGATGCCAGCTCCTTTCATTCAGTCAGTAGCTTCAATCATTTCTGGACGTTTTTCAATGGCATAAATCAATGAATATTGTAAATGCACAAACTGTAATTTCTCCGCATTGCAAGGTGCAATTCTGAAATTTTTTGCTTTTTCCTGCTCCTCTTAGCATGGTAAAGAAGATTCAAAGAGAGTGAGATGCCAGCTCCTTTCATTCAGTCAGTAGCTTCAATCATTTCTGGACGTTTTTCAATGGCAAAAATCAATGAATATTGTAAATGCACAAACAGTAAATTCTCCGCATTGCAAATTGCAATTCTGAAATTTTTTGCTTTTTCCTGCTCCTCTTAGCATGATAAAGAAGATTCAAAGAGAGTGAGATGCCAGCTCCTTTCCTTCAGTCAGTAGCTTCAATCATTTCTGGTATATGAATAACATGATGTTTTTCAATGGCAAAAATCAATGAATTTTGTAAATGCACAAACAGTAATTTCTCCGCATTGCAAGGCGCAATTCTGAAATTTTTTGCTTTTTCCTGCTCCTCTTAGCATGATAAAGAAGATTCAAAGAGAATGAGATGCCAGCTCCTTTCATTCAGTCAGTAGCTTCAATCATTTCTGGACATTTTACAATGGCAAAAATCAATGAATATTGTAAATGCACAAACAGTAATTTCTCCGCATTGCAAGGTGCAATTCTGAAATTTTTTGCTTTTTCCTGCTCCTCTTAGCATGATAAAGAAGATTCAAAGAGAGTGAGATGCCAGCTCCTTTCATTCAGTCAGTAGCTTCAATCATTTCTGGACGTTTTTCAATGGCAAAAATCAATGAATATTGTAAATGCACAAACAGTAAATTCTCCGCATTGCAAGGTGCAATTCTGAAATTTTTTGCTTTTTCCTGCTAGTCTTAGCATGATAAAGAAGATTCAAAGAGAGTGAGATGCCAGCTACTTTCATTCAGTCAGTAGCTTCAATCATTTCTGGACGTTTTTCAATGGCAAAAATCAATGAATATTGTAAATGCACAAACTGTAATTTCTCCGCATTGCAAGGTGCAATTCTGAAATTTTTTGCTTTTTCCTGCTCCTCTTAGCATGATAAAGAAGATTCAAAGAGAGTGAGATGCCAGCTCCTTTCATTCAGTCAGTAGCTTCAATCATTTCTGGACGTTTTTCAATGGCAAAAATCAACGAATATTGTAAATGCACAAACAGTAATTTCTCCGCATTGCAAGGTGCAATTCTGAAATTTTTTGCTTTTTCCTGCTCCTCTTAGCATGATAAAGAAGATTCAAAGAGAGTGAGATGCCAGCTCCTTTCATTCAGTCAGTAGCTTCAATCATTTCTGGACGTTTTTCAATGGCAAAAATCAATGAATATTGTAAATGCACAAACTGTAATTTCTCCGCATTGCAAGGTGCAATTCTGAAATTTTTTGCTTTTTCCTGCTCCACTTAGCATGATAAAGAAGATTCAAAGAGAGTGAGATGCCAGCTCCTTTCATTCAGTCAGTAGCTTCAATCATTTCTGGACGTTTTTCAATGGCAAAATCAATGAATATTGTAAATGCACAAACAGTAATTTCTCCGCGTTGCAAGTTGCAATTCTGAAATTTTTTGCTTTTTCCTGCTCCTCTTAGCATGATAAAGAAGATTCAAAGAGAGTGAGATGCCAGCTCCTTTCATTCAGTCAGTACCTTCAATCATTTCTGGACGTTTTTCAATGGCAAAAATCAATGAATATTGTAAATGCACAAACAGTAATTTCTCCGCATTGCAAGGTGCAATTCTGAAATTTTTTGCTTTTTCCTGCTCCTCTTAGCATGATAAAGAAGATTCAAAGAGAGTGAGATGCCAGCTCCTTTCATTCAGTCAGTAGCTTCAAACATTTCTGGTATATGAATAACATGATGTTTTTCAATGGCAAAAATCAATGAATATTGTAAATGCACAAACAGTAATTTCTCCGCATTGCAAGGTGCAAGTCTGAAATTTTTTGCTTTTTTCTGCTCCTCTTAGCATGATAAAGAAGATTCAAAGAGAGTGAGATGCCAGCTCCTTTCATTCAGTCAGTAGCTTCAAACATTTCTGGTATATGAATAACATGATGTTTTTCAATGGCAAAAATCAATGAATATTGTAAATGCACAAACAATAATTTCTCCGCATTGCAAGGTGCAAGTCTGAAATTTTTTGCTTTTTCCTGCTCCTCTTAGCATGATAAAGAAGATTCAAAGAGAGTGAGATGCCAGCTACTTTCATTCAGTCAGTAGCTTCAATCATTTCTGGACGTTTTTCAATGGTAAAAATCAATGAATATTGTAAATGCACAAACAGTAATTTCTCCACATTGCAAGGTGCAATTCTGAAATTTTTTGCTTTTTCATGCTCCTCTTAGCATGATAAAGAAGATTCAAAGAGATTGAGATGCCAGCTCCTTTCATTCAGTCAGTAGCTTCAAACATTTCTGGTATATGAATAACATTATGTTTTTCAATGGCAAAAATCAATGAATATTGTAAATGCACAAACAGTAATTTCTCCGCATTGCAAGGTGCAATTCTGAAATTTTTTGCTTTTTCCTGCTCCTCTTAGCATGATAAAGAAGATTCAAAGAGAGTGAGATGCCAGCTCCTTTCATTCAGTCAGTAGCTTCAAACATTTCTGGTATATGAATAACATGATGTTTTTCAATGGCAAAAATCAATGAATATTGTAAATGCACAAACAGTAATTTCTCCGCATTGCAAGGTGCAATTCTGAAATTTTTTGCTTTTTCCTGCTCCTCTTAGCATGATAAAGAAGATTCAAAGAGAGTGAGATGCCAGCTCCTTTCATTCAGTCAGTAGCTTCAATCATTTCTGGACGTTTTTCAATGGCAAAAATCAACGAATATTGTAAATGCACAAACAGTAATTTCTCCGCATTGCAAGGTGCAATTCTGAAATTTTTTGCTTTTTCCTGCTCCTCTTAGCATGATAAAGAAGATTCAAAGAGAGTGAGATGCCAGCTCCTTTCATTCAGTCAGTAGCTTCAATCATTTCTGGACGTTTTTCAATGGCAAAAATCAATGAATATTGTAAATGCACAAACTGTAATTTCTCCGCATTGCAAGGTGCAATTCTGAAATTTTTTGCTTTTTCCTGCTCCTCTTAGCATGATAAAGAAGATTCAAAGAGAGTGAGATGCCAGCTCCTTTCATTCAGTCAGTAGCTTCAATAATTTCTGGACGTTTTTCAATGGCAAAAATCAATGAATATTGTAAATGCACAAACAGTAAATTCTCCGCATTGCAAGGTGCAATTCTGAAATTTTTTGCTTTTTCCTGCTCCTCTTAGCATGATAAAGAAGATTCAAAGAGAGTGAGATGCCAGCTCCTTTCCTTCAGTCAGTAGCTTCAATCATTTCTGGTATATGAATAACATAATGTTTTTCAATGGCAAAAATCAATGAATTTTGTAAATGCACAAACAGTAATTTCTCCGCATTGCAAGGCGCAATTCTGAAATTTTTTGCTTTTTCCTGCTCCTCTTAGCATGATAAAGAAGATTCAAAGAGAGTGAGATGCCAGCTCCTTTCATTCAGTCAGTAGCTTCAATCATTTCTGGACATTTTTCAATGGCAAAAATCAATGAATATTGTAAATGCACAAACAGTAATTTCTCCGCATTGCAAGGTGCAATTCTGAAATTTTTTGCTTTTTCCTGCTCCTCTTAGCATGATAAAGAAGATTCAAAGAGAGTGAGATGCCAGCTCCTTTCATTCAGTCAGTAGCTTCAATCATTTCTGGACGTTTTTCAATGGCAAAAATCAATGAATATTGTAAATGCACAAACAGTAATTTCTCCGCATTGCAAGGTGCAATTCTGAAATTTTTTGCTTTTTCCTGCTCCTCTTAGCATGATAAAGAAGATTCAAAGAGAGTGAGGTGCCAGCTCCTTTCATTCAGTCAGGAGCTTCAAACATTTCTGGTATATGAATAACATGTTTTTCAATGGCAAAAATCAATGAATATTGTAAATGCACAAACAGTAAATTCTCCGCATTGCAAGGTGCAATTCTGAAATTTTTTGCTTTTTCCTGCTCCTCTTAGCATGATAAAGAAGATTCAAAGAGAGTGAGATGCCAGCTCCTTTCATTCAGTCAGTAGCTTCAATCATTTCTGGACGTTTTTCAATGGCAAAAATCAATGAATATTGTAAATGCACAAACTGTAATTTCTCCGCATTGCAAGGTGCAATTCTGAAATTTTTTGCTTTTTCCTGCTCCTCTTAGCATGATAAAGAAGAATCAAAGAGAGTGAGATGCCAGCTCCTTTCATTCAGTCAGTAGCTTCAATCATTTCTGGACGTTTTTCAATGGCAAAAATCAACGAATATTGTAAATGCACAAACAGTAATTTCTCCGCATTGCAAGGTGCAATTCTGAAATTTTTTGCTTTTTCCTGCTCCTCTTAGCATGATAAAGAAGATTCAAAGAGAGTGAGATGCCAGCTCCTTTCATTCAGTCAGTAGCTTCAATCATTTCTGGACGTTTTTCAATGGCAAAAATCAATGAATATTGTAAATGCACAAACTGTAATTTCTCCGCATTGCAAGGTGCAATTCTGAAATTTTTTGCTTTTTCCTGCTCCACTTAGCATGATAAAGAAGATTCAAAGAGAGTGAGATGCCAGCTCCTTTCATTCAGTCAGTAGCTTCAATCATTTCTGGACGTTTTTCAATGGCAAAATCAATGAATATTGTAAATGCACAAACAGTAATTTCTCCGCGTTGCAAGTTGCAATTCTGAAATTTTTTGCTTTTTCCTGCTCCTCTTAGCATGATAAAGAAGATTCAAAGAGAGTGAGATGCCAGCTCCTTTCATTCAGTCAGTACCTTCAATCATTTCTGGACGTTTTTCAATGGCAAAAATCAATGAATATTGTAAATGCACAAACAGTAATTTCTCCGCATTGCAAGGTGCAATTCTGAAATTTTTTGCTTTTTCCTGCTCCTCTTAGCATGATAAAGAAGATTCAAAGAGAGTGAGATGCCAGCTCCTTTCATTCAGTCAGTAGCTTCAAACATTTCTGGTATATGAATAACATGATGTTTTTCAATGGCAAAAATCAATGAATATTGTAAATGCACAAACAGTAATTTCTCCGCATTGCAAGGTGCAAGTCTGAAATTTTTTGCTTTTTTCTGCTCCTCTTAGCATGATAAAGAAGATTCAAAGAGAGTGAGATGCCAGCTCCTTTCATTCAGTCAGTAGCTTCAAACATTTCTGGTATATGAATAACATGATGTTTTTCAATGGCAAAAATCAATGAATATTGTAAATGCACAAACAATAATTTCTCCGCATTGCAAGGTGCAAGTCTGAAATTTTTTGCTTTTTCCTGCTCCTCTTAGCATGATAAAGAAGATTCAAAGAGAGTGAGATGCCAGCTACTTTCATTCAGTCAGTAGCTTCAATCATTTCTGGACGTTTTTCAATGGTAAAAATCAATGAATATTGTAAATGCACAAACAGTAATTTCTCCACATTGCAAGGTGCAATTCTGAAATTTTTTGCTTTTTCATGCTCCTCTTAGCATGATAAAGAAGATTCAAAGAGATTGAGATGCCAGCTCCTTTCATTCAGTCAGTAGCTTCAAACATTTCTGGTATATGAATAACATTATGTTTTTCAATGGCAAAAATCAATGAATATTGTAAATGCACAAACAGTAATTTCTCCGCATTGCAAGGTGCAATTCTGAAATTTTTTGCTTTTTCCTGCTCCTCTTAGCATGATAAAGAAGATTCAAAGAGAGTGAGATGCCAGCTCCTTTCATTCAGTCAGTAGCTTCAAACATTTCTGGTATATGAATAACATGATGTTTTTCAATGGCAAAAATCAATGAATATTGTAAATGCACAAACAGTAATTTCTCCGCATTGCAAGGTGCAATTCTGAAATTTTTTGCTTTTTCCTGCTCCTCTTAGCATGATAAAGAAGATTCAAAGAGAGTGAGATGCCAGCTCCTTTCATTCAGTCAGTAGCTTCAATCATTTCTGGACGTTTTTCAATGGCAAAAATCAACGAATATTGTAAATGCACAAACAGTAATTTCTCCGCATTGCAAGGTGCAATTCTGAAATTTTTTGCTTTTTCCTGCTCCTCTTAGCATGATAAAGAAGATTCAAAGAGAGTGAGATGCCAGCTCCTTTCATTCAGTCAGTAGCTTCAATCATTTCTGGACGTTTTTCAATGGCAAAAATCAATGAATATTGTAAATGCACAAACTGTAATTTCTCCGCATTGCAAGGTGCAATTCTGAAATTTTTTGCTTTTTCCTGCTCCTCTTAGCATGATAAAGAAGATTCAAAGAGAGTGAGATGCCAGCTCCTTTCATTCAGTCAGTAGCTTCAATAATTTCTGGACGTTTTTCAATGGCAAAAATCAATGAATATTGTAAATGCACAAACAGTAAATTCTCCGCATTGCAAGGTGCAATTCTGAAATTTTTTGCTTTTTCCTGCTCCTCTTAGCATGATAAAGAAGATTCAAAGAGAGTGAGATGCCAGCTCCTTTCCTTCAGTCAGTAGCTTCAATCATTTCTGGTATATGAATAACATAATGTTTTTCAATGGCAAAAATCAATGAATTTTGTAAATGCACAAACAGTAATTTCTCCGCATTGCAAGGCGCAATTCTGAAATTTTTTGCTTTTTCCTGCTCCTCTTAGCATGATAAAGAAGATTCAAAGAGAGTGAGATGCCAGCTCCTTTCATTCAGTCAGTAGCTTCAATCATTTCTGGACATTTTTCAATGGCAAAAATCAATGAATATTGTAAATGCACAAACAGTAATTTCTCCGCATTGCAAGGTGCAATTCTGAAATTTTTTGCTTTTTCCTGCTCCTCTTAGCATGATAAAGAAGATTCAAAGAGAGTGAGATGCCAGCTCCTTTCATTCAGTCAGTAGCTTCAATCATTTCTGGACGTTTTTCAATGGCAAAAATCAATGAATATTGTAAATGCACAAACAGTAATTTCTCCGCATTGCAAGGTGCAATTCTGAAATTTTTTGCTTTTTCCTTCTCCTCTTAGCATGATAAAGAAGATTCAAAGAGAGTGAGGTGCCAGCTCCTTTCATTCAGTCAGGAGCTTCAAACATTTCTGGTATATGAATAACATGTTTTTCAATGGCAAAAATCAATGAATATTGTAAATGCACAAACAGTAAATTCTCCGCATTGCAAGGTGCAATTCTGAAATTTTTTGCTTTTTCCTGCTCCTCTTAGCATGATAAAGAAGATTCAAAGAGAGTGAGATGCCAGCTCCTTTCATTCAGTCAGTAGCTTCAATCATTTCTGGACGTTTTTCAATGGCAAAAATCAATGAATATTGTAAATGCACAAACTGTAATTTCTCCGCATTGCAAGGTGCAATTCTGAAATTTTTTGCTTTTTCCTGCTCCTCTTAGCATGATAAAGAAGATTCAAAGAGAGTGAGATGCCAGCTCCTTTCATTCAGTCAGTAGCTTCAATCATTTCTGGACGTTTTTCAATGGCAAAAATCAACGAATATTGTAAATGCACAAACAGTAATTTCTCCGCATTGCAAGGTGCAATTCTGAAATTTTTTGCTTTTTCCTGCTCCTCTTAGCATGATAAAGAAGATTCAAAGAGAGTGAGATGCCAGCTCCTTTCATTCAGTCAGTAGCTTCAATCATTTCTGGACGTTTTTCAATGGCAAAAATCAATGAATATTGTAAATGCACAAACTGTAATTTCTCCGCATTGCAAGGTGCAATTCTGAAATTTTTTGCTTTTTCCTGCTCCACTTAGCATGATAAAGAAGATTCAAAGAGAGTGAGATGCCAGCTCCTTTCATTCAGTCAGTAGCTTCAATCATTTCTGGACGTTTTTCAATGGCAAAAATCAATGAATATTGTAAATGCACAAACAGTAATTTCTCCGCATTGCAAGTTGCAATTCTGAAATTTTTTGCTTTTTCCTGCTCCTCTTAGCATGATAAAGAAGATTCAAAGAGAGTGAGATGCCAGCTCCTTTCATTCAGTCAGTACCTTCAATCATTTCTGGACGTTTTTCAATGGCAAAAATCAATGAATATTGTAAATGCACAAACAGTAATTTCTCCGCATTGCAAGGTGCAATTCTGAAATTTTTTGCTTTTTCCTGCTCCTCTTAGCATGATAAAGAAGATTCAAAGAGAGTGAGATGCCAGCTCCTTTCATTCAGTCAGTAGCTTCAAACATTTCTGGTATATGAATAACATGATGTTTTTCAATGGCAAAAATCAATGAATATTGTAAATGCACAAACAGTAATTTCTCCGCATTGCAAGGTGCAAGTCTGAAATTTTTTGCTTTTTTCTGCTCCTCTTAGCATGATAAAGAAGATTCAAAGAGAGTGAGATGCCAGCTCCTTTCATTCAGTCAGTAGCTTCAAACATTTCTGGTATATGAATAACATGATGTTTTTCAATGGCAAAAATCAATGAATATTGTAAATGCACAAACAGTAATTTCTCCGCATTGCAAGGTGCAAGTCTGAAATTTTTTGCTTTTTCCTGCTCCTCTTAGCATGATAAAGAAGATTCAAAGAGAGTGAGATGCCAGCTACTTTCATTCAGTCAGTAGCTTCAATCATTTCTGGACGTTTTTCAATGGTAAAAATCAATGAATATTGTAAATGCACAAACAGTAATTTCTCCACATTGCAAGGTGCAATTCTGAAATTTTTTGCTTTTTCATGCTCCTCTTAGCATGATAAAGAAGATTCAAATAGATTGAGATGCCAGCTCCTTTCATTCAGTCAGTAGCTTCAAACATTTCTGGTATATGAATAACATTATGTTTTTCAATGGCAAAAATCAATGAATATTGTAAATGCACAAACAGTAATTTCTCCGCATTGCAAGGTGCAATTCTGAAATTTTTTGCTTTTTCCTGCTCCTCTTAGCATGATAAAGAAGATTCAAAGAGAGTGAGATGCCAGCTCCTTTCATTCAGTCAGTAGCTTCAAACATTTCTGGTATATGAATAACATGATGTTTTTCAATGGCAAAAATCAATGAATATTGTAAATGCACAAACAGTAATTTCTCCGCATTGCAAGGTGCAAGTCTGAAATTTTTTGCTTTTTCCTGCTCCTCTTAGCATGATAAAGAAGATTGAAAGAGAGTGAGATGCCAGCTACTTTCATTCAGTCAGTAGCTTCAATCATTTCTGGACGTTTTTCAATGGTAAAAATCAATGAATATTGTAAATGCACAAACAGTAATTTCTCCACATTGCAAGGTGCAATTCTGAAATTTTTTGCTTTTTCCTGCTCCTCTTAGCATGATAAAGAAGATTCAAAGAGAGTGAGATGCCAGCTCCTTTCATTCAGTCAGTAGCTTCAAACATTTCTGGTATATGAATAACATGATGTTTTTCAATGGCAAAAATCAATGAATATTGTAAATGCACAAACAGTAATTTCTCCGCATTGCAAGGTGCAATTCTGAAATTTTTTGCTTTTTCCTGCTCCTCTTAGCATGATAAAGAAGATTCAAAGAGAGTGAGATGCCAGCTCCTTTCATTCAGTCAGTAGCTTCAATCATTTCTGGATGTTTTTCAATGGCAAAAATCAATGAATATTGTAAATGCACAAACAGTAATTTCTCCGCATTGCAAGGTGCAATTCTGAAATTTTTTGCTTTTTCCTGCTCCTCTTAGCATGATAAAGAAGATTCAAAGAGAGTGAGATGCCAGCTCCTTTCATTCAGTCAGTAGCTTCAATCATTTCTGGACGTTTTTCAATGGCAAAAATCAATGAATATTGTAAATGCACAAACAGTAATTTCTCCGCATTGCAAGGTGCAATTCTGAAATTTTTTGCTTTTTCCTGCTCCTCTTAGCATGATAAAGAAGATTCAAAGAGAGTGAGATGCCAGCTACTTTCATTCAGTCAGTACCTTCAATCATTTCTGGACGTTTTTCAATGGCAAAAATCAATGAATATTGTAAATGCACAAACAGTAATTTCTCCGCATTGCAAGGTGCAATTCTGAAATTTTTTGCTTTTTCCCGCTCCTCTTAGCATGATAAAGAAGATTCAAAGAGATTGAGGTGCCAGCTCCTTTCATTCAGTCAGTAGCTTCAAACATTTCTGGTATATGAATAACATGTTTTTCAATGGCAAAAATCAATGAATATTGTAAATGCACAAACAGTAATTTCTCCGCATTGCAAGGTGCAATTCTGAAATTTTTTGCTTTTTCCTGCTCCTCTTAGCATGATAAAGAAGATTCAAAGAGAGTGAGATGCCAGCTCCTTTCATTCAGTCAGTAGCTTCAATCATTTCTGGACGTTTTTCAATGGCAAAAATCAATGAATATTGTAAATGCACAAACAGTAATTTCTCCGCATTGCAAGGTGCAATTCTGAAATTTTTTGCTTTTTCCTGCTCCTCTTAGCATGATAAAGAAGATTCAAAGAGAGTGAGATGCCAGCTCCTTTCATTCAGTCAGTAGCTTCAATCATTTCTGGACGTTTTTCAATGGCAAAAATCAATGAATATTGTAAATGCACAAACAGTAATTTCTCCGCATTGCAAGGTGCAATTCTGAAATTTTTTGCTTTTTCCTGCTCCTCTTAGCATGATAAAGAAGATTCAAAGAGAGTGAGATGCCAGCTCCTTTCATTCAGTCAGTAGCTTCAAACATTTCTGGTATATGAATAACATGATGTTTTTCAATGGCAAAAATCAATGAATATTGTAAATGCACAAACAGTAATTTCTCCGCATTGCAAGGTGCAAGTCTGAAATTTTTTGCTTTTTCCTGCTCCTCTTAGCATGATAAAGAAGATTCAAAGAGAGTGAGATGCCAGCTACTTTCATTCAGTCAGTAGCTTCAATCATTTCTGGATGTTTTTCAATGGTAAAAATCAATGAATATTGTAAATGCACAAACAGTAATTTCTCCACATTGCAAGGTGCAATTCTAAAATTTTTTGCTTTTTCCTGCTCCTCTTAGCATGATAAAGAAGATTCAAAGAGAGTGAGATGCCAGCTCCTTTCATTCAGTCAGTAGCTTCAAACATTTCTGGTATATGAATAACATGATGTTTTTCAATGGCAAAAATCAATGAATATTGTAAATGCACAAACAGTAATTTCTCCGCATTGCAAGGTGCAATTCTGAAATTTTTTGCTTTTTCCTGCTCCTCTTAGCATGATTCAAAGAGAGTGAGATGCCAGCTCCTTTCATTCAGTCAGTAGCTTCAATCATTTCTGGACGTTTTTCAATGGCAAAAATCAATGAATATTGTAAATGCACAAACAGTAATTTCTCCGCATTGCAAGGTGCAATTCTGAAATTTTTTGCTTTTTCCTGCTCCTCTTAGCATGATAAAGAAGATTCAAAGAGAGTGAGATGTCAGCTCCTTTCATTCAGTCAGTAGCTTCAAACATTTCTGGTATATGAATAACATGATGTTTTTCAATGGCAAAAATCAATGAATATTGTAAATGCACAAACAGTAATTTCTCCGCATTGCAAGGTGCAATTCTGAAATTTTTTGCTTTTTCCTGCTCCTCTTAGCATGATAAAGAAGATTCAAAGAGAGTGAGATGCCAGCTCCTTTCATTCAGTCAGTAGCTTCAAACATTTCTGGTATATGAATAACATGATGTTTTTCAATGGCAAAAATCAATGAATATTGTAAATGCACAAACAGTAATTTCTCCGCATTGCAAGGTGCAAGTCTGAAATTTTTTGCTTTTTCCTGCTCCTCTTAGCATGATAAAGAAGATTCAAAGAGAGTGAGATGCCAGCTACTTTCATTCAGTCAGTAGCTTCAATCATTTCTGGACGTTTTTCAATGGTAAAAATCAATGAATATTGTAAATGCACAAACAGTAATTTCTCCACATTGCAAGGTGCAATTCTGAAGTTTTTTGCTTTTTCCTGCTCCTCTTAGCATGATAAAGAAGATTCAAAGAGATTGAGATGCCAGCTCCTTTCATTCAGTCAGTAGCTTCAAACATTTCTGGTATATGAATAACATGATGTTTTTCAATGGAAAAAATCAATGAATATTGTAAATGCAGAAACAGTAATTTCTCCGCATTGCAAGGTGCAATTCTGAAATTTTTTGCTTTTTCCTGCTCCTCTTAGCATGATAAAGAAGATTCAAAGAGAGTGAGATGCCAGCTCCTTTCATTCAGTCAGTAGCTTCAAACATTTCTGGTATATCAATAACATGATGTTTTTCAATGGCAAAAATCAATGAATATTGTAAATGCACAAACAGTAATTTCTCCGCATTGCAAGGTGCAAGTCTGAAATTTTTGCTTTTTCCTGCTCCTCTTAGCATGATAAAGAAGATTGAAAGAGAGTGAGATGCCAGCTACTTTCATTCAGTCAGTAGCTTCAATCATTTCTGGACGTTTTTCAATGGTAAAAATCAATGAATATTGTAAATGCACAAACAGTAATTTCTCCACATTGCAAGGTGCAATTCTGAAATTTTTTGCTTTTTCCTGCTCCTCTTAGCATGATAAAGAAGATTCAAAGAGAGTGAGATGCCAGCTCCTTTCATTCAGTCAGTAGCTTCAAACATTTCTGGTATATGAATAACATGATGTTTTTCAATGGCAAAAATCAATGAATATTGTAAATGCACAAACAGTAATTTCTCCGCATTGCAAGGTGCAATTCTGAAATTTTTTGCTTTTTCCTGCTCCTCTTAGCATGATAAAGATTCAAAGAGAGTGAGATGCCAGCTCCTTTCATTCAGTCAGTAGCTTCAATCATTTCTGGACGTTTCTCAATGGCAAAAATCAATGAATATTGTAAATGCACAAACTGTAATTTCTCCGCATTGCAAGGTGCAATTCTGAAATTTTTTGCTTTTTCCTGCTCCTCTTAGCATGATAAAGAAGATTCAAAGAGAGTGAGATGCCAGCTCCTTTCATTCAGTCAGTAGCTTCAATCATTTCTGGACGTTTTTCAATGGCAAAAATCAATGAATTTTGTAAATGCACAAACAGTAATTTCTCCGCATTGCAAGGTGCAATTCTGAAATTTTTTGCTTTTTCCTGCTCCTCTTAGCATGATAAAGAAGATTCAAAGAGAGTGAGATGCCAGCTCCTTTCATTCAGTCAGTACGTTCAATCATTTCTGGACGTTTTTCAATGGCAAAAATCAATGAATATTGTAAATGCACAAACAGTAATTTCTCCGCATTGCAAGGTGCAATTCTGAAATTTTTTGCTTTTTCCCGCTCCTCTTAGCATGATAAAGAAGATTCAAAGAGAGTGAGGTGCCAGCTCCTTTCATTCAGTCAGTAGCTTCAAACATTTCTGGTATATGAATAACATGTTTTTCAATGGCAAAAATCAATGAATATTGTAAATGCACAAACAGTAATTTCTCCGCATTGCAAGGTGCAATTCTGAAATTTTTTGCTTTTTCCTGCTCCTCTTAGCATGATAAAGAAGATTCAAAGAGAGTGAGATGCCAGCTCCTTTCATTCAGTCAGTAGCTTCAATCATTTCTGGACGTTTTTCAATGGCAAAAATCAATGAATATTGTAAATGCACAAACAGTAATTTCTCCGCATTGCAAGGTGCAATTCTGAAATTTTTTGCTTTTTCCTGCTCCTCTTAGCATGATAAAGAAGATTCAAAGAGAGTGAGATGCCAGCTCCTTTCATTCAGTCAGTAGCTTCAATCATTTCTGGACGTTTTTCAATGGCAAAAATCAATGAATATTGTAAATGCACAAACAGTAATTTCTCCGCATTGCAAGGTGCAATTCTGAAATTTTTTGCTTTTTCCTGCTCCTCTTAGCATGATAAAGAAGATTCAAAGAGAGTGAGATGCCAGCTCCTTTCATTCAGTCAGTAGCTTCAAACATTTCTGGTATATGAATAACATGATGTTTTTCAATGGCAAAAATCAATGAATATTGTAAATGCACAAACAGTAATTTCTCCGCATTGCAAGGTGCAAGTCTGAAATTTTTTGCTTTTTCCTGCTCGTCTTAGCATGATAAAGAAGATTCAAAGAGAGTGAGATGCCAGCTACTTTCATTCAGTCAGTAGCTTCAATCATTTCTGGACGTTTTTCAATGGTAAAAATCAATGAATATTGTAAATGCACAAACAGTAATTTCTCCACATTGCAAGGTGCAATTCTGAAATTTTTTGCTTTTCCCTGCTCCTCTTAGCATGATAAAGAAGATTCAAAGAGAGTGAGATGCCAGCTCCTTTCATTCAGTCAGTAGCTTCAAACATTTCTGGTATATGAATAACATGATGTTTTTCAATGGCAAAAATCAATGAATATTGTAAATGCACAAACAGTAATTTCTCCGCATTGCAAGGTGCAATTCTGAAATTTTTTGCTTTTTCCTGCTCCTCTTAGCATGATAAAGAAGATTCAAAGAGATTGAGATGCCAGCTCCTTTCATTCAGTCAGTAGCTTCAAACATTTCTGGTATATGAATAACATGATGTTTTTCAATGGAAAAAATCAATGAATATTGTAAATGCACAAACAGTAATTTCTCCGCATTGCAAGGTGCAATTCTGAAATTTTTTGCTTTTTCCTGCTCCTCTTAGCATGATAAAGAAGATTCAAAGAGAGTGAGATGCCAGCTCCTTTCATTCAGTCAGTAGCTTCAAACATTTCTGGTATATCAATAACATGATGTTTTTCAATGGCAAAAATCAATGAATATTGTAAATGCACAAACAGTAATTTCTCCGCATTGCAAGGTGCAATTCTGAAATTTTTGCTTTTTCCTGCTCCTCTTAGCATGATAAAGAAGATTGAAAGAGAGTGAGATGCCAGCTACTTTCATTCAGTCAGTAGCTTCAATCATTTCTGGACGTTTTTCAATGGTAAAAATCAATGAATATTGTAAATGCACAAACAGTAATTTCTCCACATTGCAAGGTGCAATTCTGAAATTTTTTGCTTTTTCCTGCTCCTCTTAGCATGATAAAGAAGATTCAAAGAGAGTGAGATGCCAGCTCCTTTCATTCAGTCAGTAGCTTCAAACATTTCTGGTATATGAATAACATGATGTTTTTCAATGGCAAAAATCAATGAATATTGTAAATGCACAAACAGTAATTTCTCCGCATTGCAAGGTGCAATTCTGAAATTTTTTGCTTTTTCCTGCTCCTCTTAGCATGATAAAGATTCAAAGAGAGTGAGATGCCAGCTCCTTTCATTCAGTCAGTAGCTTCAATCATTTCTGGACGTTTCTCAATGGCAAAAATCAATGAATATTGTAAATGCACAAACTGTAATTTCTCCGCATTGCAAGGTGCAATTCTGAAATTTTTTGCTTTTTCCTGCTCCTCTTAGCATGATAAAGAAGATTCAAAGAGAGTGAGATGCCAGCTCCTTTCATTCAGTCAGTAGCTTCAATCATTTCTGGACGTTTTTCAATGGCAAAAATCAATGAATTTTGTAAATGCACAAACAGTAATTTCTCCGCATTGCAAGGTGCAATTCTGAAATTTTTTGCTTTTTCCTGCTCCTCTTAGCATGATAAAGAAGATTCAAAGAGAGTGAGATGCCAGCTCCTTTCATTCAGTCAGTACCTTCAATCATTTCTGGACGTTTTTCAATGGCAAAAATCAATGAATATTGTAAATGCACAAACAGTAATTTCTCCGCATTGCAAGGTGCAATTCTGAAATTTTTTGCTTTTTCCCGCTCCTCTTAGCATGATAAAGAAGATTCAAAGAGAGTGAGGTGCCAGCTCCTTTCATTCAGTCAGTAGCTTCAAACATTTCTGGTATATGAATAACATGTTTTTCAATGGCAAAAATCAATGAATATTGTAAATGCACAAACAGTAATTTCTCCGCATTGCAAGGTGCAATTCTGAAATTTTTTGCTTTTTCCTGCTCCTCTTAGCATGATAAAGAAGATTCAAAGAGAGTGAGATGCCAGCTCCTTTCATTCAGTCAGTAGCTTCAATCATTTCTGGACGTTTTTCAATGGCAAAAATCAATGAATATTGTAAATGCACAAACAGTAATTTCTCCGCATTGCAAGGTGCAATTCTGAAATTTTTTGCTTTTTCCTGCTCCTCTTAGCATGATAAAGAAGATTCAAAGAGAGTGAGATGCCAGCTCCTTTCATTCAGTCAGTAGCTTCAATCATTTCTGGACGTTTTTCAATGGCAAAAATCAATGAATATTGTAAATGCACAAACAGTAATTTCTCCGCATTGCAAGGTGCAATTCTGAAATTTTTTGCTTTTTCCTGCTCCTCTTAGCATGATAAAGAAGATTCAAAGAGAGTGAGATGCCAGCTCCTTTCATTCAGTCAGTAGCTTCAAACATTTCTGGTATATGAATAACATGATGTTTTTCAATGGCAAAAATCAATGAATATTGTAAATGCACAAACAGTAATTTCTCCGCATTGCAAGGTGCAAGTCTGAAATTTTTTGCTTTTTCCTGCTCGTCTTAGCATGATAAAGAAGATTCAAAGAGAGTGAGATGCCAGCTACTTTCATTCAGTCAGTAGCTTCAATCATTTCTGGACGTTTTTCAATGGTAAAAATCAATGAATATTGTAAATGCACAAACAGTAATTTCTCCACATTGCAAGGTGCAATTCTGAAATTTTTTGCTTTTCCCTGCTCCTCTTAGCATGATAAAGAAGATTCAAAGAGAGTGAGATGCCAGCTCCTTTCATTCAGTCAGTAGCTTCAAACATTTCTGGTATATGAATAACATGATGTTTTTCAATGGCAAAAATCAATGAATATTGTAAATGCACAAACAGTAATTTCTCCGCATTGCAAGGTGCAATTCTGAAATTTTTTGCTTTTTCCTGCTCCTCTTAGCATGATAAAGAAGATTCAAAGAGAGTGAGATGCCAGCTCCTTTCATTCAGTCAGTAGCTTCAAACATTTCTGGTATATGAATAACATGATGTTTTTCAATGGCAAAAATCAATGAATATTGTAAATGCACAAACAGTAATTTCTCCGCATTGCAAGGTGCAATTCTGAAATTTTTTGCTTTTTCCTGCTCCTCTTAGCATGATAAAGAAGATTCAAAGAGAGTGAGATGCCAGCTCCTTTCATTCAGTCAGTAGCTTCAATCAATTCTGGACGTTTTTCAATGGCAAAAATCAATGAATATTGTAAATGCACAAACAGTAATTTCTCCGCATTGCAAGGTGCAATTCTGAAATTTTTTGCTTTTTCCTGCTCCTCTTAGCATGATAAAGAAGATTCAAAGAGCGTGAGATGTCAGCTCCTTTCATTCAGTCAGTAGCTTCAAACATTTCTGGTATATGAATAACATGATGTTTTTCAATGGCAAAAATCAATGAATATTGTAAATGCACAAACAGTAATTTCTCCGCATTGCAAGGTGCAATTCTGAAATTTTTTGCTTTTTCCTGCTCCTCTTAGCATGATAAAGAAGATTCAAAGAGAGTGAGATGCCAGCTCCTTTCATTCAGTCAGTAGCTTCAATCATTTCTGGACGTTTTTCAATGGCAAAAATCAATGAATATTGTAAATGCACAAACAGTAATTTCTCCGCATTGCAAGGTGCAATTCTGAAATTTTTTGCTTTTTCCTGCTCCTCTTAGCATGATAAAGAAGATTCAAAGAGAGTGAGATGCCAGCTCCTTTCGTTCAGTCAGTAGCTTCAATCATTTCTGGACGTTTTTCAATGGCAAAAATCATTGAATATTATAAATGCACAAACAGTAATTTCTCCGCATTGCAAGGTGCAATTCTGAAATTTTTTACTTTTTCCTGCTCCTCTTAGCATGATAAAGAAGATTCAAAGAGAGTGAGATGCCAGCTCCTTTCATTCAGTCAGTAGCTTCAATCATTTCTGGTATATGAATAACATGATGTTTTTCAATGGCAAAAATCAATGAATATTGTAAATGCACAAACAGTAATTTCTCCGCATTGCAAGGTGCAATTCTGAAATTTTTTGCTTTTTCCTGCTCCTCTTAGCATGATAAAGAAGATTCAAAGAGAGTGAGATGCCAGCTCCTTTCATTCAGTCAGTAGCTTCAATCATTTCTGGACGTTTTTCAATGGCAAAAATCAATGAATATTGTAAATGCACAAACAGTAATTTCTCCGCATTGCAAGGTGCAATTCTGAAATTTTTTGCTTTTTCCTGCTCCTCTTAGCATGATAAAGAAGATTCAAAGAGAGTGAGATGCCAGCTCCTTTCATTCAGTCAGTAGCTTCAAACATTTCTGGTATATGAATAACATGATGTTTTTCAATGGCAAAAATCAATGAATATTGTAAATGCACAAACAGTAATTTCTCCGCATTGCAAGGTGCAATTCTGAAATTTTTTGCTTTTTCCTGCTCCTCTTAGCATGATAAAGAAGATTCAAAGAGAGTGAGATGCCAGCTCCTTTCATTCAGTCAGTAGCTTCAATCATTTCTGGACGTTTTTCAATGGCAAAAATCAATGAATATTGTAAATGCACAAACAGTAATTTCTCTGCATTGCAAGGTGCAATTCTGAAATTTTTTGCTTTTTCCTGCTCCTCTTAGCATGATAAAGAAGATTCAAAGAGAGTGAGATGCCAGCTCCTTTCATTCAGTCAGTAGCTTCAATCATTTCTGGACGTTTTTCAATGGCAAAAATCAATGAATATTGTAAATGCACAAACAGTAATTTCTCCGCATTGCAAGGTGCAATTCTGAAATGTTTTGCTTTTTCCTGCTCCTCTTAGCATGATAAAGAAGATTCAAAGAGAGTGAGATGCCAGCTCCTTTCATTCAGTCAGTAGCTTCAATCATTTCTGGACGTTTTTCAATGGCAAAAATCAATGAATATTGTAAATGCACAAACAGTAATTTCTCCGCATTGCAAGGTGCAATTCTGAAATTTTTTGCTTTTTCCTGCTCCTCTTAGCATGATAAAGAAGATTCAAAGAGAGTGAGATGCCAGCTCCTTTCATTCAGTCAGTAGCTTCAAACATTTCTGGTATATGAATAACATGATGTTTTTCAATGGCAAAAATCAATGAATATTGTAAATGCACAAACAGTAATTTCTCCGCATTGCAAGGCGCAATTCTGAAATTTTTTGCTTTTTCCTGCTCCTCTTAGCATGATAAAGAAGATTCAAAGAGAGTGAGATGCCAGCTCCTTTCATTCAGTCAGTAGCTTCAAACATTTCTGGTATATGAATAACATGATGTTTTTCAATGGCAAAAATCAATGAATATTGTAAATGCACAAACAGTAATTTCTCCGCATTGCAAGGTGCAATTCTGAAATTTTTTGCTTTTTCCTGCTCCTCTTAGCATGATAAAGAAGATTCAAAGAGAGTGAGATGCCAGCTCCTTTCATTCAGTCAGTAGCTTCAATCATTTCTGGACGTTTTTCAATGGCAAAAATCAATGAATATTGTAAATGCACAAACAGTAATTTCTCCGCATTGCAAGGTGCAATTCTGAAATTTTTTGCTTTTTCCTGCTCCTCTTAGCATGATAAAGAAGATTCAAAGAGTGTGAGATGTCAGCTCCTTTCATTCAGTCAGTAGCTTCAAACATTTCTGGTATATGAATATCATGATGTTTTTCAATGGCAAAAATCAATGAATATTGTAAATGCACAAACAGTAATTTCTCCGCATTGCAAGGTGCAATTCTGAAATTTTTTGCTTTTTCCTGCTCCTCTTAGCATGATAAAGAAGATTCAAAGAGAGTGAGATGCCAGCTCCTTTCATTCAGTCAGTAGCTTCAATCATTTCTGGACGTTTTTCAATGGCAAAAATCAATGAATATTGTAAATGCACAAACAGTAATTTCTCCGCATTGCAAGGTGCAATTCTGAAATTTTTTGCTTTTTCCTGCTCCTCTTAGCATGATAAAGAAGATTCAAAGAGAGTGAGATGCCAGCTCCTTTCATTCAGTCAGTAGCTTCAAACATTTCTGGTATATGAATAACATGATGTTTTTCAATGGCAAAAATCAATGAATATTGTAAATGCACAAACAGTAATTTCTCCGCATTGCAAGGTGCAATTCTGAAATTTTTTGCTTTTTCCTGCTCCTCTTAGCATGATAAAGAAGATTCAAAGAGAGTGAGATGCCAGCTCCTTTCATTCAGTCAGTAGCTTCAATCATTTCTGGACGTTTTTCAATGGCAAAAATCAATGAATATTGTAAATGCACAAACAGTAATTTCTCCGCATTGCAAGGTGCAATTCTGAAATGTTTTGCTTTTTCCTGCTCCTCTTAGCATGATAAAGAAGATTCAAAGAGCGTGAGATATCAGCTCCTTTCATTCAGTCAGTAGCTTCAAACATTTCTGGTATATGAATAACATGATGTTTTTCAAAGGCAAAAATCAATGAATATTGTAAATGCACAAACAGTAATTTCTCCGCATTGCAAGGTGCAATTCTGAAATTATTTGCTTTTTCCTGCTCCTCTTAGCATGATAAAGAAGATTCAAAGAGAGTGAGATGCCAGCTCCTTTCATTCAGTCAGTAGCTTCAATCATTTCTGGACGTTTTTCAATGGCAAAAATCAATGAATATTGTAAATGCACAAACAGTAATTTCTCCGCATTGCAAGGTGCAATTCTGAAATTTTTTGCTTTTTCCTGCTCCTCTTAGCATGATAAAGAAGATTCAAAGAGAGTGAGATGCCAGCTCCTTTCGTTCAGTCAGTAGCTTCAATCATTTCTGGACGTTTTTCAATGGCAAAAATCATTGAATATTAAAATGCACAAACAGTAATTTCTCCGCATTCCAAGGTGCAATTCTGAAATTTTTTACTTTTTCCTGCTCCTCTTAGCATGATAAAGAAGATTCAAAGAGAGTGAGATGCCAGCTCCTTTCATTCAGTCAGTAGCTTCAATCATTTCTGGTATATGAATAACATGATGTTTTTCAATGGCAAAAATCAATGAATATTGTAAATGCACAAACAGTAATTTCTCCGCATTGCAAGGTGCAATTCTGAAATTTTTTGCTTTTTCCTGCTCCTCTTAGCATGATAAACAAGATTCAAAGAGAGTGAGATGCCAGCTCCTTTCATTCAGTCAGTAGCTTCAATCATTTCTGGACGTTTTTCAATGGCAAAAATCAATGAATATTGTAAATGCACAAACAGTAATTTCTCCGCATTGCAAGGTGCAATTCTGAAATTTTTTGCTTTTTCCTGCTCCTCTTAGCATGATAAAGAAGATTCAAAGAGAGTGAGATGCCAGCTCCTTTCATTCAGTCAGTAGCTTCAAACATTTCTGGTATATGAATAACATGATGTTTTTCAATGGCAAAAATCAATGAATATTGTAAATGCACAAACAGTAATTTCTCCGCATTGCAAGGTGCAATTCTGAAATTTTTTGCTTTTTCCTGCTCCTCTTAGCATGATAAAGAAGATTCAAAGAGAGTGAGATGCCAGCTCCTTTCATTCAGTCAGTAGCTTCAATCATTTCTGGACGTTTTTCAATGGCAAAAATCAATGAATATTGTAAATGCACAAACAGTAATTTCTCCGCATTGCAAGGTGCAATTCTGAAATTTTTTGCTTTTTCCTGCTCCTCTTAGCATGATAAAGAAGATTCAAAGAGAGTGAGATGCCAGCTCCTTTCGTTCAGTCAGTAGCTTCAATCATTTCTGGACGTTTTTCAATGGCAAAAATCATTGAATATTATAAATGCACAAACAGTAATTTCTCCGCATTGCAAGGTGCAATTCTGAAATTTTTTACTTTTTCCTGCTCCTCTTAGCATGATAAAGAAGATTCAAAGAGAGTGAGATGCCAGCTCCTTTCATTCAGTCAGTAGCTTCAATCATTTCTGGTATATGAATAACATGATGTTTTTCAATGGCAAAAATCAATGAATATTGTAAATGCACAAACAGTAATTTCTCCGCATTGCAAGGTGCAATTCTGAAATTTTTTGCTTTTTCCTGCTCCTCTTAGCATGATAAAGAAGATTCAAAGAGAGTGAGATGCCAGCTCCTTTCATTCAGTCAGTAGCTTCAATCATTTCTGGACGTTTTTCAATGGCAAAAATCAATGAATATTGTAAATGCACAAACAGTAATTTCTCCGCATTGCAAGGTGCAATTCTGAAATTTTTTGCTTTTTCCTGCTCCTCTTAGCATGATAAAGAAGATTCAAAGAGAGTGAGATGCCAGCTCCTTTCATTCAGTCAGTAGCTTCAAACATTTCTGGTATATGAATAACATGATGTTTTTCAATGGCAAAAATCAATGAATATTGTAAATGCACAAACAGTAATTTCTCCGCATTGCAAGGTGCAATTCTGAAATTTTTTGCTTTTTCCTGCTCCTCTTAGCATGATAAAGAAGATTCAAAGAGAGTGAGATGCCAGCTCCTTTCATTCAGTCAGTAGCTTCAATCATTTCTGGACGTTTTTCAATGGCAAAAATCAATGAATATTGTAAATGCACAAACAGTAATTTCTCTGCATTGCAAGGTGCAATTCTGAAATTTTTTGCTTTTTCCTGCTCCTCTTAGCATGATAAAGAAGATTCAAAGAGAGTGAGATGCCAGCTCCTTTCATTCAGTCAGTAGCTTCAATCATTTCTGGACGTTTTTCAATGGCAAAAATCAATGAATATTGTAAATGCACAAACAGTAATTTCTCCGCATTGCAAGGTGCAATTCTGAAATGTTTTGCTTTTTCCTGCTCCTCTTAGCATGATAAAGAAGATTCAAAGAGAGTGAGATGCCAGCTCCTTTCATTCAGTCAGTAGCTTCAATCATTTCTGGACGTTTTTCAATGGCAAAAATCAATGAATATTGTAAATGCACAAACAGTAATTTCTCCGCATTGCAAGGTGCAATTCTGAAATTTTTTGCTTTTTCCTGCTCCTCTTAGCATGATAAAGAAGATTCAAAGAGAGTGAGATGCCAGCTCCTTTCATTCAGTCAGTAGCTTCAAACATTTCTGGTATATGAATAACATGATGTTTTTCAATGGCAAAAATCAATGAATATTGTAAATGCACAAACAGTAATTTCTCCGCATTGCAAGGCGCAATTCTGAAATTTTTTGCTTTTTCCTGCTCCTCTTAGCATGATAAAGAAGATTCAAAGAGAGTGAGATGCCAGCTCCTTTCATTCAGTCAGTAGCTTCAAACATTTCTGGTATATGAATAACATGATGTTTTTCAATGGCAAAAATCAATGAATATTGTAAATGCACAAACAGTAATTTCTCCGCATTGCAAGGTGCAATTCTGAAATTTTTTGCTTTTTCCTGCTCCTCTTAGCATGATAAAGAAGATTCAAAGAGAGTGAGATGCCAGCTCCTTTCATTCAGTCAGTAGCTTCAATCATTTCTGGACGTTTTTCAATGGCAAAAATCAATGAATATTGTAAATGCACAAACAGTAATTTCTCCGCATTGCAAGGTGCAATTCTGAAATTTTTTGCTTTTTCCTGCTCCTCTTAGCATGATAAAGAAGATTCAAAGAGTGTGAGATGTCAGCTCCTTTCATTCAGTCAGTAGCTTCAAACATTTCTGGTATATGAATAACATGATGTTTTTCAATGGCAAAAATCAATGAATATTGTAAATGCACAAACAGTAATTTCTCCGCATTGCAAGGTGCAATTCTGAAATTTTTTGCTTTTTCCTGCTCCTCTTAGCATGATAAAGAAGATTCAAAGAGAGTGAGATGCCAGCTCCTTTCATTCAGTCAGTAGCTTCAATCATTTCTGGACGTTTTTCAATGGCAAAAATCAATGAATATTGTAAATGCACAAACAGTAATTTCTTCGCATTGCAAGGTGCAATTCTGAAATTTTTTGCTTTTTCCTGCTCCTCTTAGCATGATAAAGAAGATTCAAAGAGAGTGAGATGCCAGCTCCTTTCATTCAGTCAGTAGCTTCAAACATTTCTGGTATATGAATAACATGATGTTTTTCAATGGCAAAAATCAATGAATATTGTAAATGCACAAACAGTAATTTCTCCGCATTGCAAGGTGCAATTCTGAAATTTTTTGCTTTTTCCTGCTCCTCTTAGCATGATAAAGAAGATTCAAAGAGAGTGAGATGCCAGCTCCTTTCATTCAGTCAGTAGCTTCAATCATTTCTGGACGTTTTTCAATGGCAAAAATCAATGAATATTGTAAATGCACAAACAGTAATTTCTCCGCATTGCAAGGTGCAATTCTGAAATTTTTTGCTTTTTCCTGCTCCTCTTAGCATGATAAAGAAGATTCAAAGAGAGTGAGATGCCAGCTCCTTTCGTTCAGTCAGTAGCTTCAATCATTTCTGGACGTTTTTCAATGGCAAAAATCATTGAATATTAAAATGCACAAACAGTAATTTCTCCGCATTGCAAGGTGCAATTCTGAAATTTTTTACTTTTTCCTGCTCCTCTTAGCATGATAAAGAAGATTCAAAGAGAGTGAGATGCCAGCTCCTTTCATTCAGTCAGTAGCTTCAATCATTTCTGGTATATGAATAACATGATGTTTTTCAATGGCAAAAATCAATGAATATTGTAAATGCACAAACAGTAATTTCTCCGCATTGCAAGGTGCAATTCTGAAATTTTTTGCTTTTTCCTGCTCCTCTTAGCATGATAAACAAGATTCAAAGAGAGTGAGATGCCAGCTCCTTTCATTCAGTCAGTAGCTTCAATCATTTCTGGACGTTTTTCAATGGCAAAAATCAATGAATATTGTAAATGCACAAACAGTAATTTCTCCGCATTGCAAGGTGCAATTCTGAAATTTTTTGCTTTTTCCTGCTCCTCTTAGCATGATAAAGAAGATTCAAAGAGAGTGAGATGCCAGCTCCTTTCATTCAGTCAGTAGCTTCAAACATTTCTGGTATATGAATAACATGATGTTTTTCAATGGCAAAAATCAATGAATATTGTAAATGCACAAACAGTAATTTCTCCGCATTGCAAGGTGCAATTCTGAAATTTTTTGCTTTTTCCTGCTCCTCTTAGCATGATAAAGAAGATTCAAAGAGAGTGAGATGCCAGCTCCTTTCATTCAGTCAGTAGCTTCAATCATTTCTGGACGTTTTTCAATGGCAAAAATCAATGAATATTGTAAATGCACAAACAGTAATTTCTCCGCATTCCAAGGTGCAATTCTGAAATTTTTTGCTTTTTCCTGCTCCTCTTAGCATGATAAACAAGATTCAAAGAGAGTGAGATGCCAGCTCCTTTCATTCAGTCAGTAGCTTCAATCATTTCTGGACGTTTTTCAATGGCAAAAATCAATGAATATTGTAAATGCACAAACAGTAATTTCTCCGCATTGCAAGGTGCAATTCTGAAATTTTTTGCTTTTTCCTGCTCCTCTTAGCATGATAAAGAAGATTCAAAGAGAGTGAGATGCCAGCTCTTTTCATTCAGTCAGTAGCTTCAAACATTTCTGGTATATGAATAACATGATGTTTTTCAATGGCAAAAATCAATGAATATTGTAAATGCACAAACAGTAATTTCTCCGCATTGCAAGGTGCAATTCTGAAATTTTTTGCTTTTTCCTGCTCCTCTTAGCATGATAAAGAAGATTCAAAGAGAGTGAGATGCCAGCTCCTTTCATTCAGTCAGTAGCTTCAATCATTTCTGGACGTTTTTCAATGGCAAAAATCAATGAATATTGTAAATGCACAAACAGTAATTTCTCCGCATTGCAAGGTGCAATTCTGAAATTTTTTGCTTTTTCCTGCTCCTCTTAGCATGATAAACAAGATTCAAAGAGAGTGAGATGCCAGCTCCTTTCATTCAGTCAGTAGCTTCAATCATTTCTGGACGTTTTTCAATGGCAAAAATCAATGAATATTGTAAATGCACAAACAGTAATTTCTCCGCATTGCAAGGTGCAATTCTGAAATTTTTTGCTTTTTCCTGCTCCTCTTAGCATGATAAAGAAGATTCAAAGAGAGTGAGATGCCAGCTCCTTTCATTCAGTCAGTAGCTTCAAACATTTCTGGTATATGAATAACATGATGTTTTTCAATGGCAAAAATCAATGAATATTGTAAATGCACAAACAGTAATTTCTCCGCATTGCAAGGTGCAATTCTGAAATTTTTTGCTTTTTCCTGCTCCTCTTAGCATGATAAAGAAGATTCAAAGAGAGTGAGATGCCAGCTCCTTTCATTCAGTCAGTAGCTTCAATCATTTCTGGACGTTTTTCAATGGCAAAAATCAATGAATATTGTAAATGCACAAACAGTAATTTCTCCGCATTCCAAGGTGCAATTCTGAAATTTTTTGCTTTTTCCTGCTCCTCTTAGCATGATAAACAAGATTCAAAGAGAGTGAGATGCCAGCTCCTTTCATTCAGTCAGTAGCTTCAATCATTTCTGGACGTTTTTCAATGGCAAAAATCAATGAATATTGTAAATGCACAAACAGTAATTTCTCCGCATTGCAAGGTGCAATTCTGAAATTTTTTGCTTTTTCCTGCTCCTCTTAGCATGATAAAGAAGATTCAAAGAGAGTGAGATGCCAGCTCTTTTCATTCAGTCAGTAGCTTCAAACATTTCTGGTATATGAATAACATGATGTTTTTCAATGGCAAAAATCAATGAATATTGTAAATGCACAAACAGTAATTTCTCCGCATTGCAAGGTGCAATTCTGAAATTTTTTGCTTTTTCCTGCTCCTCTTAGCATGATAAAGAAGATTCAAAGAGAGTGAGATGCCAGCTCCTTTCATTCAGTCAGTAGCTTCAATCATTTCTGGACGTTTTTCAATGGCAAAAATCAATGAATATTGTAAATGCACAAACAGTAATTTCTCCGCATTGCAAGGTGCAATTCTGAAATTTTTTGCTTTTTCCTGCTCCTCTTAGCATGATAAAGAAGATTCAAAGAGAGTGAGATGCCAGCTCCTTTCATTCAGTCAGTAGCTTCAATCATTTCTGGACGTTTTTCAATGGCAAAAATCAATGAATATTGTAAATGCACAAACAGTAATTTCTCCGCATTGCAAGGTGCAATTCTGAAATTTTTTGCTTTTTCCTGCTCCTCTTAGCATGATAAAGAAGATTCAAAGAGAGTGAGATGCCAGCTCCTTTCATTCAGTCAGTAGCTTCAAACATTTCTGGTATATGAATAACATGATGTTTTTCAATGGCAAAAATCAATGAATATTGTAAATGCACAAACAGTAATTTCTCCGCATTGCAAGGTGCAAGTCTGAAATTTTTTGCTTTTTCCTGCTCCTCTTAGTATGATAAAGAAGATTCAAAGAGAGTGAGATGCCAGCTACTTTCATTCAGTCAGTAGCTTCAATAATTTCTGGACGTTTTTCAATGGTAAAAATCAATGAATATTGTAAATGCACAAACAGTAATTTCTCCACATTGCAAGGTGCAATTCTGAAATTTTTTGCTTTTTCCTGCTCCTCTTAGCATGATAAAGAAGATTCAAAGAGAGTGAGATGCCAGCTCCTTTCATTCAGTCAGTAGCTTCAAACATTTCTGGTATATGAATAACATGATGTTTTTCAATGGCAAAAATCAATGAATATTGTAAATGCACAAACAGTAATTTCTCCGCATTGCAAGGTGCAATTCTGAAATTTTTTGCTTTTTCCTGCTCCTCTTAGCATGATAAAGAAGATTCAAAGAGAGTGAGATGCCAGCTCCTTTCATTCAGTCAGTAGCTTCAAACATTTCTGGTATATGAATAACATGATGTTTTTCAATGGCAAAAATCAATGAATATTGTAAATGCACAAACAGTAATTTCTCCGCATTGCAAGGTGCAATTCTGAAATTTTTTGCTTTTTCCTGCTCCTCTTAGCATGATAAAGAAGATTCAAAGAGAGTGAGATGCCAGCTACTTTCATTCAGTCAGTAGATTCAATCATTTCTGGACGTTTTTCATTGTTAAAAATCAATGAATATTGTAAATGCACAAACAGTAATTTCTCCACATTGCAAGGTGCAATTCTGAAATTTTTTGCTTTTTCCTGCTCCTCTTAGCATGATAATGAAGATTCAAAGAGAGTGAGATGCCAGCTCCTTTTATTCAGTCAGTAGCTTCAAACATTTCTGGTATATGAATAACATGATGTTTTTCAATGGCAAAAATCAATGAATATTGTAAATGCACAAACAGTAATTTCTCCGCATTGCAAGGTGCAATTCTGAAATTTTTTGCTTTTTCCTGCTCCTCTTAGCATGATAAAGAAGATTCAAAGAGAGTGAGATGCCAGCTCCTTTCATTCAGTCAGTAGCTTCAATCATTTCTGGATGTTTTTCAATGGCAAAAATCAATGAATATTGTAAATGCACAAACTGTAATTTCTCCGCATTGCAAGGTGCAATTCTGAAATTTTTTACTTTTTCCTGCTCCTCTTAGCATGATAAAGAAGATTCAAAGAGAGTGAGATGCCAGCTCCTTTCATTCAGTCAGTAGCTTCAATCATTTCTGGACGTTTTTCAATGGCAAAAATCAATGAATATTGTAAATGCACAAACAGTAATTTCTCCGCATTGCAAGGTGCAATTCTGAAATTTTTTGCTTTTTCCTGCTCCTCTTAGCATGATAAAGAAGATTCAAAGAGAGTGAGATGCCAGCTCCTTTCATTCAGTCAGTACTTTCAATCATTTCTGGACGTTTTTCAATGGCAAAAATCAATGAATATTGTAAATGCACAAACAGTAATTTCTCCGCATTGCAAGGTGCAATTCTGAATTTTTTTGCTTTTTCCCGCTCCTCTTAGCATGATAAAGAAGATTCAAAGAGAGTGAGGTGCCAGCTCCTTTCATTCAGTCAGTAGCTTCAAACATTTCTGGTATATGAATAACATGTTTTTCAATGGCAAAAATCAATGAATATTGTAAATGCACAAACAGTAATTTCTCCGCATTGCAAGGTGCAATTCTGAAATTTTTTGCTTTTTCCTGCTCCTCTTAGCATGATAAAGAAGATTCAAAGAGAGTGAGATGCCAGCTCCTTTCATTCAGTCAGTAGCTTCAATCATTTCTGGATGTTTTTCAATGGCAAAAATCAATGAATATTGTAAATGCACAAACTGTAATTTCTCCGCATTGCAAGGTGCAATTCTGAAATTTTTTACTTTTTCCTGCTCCTCTTAGCATGATAAAGAAGATTCAAAGAGAGTGAGATGCCAGCTCCTTTCATTCAGTCAGTAGCTTCAATCATTTCTGGACGTTTTTCAATGGCAAAAATCAATGAATATTGTAAATGCACAAACAGTAATTTCTCCGCATTGCAAGGTGCAATTCTGAAATTTTTTGCTTTTTCCTGCTCCTCTTAGCATGATAAAGAAGATTCAAAGAGAGTGAGATGCCAGCTCCTTTCATTCAGTCAGTACTTTCAATCATTTCTGGACGTTTTTCAATGGCAAAAATCAATGAATATTGTAAATGCACAAACAGTAATTTCTCCGCATTGCAAGGTGCAATTCTGAATTTTTTTGCTTTTTCCCGCTCCTCTTAGCATGATAAAGAAGATTCAAAGAGAGTGAGATGCCAGCTCCTTTCATTCAGTCAGTAGCTTCAATCATTTCTGGACGTTTTTCAATGGCAAAAATCAATGAATATTGTAAATGCACAAACAGTAATTTCTCCGCATTGCAAGGTGCAATTCTGAAATTTTTTGCTTTTTCCTGCTCCTCTTAGCATGATAAAGAAGATTCAAAGAGAGTGAGATGCCAGCTCCTTTCATTCAGTCAGTAGCTTCAAACATTTCTGGTATATGAATAACATGATGTTTTTCAATGGCAAAAATCAATGAATATTGTAAATGCACAAACAGTAATTTCTCCGCATTGCAAGGTGCAAGTCTGAAATTTTTTGCTTTTTCCTGCTCCTCTTAGTATGATAAAGAAGATTCAAAGAGAGTGAGATGCCAGCTACTTTCATTCAGTCAGTAGCTTCAATAATTTCTGGACGTTTTTCAATGGTAAAAATCAATGAATATTGTAAATGCACAAACAGTAATTTCTCCACATTGCAAGGTGCAATTCTGAAATTTTTTGCTTTTTCCTGCTCCTCTTAGCATGATAAAGAAGATTCAAAGAGAGTGAGATGCCAGCTCCTTTCATTCAGTCAGTAGCTTCAAACATTTCTGGTATATGAATAACATGATGTTTTTCAATGGCAAAAATCAATGAATATTGTAAATGCACAAACAGTAATTTCTCCGCATTGCAAGGTGCAATTCTGAAATTTTTTGCTTTTTCCTGCTCCTCTTAGCATGATAAAGAAGATTCAAAGAGAGTGAGATGCCAGCTCCTTTCATTCAGTCAGTAGCTTCAAACATTTCTGGTATATGAATAACATGATGTTTTTCAATGGCAAAAATCAATGAATATTGTAAATGCACAAACAGTAATTTCTCCGCATTGCAAGGTGCAATTCTGAAATTTTTTGCTTTTTCCTGCTCCTCTTAGCATGATAAAGAAGATTCAAAGAGAGTGAGATGCCAGCTACTTTCATTCAGTCAGTAGATTCAATCATTTCTGGACGTTTTTCATTGTTAAAAATCAATGAATATTGTAAATGCACAAACAGTAATTTCTCCACATTGCAAGGTGCAATTCTGAAATTTTTTGCTTTTTCCTGCTCCTCTTAGCATGATAATGAAGATTCAAAGAGAGTGAGATGCCAGCTCCTTTCATTCAGTCAGTAGCTTCAAACATTTCTGGTATATGAATAACATGATGTTTTTCAATGGCAAAAATCAATGAATATTGTAAATGCACAAACAGTAATTTCTCCGCATTGCAAGGTGCAATTCTGAAATTTTTTGCTTTTTCCTGCTCCTCTTAGCATGATAAAGAAGATTCAAAGAGAGTGAGATGCCAGCTCCTTTCATTCAGTCAGTAGCTTCAATCATTTCTGGATGTTTTTCAATGGCAAAAATCAATGAATATTGTAAATGCACAAACTGTAATTTCTCCGCATTGCAAGGTGCAATTCTGAAATTTTTTACTTTTTCCTGCTCCTCTTAGCATGATAAAGAAGATTCAAAGAGAGTGAGATGCCAGCTCCTTTCATTCAGTCAGTAGCTTCAATCATTTCTGGACGTTTTTCAATGGCAAAAATCAATGAATATTGTAAATGCACAAACAGTAATTTCTCCGCATTGCAAGGTGCAATTCTGAAATTTTTTGCTTTTTCCTGCTCCTCTTAGCATGATAAAGAAGATTCAAAGAGAGTGAGATGCCAGCTCCTTTCATTCAGTCAGTACTTTCAATCATTTCTGGACGTTTTTCAATGGCAAAAATCAATGAATATTGTAAATGCACAAACAGTAATTTCTCCGCATTGCAAGGTGCAATTCTGAATTTTTTTGCTTTTTCCCGCTCCTCTTAGCATGATAAAGAAGATTCAAAGAGAGTGAGGTGCCAGCTCCTTTCATTCAGTCAGTAGCTTCAAACATTTCTGGTATATGAATAACATGTTTTTCAATGGCAAAAATCAATGAATATTGTAAATGCACAAACAGTAATTTCTCCGCATTGCAAGGTGCAATTCTGAAATTTTTTGCTTTTTCCTGCTCCTCTTAGCATGATAAAGAAGATTCAAAGAGAGTGAGATGCCAGCTCCTTTCATTCAGTCAGTAGCTTCAATCATTTCTGGATGTTTTTCAATGGCAAAAATCAATGAATATTGTAAATGCACAAACTGTAATTTCTCCGCATTGCAAGGTGCAATTCTGAAATTTTTTACTTTTTCCTGCTCCTCTTAGCATGATAAAGAAGATTCAAAGAGAGTGAGATGCCAGCTCCTTTCATTCAGTCAGTAGCTTCAATCATTTCTGGACGTTTTTCAATGGCAAAAATCAATGAATATTGTAAATGCACAAACAGTAATTTCTCCGCATTGCAAGGTGCAATTCTGAAATTTTTTGCTTTTTCCTGCTCCTCTTAGCATGATAAAGAAGATTCAAAGAGAGTGAGATGCCAGCTCCTTTCATTCAGTCAGTACTTTCAATCATTTCTGGACGTTTTTCAATGGCAAAAATCAATGAATATTGTAAATGCACAAACAGTAATTTCTCCGCATTGCAAGGTGCAATTCTGAATTTTTTTGCTTTTTCCCGCTCCTCTTAGCATGATAAAGAAGATTCAAAGAGAGTGAGGTGCCAGCTCCTTTCATTCAGTCAGTAGCTTCAATCATTTCTGGACGTTTTTCAATGGTAAAAATCAATGAATATTGTAAATGCACAAACAGTAATTTCTCCACATTGCAAGGTGCAATTCTGAAATTTTTTGCTTTTCCCTGCTCCTCTTAGCATGATAAAGAAGATTCAAAGAGAGTGAGATGCCAGCTCCTTTCATTCAGTCAGTAGCTTCAAACATTTCTGGTATATGAATAACATGATGTTTTTCAATGGCAAAAATCAATGAATATTGTAAATGCACAAACAGTAATTTCTCCGCATTGCAAGGTGCAATTCTGAAATTTTTTGCTTTTTCCTGCTCCTCTTAGCATGATAAAGAAGATACAAAGAGAGTGAGATGCCAGCTCCTTTCATTCAGTCAGTAGCTTCAAACATTTCTGGTATATGAATAACATGATGTTTTTCAATGGCAAAAATCAATGAATATTGTAAATGCACAAACAGTAATTTCTCCGCATTGCAAGGTGCAATTCTGAAATTTTTTGCTTTTTCCTGCTCCTCTTAGCATGATAAAGGAGATTCAAAGAGAGTGAGATGCCAGCTCCTTTCATTCAGTCAGTAGCTTCAATCAATTCTGGACGTTTTTCAATGGCAAAAATCAATGAATATTGTAAATGCACAAACAGTAATTTCTCCGCATTGCAAGGTGCAATTCTGAAATTTTTTGCTTTTTCCTGCTCCTCTTAGCATGATAAAGAAGATTCAAAGAGCGTGAGATGTCAGCTCCTTTCATTCAGTCAGTAGCTTCAAACATTTCTGGTATATGAATAACATGATGTTTTTCAATGGCAAAAATCAATGAATATTGTAAATGCACAAACAGTAATTTCTCCGCATTGCAAGGTGCAATTCTGAAATTTTTTGCTTTTTCCTGCTCCTCTTAGCATGATAAACAAGATTCAAAGAGAGTGAGATGCCAGCTCCTTTCATTCAGTCAGTAGCTTCAATCATTTCTGGACGTTTTTCAATGGCAAAAATCAATGAATATTGTAAATGCACAAACAGTAATTTCTCCGCATTGCAAGGTGCAATTCTGAAATTTTTTGCTTTTTCCTGCTCCTCTTAGCATGATAAAGAAGATTCAAAGAGAGTGAGATGCCAGCTCCTTTCATTCAGTCAGCAGCTTCAAACATTTCTGGTATATGAATAACATGATGTTTTTCAATGGCAAAAATCAATGAATATTGTAAATGCACAAACAGTAATTTCTCCGCATTGCAAGGTGCAATTCTGAAATTTTTTGCTTTTTCCTGCTCCTCTTAGCATGATAAAGAAGATTCAAAGAGAGTGAGATGCCAGCTCCTTTCATTCAGTCAGTAGCTTCAATCATTTCTGGACGTTTTTCAATGGCAAAAATCAATGAATATTGTAAATGCACAAACAGTAATTTCTCCGCATTGCAAGGTGCAATTCTGAAATTTTTTGCTTTTTCCTGCTCCTCTTAGCATGATAAAGAAGATTCAAAGAGAGTGAGATGCCAGCTCCTTTCATTCAGTCAGTAGCTTCAATCATTTCTGGACGTTTTTCAATGGCAAAAATCAATGAATATTGTAAATGCACAAACAGTAATTTCTCCGCATTGCAAGGTGCAATTCTGAAATGTTTTGCTTTTTCCTGCTCCTCTTAGCATGATAAAGAAGATTCAAAGAGAGTGAGATGCCAGCTCCTTTCATTCAGTCAGTAGCTTCAATCATTTCTGGACGTTTTTCAATGGCAAAAATCAATGAATATTGTAAATGCACAAACAGTAATTTCTCCGCATTGCAAGGTGCAATTCTGAAATTTTTTGCTTTTTCCTGCTCCTCTTAGCATGATAAAGAAGATTCAAAGAGAGTGAGATGCCAGCTCCTTTCATTCAGTCAGTAGCTTCAAACATTTCTGGTATATGAATAACATGATGTTTTTCAATGGCAAAAATCAATGAATATTGTAAATGCACAAACAGTAATTTCTCCGCATTGCAAGGTGCAATTCTGAAATTTTTTGCTTTTTCCTGCTCCTCTTAGCATGATAAAGAAAATTCAAAGAGAGTGAGATGCCAGCTCCTTTCATTCAGTCAGTAGCTTCAAACATTTCTGGTATATGAATAACATGATGTTTTTCAATGGCAAAAATCAATGAATATTGTAAATGCACAAACAGTAATTTCTCCGCATTGCAAGGTGCAATTCTGAAATTTTTTGCTTTTTCCTGCTCCTCTTAGCATGATAAAGAAGATTCAAAGAGAGTGAGATGCCAGCTCCTTTCATTCAGTCAGTAGCTTCAATCATTTCTGGACGTTTTTCAATGGCAAAAATCAATGAATATTGTAAATGCACAAACAGTAATTTCTCCGCATTGCAAGGTGCAATTCTGAAATTTTTTGCTTTTTCCTGCTCCTCTTAGCATGATAAAGAAGATTCAAAGAGCGTGAGATGTCAGCTCCTTTCATTCAGTCAGTAGCTTCAAACATTTCTGGTATATGAATAACATGATGTTTTTCAATGGCAAAAATCAATGAATATTGTAAATGCACAAACAGTAATTTCTGCGCATTGCAAGGTGCAATTCTGAAATTTTTTGCTTTTTCCTGCTCCTCTTAGCATGATAAAGAAGATTCAAAGAGAGTGAGATGCCAACTCCTTTCATTCAGTCAGTAGCTTCAATCATTTCTGGATGTTTTTCAATGGCAAAAATCAATGAATATTGTAAATGCACAAACAGTAATTTCTCCGCATTGCAAGGTGCAATTCTGAAATTTTTTGCTTTTTCCTGCTCCTCTTAGCATGATAAAGAAGATTCAAAGAGAGTGAGATGCCAGCTCCTTTCATTCAGTCAGTAGCTTCAAACATTTCTGGTATATGAATAACATGATGTTTTTCAATGGCAAAAATCAATGAATATTGTAAATGCACAAACAGTAATTTCTCCGCATTGCAAGGTGCAATTCTGAAATTTTTTGCTTTTTCCTGCTCCTCTTAGCATGATAAAGAAGATTCAAAGAGAGTGAGATGCCAGCTCCTTTCATTCAGTCAGTAGCTTCAATCATTTCTGGACTTTTTTCAATGGCAAAAATCAATGAATATTGTAAATGCACAAACAGTAATTTCTCCGCATTGCAAGGTGCAATTCTGAAATGTTATGCTTTTTCCTGCTCCTCTTAGCATGATAAAGAAGATTCAATGAGAGTGAGATGCCAGCTCCTTTCATTCAGTCAGTAGCTTCAAACATTTCTGGTATATGAATAACATGTTTTTCAATGGCAAAAATCAATGAATATTGTAAATGCACAAACAGTAATTTCTCCGCATTGCAAGGTGCAATTCTGAAATTTTTTGCTTTTTCCTGCTCCTCTTAGCATGATAAAGAAGATTCAAAGAGAGTGAGATGCCAGCTCCTTTCATTCAGTCAGTAGCTTCAATCATTTCTGGACGTTTTTCAATGGCAAAAATCAATGAATATTGTAAATGCACAAACAGTAATTTCTCCGCATTGCAAGGTGCAATTCTGAAATTTTTTGCTTTTTCCTGCTCCTCTTAGCATGATAAAGAAGATTCAAAGAGAGTGAGATGCCAGCTCCTTTCATTCAGTCAGTAGCTTCAATCATTTCTGGACGTTTTTCAATGGCAAAAATCAATGAATATTGTAAATGCACAAACAGTAATTTCTCCGCATTGCAAGGTGCAATTCTGAAATTTTTTGCTTTTTCCTGCTCCTCTTAGCATGATAAAGAAGATTCAAAGAGAGTGAGATGCCAGCTCCTTTCATTCAGTCAGTAGCTTCAAACATTTCTGGTATATGAATAACATGATGTTTTTCAATGGCAAAAATCAATGAATATTGTAAATGCACAAACAGTAATTTCTCCGCATTGCAAGGTGCAAGTCTGAAATTTTTTGCTTTTTCCTGCTCCTCTTAGTATGATAAAGAAGATTCAAAGAGAGTGAGATGCCAGCTACTTTCATTCAGTCAGTAGCTTCAATCATTTCTGGACGTTTTTCAATGGTAAAAATCAATGAATATTGTAAATGCACAAACAGTAATTTCTCCACATTGCAAGGTGCAATTCTGAAATTTTTTGCTTTTTCCTGCTCCTCTTAGCATGGTAAAGAAGATTCAAAGAGAGTGAGATGCCAGCTCCTTTCATTCAGTCAGTAGCTTCAAACATTTCTGGTATATGAATAACATGATGTTTTTCAATGGCAAAAATCAATGAATATTGTAAATGCACAAACAGTAATTTCTCCGCATTGCAAGGTGCAATTCTGAAATTTTTTGCTTTTTCCTGCTCCTCTTAGCATGATAAACAAGATTCAAAGAGAGTGAGATGCCAGCTCCTTTCATTCAGTCAGTAGCTTCAATCATTTCTGGACGTTTTTCAATGGCAAAAATCAATGAATATTGTAAATGCACAAACAGTAATTTCTCCGCATTGCAAGGTGCAATTCTGAAATTTTTTGCTTTTTCCTGCTCCTCTTAGCATGATAAAGAAGATTCAAAGAGAGTGAGATGCCAGCTCCTTTCATTCAGTCAGCAGCTTCAAACATTTCTGGTATATGAATAACATGATGTTTTTCAATGGCAAAAATCAATGAATATTGTAAATGCACAAACAGTAATTTCTCCGCATTGCAAGGTGCAATTCTGAAATTTTTTGCTTTTTCCTGCTCCTCTTAGCATGATAAAGAAGATTCAAAGAGAGTGAGATGCCAGCTCCTTTCATTCAGTCAGTAGCTTCAATCATTTCTGGACGTTTTTCAATGGCAAAAATCAATGAATATTGTAAATGCACAAACAGTAATTTCTCCGCATTGCAAGGTGCAATTCTGAAATTTTTTGCTTTTTCCTGCTCCTCTTAGCATGATAAAGAAGATTCAAAGAGAGTGAGATGCCAGCTCCTTTCATTCAGTCAGTAGCTTCAATCATTTCTGGACGTTTTTCAATGGCAAAAATCAATGAATATTGTAAATGCACAAACAGTAATTTCTCCGCATTGCAAGGTGCAATTCTGAAATGTTTTGCTTTTTCCTGCTCCTCTTAGCATGATAAAGAAGATTCAAAGAGAGTGAGATGCCAGCTCCTTTCATTCAGTCAGTAGCTTCAATCATTTCTGGACGTTTTTCAATGGCAAAAATCAATGAATATTGTAAATGCACAAACAGTAATTTCTCCGCATTGCAAGGTGCAATTCTGAAATTTTTTGCTTTTTCCTGCTCCTCTTAGCATGATAAAGAAGATTCAAAGAGAGTGAGATGCCAGCTCCTTTCATTCAGTCAGTAGCTTCAAACATTTCTGGTATATGAATAACATGATGTTTTTCAATGGCAAAAATCAATGAATATTGTAAATGCACAAACAGTAATTTCTCCGCATTGCAAGGTGCAATTCTGAAATTTTTTGCTTTTTCCTGCTCCTCTTAGCATGATAAAGAAAATTCAAAGAGAGTGAGATGCCAGCTCCTTTCATTCAGTCAGTAGCTTCAAACATTTCTGGTATATGAATAACATGATGTTTTTCAATGGCAAAAATCAATGAATATTGTAAATGCACAAACAGTAATTTCTCCGCATTGCAAGGTGCAATTCTGAAATTTTTTGCTTTTTCCTGCTCCTCTTAGCATGATAAAGAAGATTCAAAGAGAGTGAGATGCCAGCTCCTTTCATTCAGTCAGTAGCTTCAATCATTTCTGGACGTTTTTCAATGGCAAAAATCAATGAATATTGTAAATGCACAAACAGTAATTTCTCCGCATTGCAAGGTGCAATTCTGAAATTTTTTGCTTTTTCCTGCTCCTCTTAGCATGATAAAGAAGATTCAAAGAGCGTGAGATGTCAGCTCCTTTCATTCAGTCAGTAGCTTCAAACATTTCTGGTATATGAATAACATGATGTTTTTCAATGGCAAAAATCAATGAATATTGTAAATGCACAAACAGTAATTTCTGCGCATTGCAAGGTGCAATTCTGAAATTTTTTGCTTTTTCCTGCTCCTCTTAGCATGATAAAGAAGATTCAAAGAGAGTGAGATGCCAGCTCCTTTCATTCAGTCAGTAGCTTCAATCATTTCTGGATGTTTTTCAATGGCAAAAATCAATGAATATTGTAAATGCACAAACAGTAATTTCTCCGCATTGCAAGGTGCAATTCTGAAATTTTTTGCTTTTTCCTGCTCCTCTTAGCATGATAAAGAAGATTCAAAGAGAGTGAGATGCCAGCTCCTTTCATTCAGTCAGTAGCTTCAAACATTTCTGGTATATGAATAACATGATGTTTTTCAATGGCAAAAATCAATGAATATTGTAAATGCACAAACAGTAATTTCTCCGCATTGCAAGGTGCAATTCTGAAATTTTTTGCTTTTTCCTGCTCCTCTTAGCATGATAAAGAAGATTCAAAGAGAGTGAGATGCCAGCTCCTTTCATTCAGTCAGTAGCTTCAATCATTTCTGGACTTTTTTCAATGGCAAAAATCAATGAATATTGTAAATGCACAAACAGTAATTTCTCCGCATTGCAAGGTGCAATTCTGAAATGTTATGCTTTTTCCTGCTCCTCTTAGCATGATAAAGAAGATTCAATGAGAGTGAGATGCCAGCTCCTTTCATTCAGTCAGTAGCTTCAAACATTTCTGGTATATGAATAACATGTTTTTCAATGGCAAAAATCAATGAATATTGTAAATGCACAAACAGTAATTTCTCCGCATTGCAAGGTGCAATTCTGAAATTTTTTGCTTTTTCCTGCTCCTCTTAGCATGATAAAGAAGATTCAAAGAGAGTGAGATGCCAGCTCCTTTCATTCAGTCAGTAGCTTCAATCATTTCTGGACGTTTTTCAATGGCAAAAATCAATGAATATTGTAAATGCACAAACAGTAATTTCTCCGCATTGCAAGGTGCAATTCTGAAATTTTTTGCTTTTTCCTGCTCCTCTTAGCATGATAAAGAAGATTCAAAGAGAGTGAGATGCCAGCTCCTTTCATTCAGTCAGTAGCTTCAATCATTTCTGGACGTTTTTCAATGGTAAAAATCAATGAATATTGTAAATGCACAAACAGTAATTTCTCCACATTGCAAGGTGCAATTCTGAAATTTTTTGCTTTTTCCTGCTCCTCTTAGCATGGTAAAGAAGATTCAAAGAGAGTGAGATGCCAGCTCCTTTCATTCAGTCAGTAGCTTCAAACATTTCTGGTATATGAATAACATGATGTTTTTCAATGGCAAAAATCAATGAATATTGTAAATGCACAAACAGTAATTTCTCCGCATTGCAAGGTGCAATTCTGAAATTTTTTGCTTTTTCCTGCTCCTCTTAGCATGATAAAGAAGATTCAAAGAGAGTGAGATGCCAGCTCCTTTCATTAAGTCAGTAGCTTCAAACATTTCTGGTATATGAATAACATGATGTTTTTCAATGGCAAAAATCAATGAGTATTGTAAATGCACAAACAGTAATTTCTCCGCATTGCAAGGTGCAATTCTGAAATTTTTTGCTTTTTCCTGCTCCTCTTAGCATGATAAAGAAGATTCAAAGAGAGTGAGATGCCAGCTACTTTCATTCAGTCAGTAGATTCAATCATTTCTGGACGTTTTTCATTGTTAAAAATCAATGAATATTGTAAATGCACAAACAGTAATTTCTCCACATTGCAAGGTGCAATACTGAAATTTTTTGCTTTTTCCTGCTCCTCTTAGCATGATAATGAAGATTCAAAGAGAGTGAGATGCCAGCTCCTTTCATTCAGTCAGTAGCTTCAAACATTTCTGGTATATGAATAACATGATGTTTTTCAATGGCAAAAATCAATGAATATTGTAAATGCACAAACAGTAATTTCTCCGCATTGCAAGGTGCAATTCTGAAATTTTTTGCTTTTTCCTGCTCCTCTTAGCCTGATAAAGAAGATTCAAAGAGAGTGAGATGCCAGCTCCTTTCATTCAGTCAGTAGCTTCAATCATTTCTGGATGTTTTTCAATGGCAAAAATCAATGAATATTGTAAATGCACAAACTGTAATTTCTCCGCATTGCAAGGTGCAATTCTGAAATTTTTTACTTTTTCCTGCTCCTCTTAGCATGATAAAGAAGATTCAAAGAGAGTGAGATGCCAGCTCCTTTCATTCAGTCAGTAGCTTCAATCATTTCTGGACGTTTTTCAATGGCAAAAATCAATGAATATTGTAAATGCACAAACAGTAATTTCTCCGCATTGCAAGGTGCAATTCTGAAATTTTTTGCTTTTTCCTGCTCCTCTTAGCATGATAAAGAAGATTCAAAGAGAGTGAGATGCCAGCTCCTTTCATTCAGTCAGTACTTTCAATCATTTCTGGACGTTTTTCAATGGCAAAAATCAATGAATATTGTAAATGCACAAACAGTAATTTCTCCGCATTGCAAGGTGCAATTCTGAATTTTTTTGCTTTTTCCCGCTCCTCTTAGCATGATAAAGAAGATTCAAAGAGAGTGAGGTGCCAGCTCCTTTCATTCAGTCAGTAGCTTCAAACATTTCTGGTATATGAATAACATGTTTTTCAATGGCAAAAATCAATGAATATTGTAAATGCACAAACAGTAATTTCTCCGCATTGCAAGGTGCAATTCTGAAATTTTTTGCTTTTTCCTGCTCCTCTTAGCATGATAATGAAGATTCAAAGAGAGTGAGATGCCAGCTCCTTTCATTCAGTCAGTAGCTTCAAACATTTCTGGTATATGAATAACATGATGTTTTTCAATGGCAAAAATCAATGAATATTGTAAATGCACAAACAGTAATTTCTCGGCATTGCAAGGTGCAATTCTGAAATTTTTTGCTTTTTCCTGCTCCTCTTAGCATGATAAAGAAGATTCAAAGAGAGTGAGATGCCAGCTCCTTTCATTCAGTCAGTAGCTTCAATCATTTCTGGACGTTTTTCAATGGCAAAAATCAATGAATATTGTAAATGCACAAACAGTAATTTCTCCGCATTGCAAGGTGCAATTCTGAAATGTTTTGCTTTTTCCTGCTCCTCTTAGCATGATAATGAAGATTCAAAGAGAGTGAGATGCCAGCTCCTTTCATTCAGTCAGTAGCTTCAAACATTTCTGGTATATGAATAACATGATGTTTTTCAATGGCAAAAATCAATGAATATTGTAAATGCACAAACAGTAATTTCTCGGCATTGCAAGGTGCAATTCTGAAATTTTTTGCTTTTTCCTGCTCCTCTTAGCATGATAAAGAAGATTCAAAGAGAGTGAGATGCCAGCTCCTTTCATTCAGTCAGTAGCTTCAATCATTTCTGGACGTTTTTCAATGGCAAAAATCAATGAATATTGTAAATGCACAAACAGTAATTTCTCCGCATTGCAAGGTGCAATTCTGAAATTTTTTGCTTTTTCCTGCTCCTCTTAGCATGATAAAGAAGATTCAAAGAGAGTGAGATGCCAGCTCCTTTCGTTCAGTCAGTAGCTTCAATCATTTCTGGACGTTTTTCAATGGCAAAAATCATTGAATATTATAAATGCACAAACAGTAATTTCTCCGCATTGCAAGGTGCAATTCTGAAATTTTTTACTTTTTCCTGCTCCTCTTAGCATGATAAAGAAGATTCAAAGAGAGTGAGATGCCAGCTCCTTTCATTCAGTCAGTAGCTTCAATCATTTCTGGTATATGAATAACATGATGTTTTTCAATGGCAAAAATCAATGAATATTGTAAATGCACAAACAGTAATTTCTCCGCATTGCAAGGTGCAATTCTGAAATTTTTTGCTTTTTCCTGCTCCTCTTAGCATGATAAACAAGATTCAAAGAGAGTGAGATGCCAGCTCCTTTCATTCAGTCAGTAGCTTCAATCATTTCTGGACGTTTTTCAATGGCAAAAATCAATGAATATTGTAAATGCACAAACAGTAATTTCTCCGCATTGCAAGGTGCAATTCTGAAATTTTTTGCTTTTTCCTGCTCCTCTTAGCATGATAAAGAAGATTCAAAGAGAGTGAGATGCCAGCTCCTTTCATTCAGTCAGTAGCTTCAAACATTTCTGGTATATGAATAACATGATGTTTTTCAATGGCAAAAATCAATGAATATTGTAAATGCACAAACAGTAATTTCTCCGCATTGCAAGGTGCAATTCTGAAATTTTTTGCTTTTTCCTGCTCCTCTTAGCATGATAAAGAAGATTCAAAGAGAGTGAGATGCCAGCTCCTTTCATTCAGTCAGTAGCTTCAATCATTTCTGGACGTTTTTCAATGGCAAAAATCAATGAATATTGTAAATGCACAAACAGTAATTTCTCCGCATTGCAAGGTGCAATTCTGAAATTTTTTGCTTTTTCCTGCTCCTCTTAGCATGATAAAGAAGATTCAAAGAGAGTGAGATGCCAGCTCCTTTCATTCAGTCAGTAGCTTCAATCATTTCTGGACGTTTTTCAATGGCAAAAATCAATGAATATTGTAAATGCACAAACAGTAATTTCTCCGCATTGCAAGGTGCAATTCTGAAATTTTTTGCTTTTTCCTGCTCCTCTTAGCATGATAAAGAAGATTCAAAGAGAGTGAGATGCCAGCTCCTTTCATTCAGTCAGTAGCTTCAAACATTTCTGGTATATGAATAACATGATGTTTTTCAATGGCAAAAATCAATGAATATTGTAAATGCACAAACAGTAATTTCTCCGCATTGCAAGGTGCAAGTCTGAAATTTTTTGCTTTTTCCTGCTCCTCTTAGTATGATAAAGAAGATTCAAAGAGAGTGAGATGCCAGCTACTTTCATTCAGTCAGTAGCTTCAATCATTTCTGGACGTTTTTCAATGGTAAAAATCAATGAATATTGTAAATGCACAAACAGTAATTTCTCCACATTGCAAGGTGCAATTCTGAAATTTTTTGCTTTTTCCTGCTCCTCTTAGCATGATAAAGAAGATTCAAAGAGAGTGAGATGCCAGCTCCTTTCATTCAGTCAGTAGCTTCAAACATTTCTGGTATATGAATAACATGATGTTTTTCAATGGCAAAAATCAATGAATATTGTAAATGCACAAACAGTAATTTCTCCGCATTGCAAGGTGCAATTCTGAAATTTTTTGCTTTTTCCTGCTCCTCTTAGCATGATAAAGAAGATTCAAAGAGAGTGAGATGCCAGCTCCTTTCATTCAGTCAGTAGCTTCAAACATTTCTGGTATATGAATAACATGATGTTTTTCAATGGCAAAAATCAATGAATATTGTAAATGCACAAACAGTAATTTCTCCGCATTGCAAGGTGCAATTCTGAAATTTTTTCCTTTTTCCTGCTCCTCTTAGCATGATAAAGAAGATTCAAAGAGAGTGAGATGCCAGCTCCTTTCATTCAGTCTGTAGCTTCAAACATTTCTGGTATATGAATAACATGATGTTTTTCAATGGCAAAAATCAATGAATATTGTAAATGCACAAACAGTAATTTCTCCGCATTGCAAGGTGCAATTCTGAAATTTTTTGCTTTTTCCTGCTCCTCTTAGCATGATAAAGAAGATTCAAAGAGAGTGAGATGCCAGCTCCTTTCATTCAGTCAGTAGCTTCAAACATTTCTGGTATATGAATAACATGATGTTTTTCAATGGCAAAAATCAATGAATATTGTAAATGCACAAACAGTAATTTCTCCGCATTGCAAGGTGCAATTCTGAAATTTTTTGCTTTTTCCTGCTCCTCTTAGCATGATAAAGAAGATTCAAAGAGAGTGAGATGCCAGCTCCTTTCATTCAGTCAGTAGCTTCAATCATTTCTGGACGTTTTTCAATGGCAAAAATCAATGAATATTGTAAATGCACAAACAGTAATTTCTCCGCATTGCAAGGTGCAATTCTGAAATTTTTTGCTTTTTCCTGCTCCTCTTAGCATGATAAAGAAGATTCAAAGAGAGTGAGATGCCAGCTCCTTTCATTCAGTCAGTAGCTTCAATCATTTCTGGACGTTTTTCAATGGCAAAAATCAATGAATATTGTAAATGCACAAACAGTAATTTCTCCGCATTGCAAGGTGCAATTCTGAAATTTTTTGCTTTTTCCTGCTCCTCTTAGCATGATAAAGAAGATTCAAAGAGAGTGAGATGCCAGCTCCTTTCATTCAGTCAGTAGCTTCAAACATTTCTGGTATATGAATAACATGATGTTTTTCAATGGCAAAAATCAATGAATATTGTAAATGCACAAACAGTAATTTCTCCGCATTGCAAGGTGCAAGTCTGAAATTTTTTGCTTTTTCCTGCTCCTCTTAGTATGATAAAGAAGATTCAAAGAGAGTGAGATGCCAGCTACTTTCATTCAGTCAGTAGCTTCAATCATTTCTGGACGTTTTTCAATGGTAAAAATCAATGAATATTGTAAATGCACAAACAGTAATTTCTCCACATTGCAAGGTGCAATTCTGAAATTTTTTGCTTTTTCCTGCTCCTCTTAGCATGATAAAGAAGATTCAAAGAGAGTGAGATGCCAGCTCCTTTCATTCAGTCAGTAGCTTCAAACATTTCTGGTATATGAATAACATGATGTTTTTCAATGGCAAAAATCAATGAATATTGTAAATGCACAAACAGTAATTTCTCCGCATTGCAAGGTGCAATTCTGAAATTTTTTGCTTTTTCCTGCTCCTCTTAGCATGATAAAGAAGATTCAAAGAGAGTGAGATGCCAGCTCCTTTCATTCAGTCAGTAGCTTCAATCATTTCTGGACGTTTTTCAATGGCAAAAATCAATGAATATTGTAAATGCACAAACAGTAATTTCTCCGCATTGCAAGGTGCAATTCTGAAATTTTTTGCTTTTTCCTGCTCCTCTTAGCATGATAAAGAAGATTCAAAGAGAGTGAGATGCCAGCTCCTTTCATTCAGTCAGTAGCTTCAAACATTTCTGGTATATGAATAACATGATGTTTTTCAATGGCAAAAATCAATGAATATTGTAAATGCACAAACAGTAATTTCTCCGCATTGCAAGGTGCAAGTCTGAAATTTTTTGCTTTTTCCTGCTCCTCTTAGTATGATAAAGAAGATTCAAAGAGAGTGAGATGCCAGCTACTTTCATTCAGTCAGTAGCTTCAATCATTTCTGGACGTTTTTCAATGGTAAAAATCAATGAATATTGTAAATGCACAAACAGTAATTTCTCCACATTGCAAGGTGCAATTCTGAAATTTTTTGCTTTTTCCTGCTCCTCTTAGCATGATAAAGAAGATTCAAAGAGAGTGAGATGCCAGCTCCTTTCATTCAGTCAGTAGCTTCAAACATTTCTGGTATATGAATAACATGATGTTTTTCAATGGCAAAAATCAATGAATATTGTAAATGCACAAACAGTAATTTCTCCGCATTGCAAGGTGCAATTCTGAAATTTTTTGCTTTTTCCTGCTCCTCTTAGCATGATAAAGAAGATTCAAAGAGAGTGAGATGCCAGCTCCTTTCATTCAGTCAGTAGCTTCAATCATTTCTGGACGTTTTTCAATGGCAAAAATCAATGAATATTGTAAATGCACAAACAGTAATTTCTCCGCATTGCAAGGTGCAATTCTGAAATTTTTTGCTTTTTCCTGCTCCTCTTAGCATGATAAAGAAGATTCAAAGAGAGTGAGATGCCAGCTCCTTTCATTCAGTCAGTAGCTTCAAACATTTCTGGTATATGAATAACATGATGTTTTTCAATGGCAAAAATCAATGAATATTGTAAATGCACAAACAGTAATTTCTCCGCATTGCAAGGTGCAAGTCTGAAATTTTTTGCTTTTTCCTGCTCCTCTTAGTATGATAAAGAAGATTCAAAGAGAGTGAGATGCCAGCTACTTTCATTCAGTCAGTAGCTTCAATCATTTCTGGACGTTTTTCAATGGTAAAAATCAATGAATATTGTAAATGCACAAACAGTAATTTCTCCACATTGCAAGGTGCAATTCTGAAATTTTTTGCTTTTTCCTGCTCCTCTTAGCATGATAAAGAAGATTCAAAGAGAGTGAGATGCCAGCTCCTTTCATTCAGTCAGTAGCTTCAAACATTTCTGGTATATGAATAACATGATGTTTTTCAATGGCAAAAATCAATGAATATTGTAAATGCACAAACAGTAATTTCTCCGCATTGCAAGGTGCAATTCTGAAATTTTTTGCTTTTTCCTGCTCCTCTTAGCATGATAAAGAAGATTCAAAGAGAGTGAGATGCCAGCTCCTTTCATTCAGTCAGTAGCTTCAAACATTTCTGGTATATGAATAACATGATGTTTTTCAATGGCAAAAATCAATGAATATTGTAAATGCACAAACAGTAATTTCTCCGCATTGCAAGGTGCAATTCTGAAATTTTTTGCTTTTTCCTGCTCCTCTTAGCATGATAAAGAAGATTCAAAGAGAGTGAGATGCCAGCTACTTTCATTCAGTCAGTAGATTCAATCATTTCTGGACGTTTTTCATTGTTAAAAATCAATGAATATTGTAAATGCACAAACAGTAATTTCTCCACATTGCAAGGTGCAATTCTGAAATTTTTTGCTTTTTCCTGCTCCTCTTAGCATGATAATGAAGATTCAAAGAGAGTGAGATGCCAGCTCCTTTCATTCAGTCAGTAGCTTCAAACATTTCTGGTATATGAATAACATGATGTTTTTCAATGGCAAAAATCAATGAATATTGTAAATGCACAAACAGTAATTTCTCCGCATTGCAAGGTGCAATTCTGAAATTTTTTGCTTTTTCCTGCTCCTCTTAGCATGATAAAGAAGATTCAAAGAGAGTGAGATGCCAGCTCCTTTCATTCAGTCAGTAGCTTCAATCATTTCTGGATGTTTTTCAATGGCAAAAATCAATGAATATTGTAAATGCACAAACTGTAATTTCTCCGCATTGCAAGGTGCAATTCTGAAATTTTTTACTTTTTCCTGCTCCTCTTAGCATGATAAAGAAGATTCAAAGAGAGTGAGATGCCAGCTCCTTTCATTCAGTCAGTAGCTTCAATCATTTCTGGACGTTTTTCAATGGCAAAAATCAATGAATATTGTAAATGCACAAACAGTAATTTCTCCGCATTGCAAGGTGCAATTCTGAAATTTTTTGCTTTTTCCTGCTCCTCTTAGCATGATAAAGAAGATTCAAAGAGAGTGAGATGCCAGCTCCTTTCATTCAGTCAGTACTTTCAATCATTTCTGGACGTTTTTCAATGGCAAAAATCAATGAATATTGTAAATGCACAAACAGTAATTTCTCCGCATTGCAAGGTGCAATTCTGAATTTTTTTGCTTTTTCCCGCTCCTCTTAGCATGATAAAGAAGATTCAAAGAGAGTGAGGTGCCAGCTCCTTTCATTCAGTCAGTAGCTTCAAACATTTCTGGTATATGAATAACATGTTTTTCAATGGCAAAAATCAATGAATATTGTAAATGCACAAACAGTAATTTCTCCGCATTGCAAGGTGCAATTCTGAAATTTTTTGCTTTTTCCTGCTCCTCTTAGCATGATAATGAAGATTCAAAGAGAGTGAGATGCCAGCTCCTTTCATTCAGTCAGTAGCTTCAAACATTTCTGGTATATGAATAACATGATGTTTTTCAATGGCAAAAATCAATGAATATTGTAAATGCACAAACAGTAATTTCTCCGCATTGCAAGGTGCAATTCTGAAATTTTTTGCTTTTTCCTGCTCCTCTTAGCATGATAAAGAAGATTCAAAGAGAGTGAGATGCCAGCTCCTTTCATTCAGTCAGTAGCTTCAATCATTTCTGGATGTTTTTCAATGGCAAAAATCAATGAATATTGTAAATGCACAAACTGTAATTTCTCCGCATTGCAAGGTGCAATTCTGAAATTTTTTACTTTTTCCTGCTCCTCTTAGCATGATAAAGAAGATTCAAAGAGAGTGAGATGCCAGCTCCTTTCATTCAGTCAGTAGCTTCAATCATTTCTGGACGTTTTTCAATGGCAAAAATCAATGAATATTGTAAATGCACAAACAGTAATTTCTCCGCATTGCAAGGTGCAATTCTGAAATTTTTTGCTTTTTCCTGCTCCTCTTAGCATGATAAAGAAGATTCAAAGAGAGTGAGATGCCAGCTCCTTTCATTCAGTCAGTACTTTCAATCATTTCTGGACGTTTTTCAATGGCAAAAATCAATGAATATTGTAAATGCACAAACAGTAATTTCTCCGCATTGCAAGGTGCAATTCTGAATTTTTTTGCTTTTTCCCGCTCCTCTTAGCATGATAAAGAAGATTCAAAGAGAGTGAGGTGCCAGCTCCTTTCATTCAGTCAGTAGCTTCAATCATTTCTGGACGTTTTTCAATGGTAAAAATCAATGAATATTGTAAATGCACAAACAGTAATTTCTCCACATTGCAAGGTGCAATTCTGAAATTTTTTGCTTTTCCCTGCTCCTCTTAGCATGATAAAGAAGATTCAAAGAGAGTGAGATGCCAGCTCCTTTCATTCAGTCAGTAGCTTCAAACATTTCTGGTATATGAATAACATGATGTTTTTCAATGGCAAAAATCAATGAATATTGTAAATGCACAAACAGTAATTTCTCCGCATTGCAAGGTGCAATTCTGAAATTTTTTGCTTTTTCCTGCTCCTCTTAGCATGATAAAGAAGATTCAAAGAGAGTGAGATGCCAGCTCCTTTCATTCAGTCAGTAGCTTCAAACATTTCTGGTATATGAATAACATGATGTTTTTCAATGGCAAAAATCAATGAATATTGTAAATGCACAAACAGTAATTTCTCCGCATTGCAAGGTGCAATTCTGAAATTTTTTGCTTTTTCCTGCTCCTCTTAGCATGATAAAGAAGATTCAAAGAGAGTGAGATGCCAGCTCCTTTCATTCAGTCAGTAGCTTCAATCAATTCTGGACGTTTTTCAATGGCAAAAATCAATGAATATTGTAAATGCACAAACAGTAATTTCTCCGCATTGCAAGGTGCAATTCTGAAATTTTTTGCTTTTTCCTGCTCCTCTTAGCATGATAAAGAAGATTCAAAGAGCGTGAGATGTCAGCTCCTTTCATTCAGTCAGTAGCTTCAAACATTTCTGGTATATGAATAACATGATGTTTTTCAATGGCAAAAATCAATGAATATTGTAAATGCACAAACAGTAATTTCTCCGCATTGCAAGGTGCAATTCTGAAATTTTTTGCTTTTTCCTGCTCCTCTTAGCATGATAAAGAAGATTCAAAGAGAGTGAGATGCCAGCTCCTTTCATTCAGTCAGTAGCTTCAATCATTTCTGGACGTTTTTCAATGGCAAAAATCAATGAATATTGTAAATGCACAAACAGTAATTTCTCCGCATTGCAAGGTGCAATTCTGAAATTTTTTGCTTTTTCCTGCTCCTCTTAGCATGATAAAGAAGATTCAAAGAGAGTGAGATGCCAGCTCCTTTCGTTCAGTCAGTAGCTTCAATCATTTCTGGACGTTTTTCAATGGCAAAAATCATTGAATATTATAAATGCACAAACAGTAATTTCTCCGCATTGCAAGGTGCAATTCTGAAATTTTTTACTTTTTCCTGCTCCTCTTAGCATGATAAAGAAGATTCAAAGAGAGTGAGATGCCAGCTCCTTTCATTCAGTCAGTAGCTTCAATCATTTCTGGTATATGAATAACATGATGTTTTTCAATGGCAAAAATCAATGAATATTGTAAATGCACAAACAGTAATTTCTCCGCATTGCAAGGTGCAATTCTGAAATTTTTTGCTTTTTCCTGCTCCTCTTAGCATGATAAACAAGATTCAAAGAGAGTGAGATGCCAGCTCCTTTCATTCAGTCAGTAGCTTCAATCATTTCTGGACGTTTTTCAATGGCAAAAATCAATGAATATTGTAAATGCACAAACAGTAATTTCTCCGCATTGCAAGGTGCAATTCTGAAATTTTTTGCTTTTTCCTGCTCCTCTTAGCATGATAAAGAAGATTCAAAGAGAGTGAGATGCCAGCTCCTTTCATTCAGTCAGTAGCTTCAAACATTTCTGGTATATGAATAACATGATGTTTTTCAATGGCAAAAATCAATGAATATTGTAAATGCACAAACAGTAATTTCTCCGCATTGCAAGGTGCAATTCTGAAATTTTTTGCTTTTTCCTGCTCCTCTTAGCATGATAAAGAAGATTCAAAGAGAGTGAGATGCCAGCTCCTTTCATTCAGTCAGTAGCTTCAATCATTTCTGGACGTTTTTCAATGGCAAAAATCAATGAATATTGTAAATGCACAAACAGTAATTTCTCCGCATTGCAAGGTGCAATTCTGAAATTTTTTGCTTTTTCCTGCTCCTCTTAGCATGATAAAGAAGATTCAAAGAGAGTGAGATGCCAGCTCCTTTCATTCAGTCAGTAGCTTCAATCATTTCTGGACGTTTTTCAATGGCAAAAATCAATGAATATTGTAAATGCACAAACAGTAATTTCTCCGCATTGCAAGGTGCAATTCTGAAATGTTTTGCTTTTTCCTGCTCCTCTTAGCATGATAAAGAAGATTCAAAGAGAGTGAGATGCCAGCTCCTTTCATTCAGTCAGTAGCTTCAATCATTTCTGGACGTTTTTCAATGGCAAAAATCAATGAATATTGTAAATGCACAAACAGTAATTTCTCCGCATTGCAAGGTGCAATTCTGAAATTTTTTGCTTTTTCCTGCTCCTCTTAGCATGATAAAGAAGATTCAAAGAGAGTGAGATGCCAGCTCCTTTCATTCAGTCAGTAGCTTCAAACATTTCTGGTATATGAATAACATGATGTTTTTCAATGGCAAAAATCAATGAATATTGTAAATGCACAAACAGTAATTTCTCCGCATTGCAAGGTGCAATTCTGAAATTTTTTGCTTTTTCCTGCTCCTCTTAGCATGATAAAGAAGATTCAAAGAGAGTGAGATGCCAGCTCCTTTCATTCAGTCAGTAGCTTCAAACATTTCTGGTATATGAATAACATGATGTTTTTCAATGGCAAAAATCAATGAATATTGTAAATGCACAAACAGTAATTTCTCCGCATTGCAAGGTGCAATTCTGAAATTTTTTGCTTTTTCCTGCTCCTCTTAGCATGATAAAGAAGATTCAAAGAGAGTGAGATGCCAGCTCATTTCATTCAGTCAGTAGCTTCAATCATTTCTGGACGTTTTTCAATGGCAAAAATCAATGAATATTGTAAATGCACAAACAGTAATTTCTCCGCATTGCAAGGTGCAATTCTGAAATTTTTTGCTTTTTCCTGCTCCTCTTAGCATGATAAAGAAGATTCAAAGAGCGTGAGATGTCAGCTCCTTTCATTCAGTCAGTAGCTTCAAACATTTCTGGTATATGAATAACATGATGTTTTTCAATGGCAAAAATCAATGAATATTGTAAATGCACAAACAGTAATTTCTCCGCATTGCAAGGTGCAATTCTGAAATTTTTTGCTTTTTCCTGCTCCTCTTAGCATGATAAAGAAGATTCAAAGAGAGTGAGATGCCAGCTCCTTTCATTCAGTCAGTAGCTTCAATCATTTCTGGACGTTTTTCAATGGCAAAAATCAATGAATATTGTAAATGCACAAACAGTAATTTCTCCGCATTGCAAGGTGCAATTCTGAAATTTTTTGCTTTTTCCTGCTCCTCTTAGCATGATAAAGAAGATTCAAAGAGAGTGAGATGCCAGCTCCTTTCATTCAGTCAGTAGCTTCAAACATTTCTGGTATATGAATAACATGATGTTTTTCAATGGCAAAAATCAATGAATATTGTAAATGCACAAACAGTAATTTCTCCGCATTGCAAGGTGCAATTCTGAAATTTTTTGCTTTTTCCTGCTCCTCTTAGCATGATAAAGAAGATTCAAAGAGAGTGAGATGCCAGCTCCTTTCATTCAGTCAGTAGCTTCAATCATTTCTGGACGTTTTTCAATGGCAAAAATCAATGAATATTGTAAATGCACAAACAGTAATTTCTCCGCATTGCAAGGTGCAATTCTGAAATGTTTTGCTTTTTCCTGCTCCTCTTAGCATGATAAAGAAGATTCAAAGAGCGTGAGATGTCAGCTCCTTTCATTCAGTCAGTAGCTTCAAACATTTCTGGTATATGAATAACATGATGTTTTTCAAAGGCAAAAATCAATGAATATTGTAAATGCACAAACAGTAATTTCTCCGCATTGCAAGGTGCAATTCTGAAATTATTTGCTTTTTCCTGCTCCTCTTAGCATGATAAAGAAGATTCAAAGAGAGTGAGATGCCAGCTCCTTTCATTCAGTCAGTAGCTTCAATCATTTCTGGACGTTTTTCAATGGCAAAAATCAATGAATATTGTAAATGCACAAACAGTAATATCTCCGCATTGCAAGGTGCAATTCTGAAATTTTTTGCTTTTTCCTGCTCCTCTTAGCATGATAAAGAAGATTCAAAGAGAGTGAGATGCCAGCTCCTTTCGTTCAGTCAGTAGCTTCAATCATTTCTGGACGTTTTTCAATGGCAAAAATCATTGAATATTATAAATGCACAAACAGTAATTTCTCCGCATTGCAAGGTGCAATTCTGAAATTTTTTACTTTTTCCTGCTCCTCTTAGCATGATAAAGAAGATTCAAAGAGAGTGAGATGCCAGCTCCTTTCATTCAGTCAGTAGCTTCAATCATTTCTAGTATATGAATAACATGATGTTTTTCAATGGCAAAAATCAATGAATATTGTAAATGCACAAACAGTAATTTCTCCGCATTGCAAGGTGCAATTCTGAAATTTTTTGCTTTTTCCTGCTCCTCTTAGCATGATAAAGAAGATTCAAAGAGAGTGAGATGCCAGCTCATTTCATTCAGTCAGTAGCTTCAATCATTTCTGGACGTTTTTCAATGGCAAAAATCAATGAATATTGTAAATGCACAAACAGTAATTTCTCCGCATTGCAAGGTGCAATTCTGAAATTTTTTGCTTTTTCCTGCTCCTCTTAGCATGATAAAGAAGATTCAAAGAGAGTGAGATGCCAGCTCCTTTCATTCAGTCAGTAGCTTCAAACATTTCTGGTATATGAATAACATGATGTTTTTCAATGGCAAAAATCAATGAATATTGTAAATGCACAAACAGTAATTTCTCCGCATTGCAAGTTGCAATTCTGAAATTTTTTGCTTTTTCCTGCTCCTCTTAGCATGATAAAGAAGATTCAAAGAGAGTGAGATGCCAGCTCCTTTCATTCAGTCAGTAGCTTCAATCATTTCTGGACGTTTTTCAATGGCAAAAATCAATGAATATTGTAAATGCACAAACAGTAATTTCTCCGCATTGCAAGGTGCAATTCTGAAATTTTTTGCTTTTTCCTGCTCCTCTTAGCATGATAAAGAAGATTCAAAGAGAGTGAGATGCCAGCTCCTTTCATTCAGTCAGTAGCTTCAATCATTTCTGGACGTTTTTCAATGGCAAAAATCAATGAATATTGTAAATGCACAAACAGTAATTTCTCCGCATTGCAAGGTGCAATTCTGAAATTTTTTGCTTTTTCCTGCTCCTCTTAGCATGATAAAGAAGATTCAAAGAGAGTGAGATGCCAGCTCCTTTCATTCAGTCAGTAGCTTCAAACATTTCTGGTATATGAATAACATGATGTTTTTCAATGGCAAAAATCAATGAATATTGTAAATGCACAAACAGTAATTTCTCCGCATTGCAAGGTTCAAGTCTGAAATTTTTTGCTTTTTCCTGCTCCTCTTAGTATGATAAAGAAGATTCAAAGAGAGTGAGATGCCAGCTACTTTCATTCAGTCAGTAGCTTCAATCATTTCTGGACGTTTTTCAATGGTAAAAATCAATGAATATTGTAAATGCACAAACAGTAATTTCTCCACATTGCAAGGTGCAATTCTGAAATTTTTTGCTTTTTCCTGCTCCTCTTAGCATGATAAAGAAGATTCAAAGAGAGTGAGATGCCAGCTCCTTTCATTCAGTCAGTAGCTTCAAACATTTCTGGTATATGAATAACATGATGTTTTTCAATGGCAAAAATCAATGAATATTGTAAATGCACAAACAGTAATTTCTCCGCATTGCAAGGTGCAATTCTGAAATTTTTTGCTTTTTCCTGCTCCTCTTAGCATGATAAAGAAGATTCAAAGAGAGTGAGATGCCAGCTCCTTTCATTCAGTCAGTAGCTTCAAACATTTCTGGTATATGAATAACATGATGTTTTTCAATGGCAAAAATCAATGAATATTGTAAATGCACAAACAGTAATTTCTCCGCATTGCAAGGTGCAATTCTGAAATTTTTTGCTTTTTCCTGCTCCTCTTAGCCTGATAAAGAAGATTCAAAGAGAGTGAGATGCCAGCTCCTTTCATTCAGTCAGTAGCTTCAATCATTTCTGGATGTTTTTCAATGGCAAAAATCAATGAATATTGTAAATGCACAAACTGTAATTTCTCCGCATTGCAAGGTGCAATTCTGAAATTTTTTACTTTTTCCTGCTCCTCTTAGCATGATAAAGAAGATTCAAAGAGAGTGAGATGCCAGCTCCTTTCATTCAGTCAGTAGCTTCAATCATTTCTGGACGTTTTTCAATGGCAAAAATCAATGAATATTGTAAATGCACAAACAGTAATTTCTCCGCATTGCAAGGTGCAATTCTGAAATTTTTTGCTTTTTCCTGCTCCTCTTAGCATGATAAAGAAGATTCAAAGAGAGTGAGATGCCAGCTCCTTTCATTCAGTCAGTACTTTCAATCATTTCTGGACGTTTTTCAATGGCAAAAATCAATGAATATTGTAAATGCACAAACAGTAATTTCTCCGCATTGCAAGGTGCAATTCTGAATTTTTTTGCTTTTTCCCGCTCCTCTTAGCATGATAAAGAAGATTCAAAGAGAGTGAGGTGCCAGCTCCTTTCATTCAGTCAGTAGCTTCAAACATTTCTGGTATATGAATAACATGTTTTTCAATGGCAAAAATCAATGAATATTGTAAATGCACAAACAGTAATTTCTCCGCATTGCAAGGTGCAATTCTGAAATTTTTTGCTTTTTCCTGCTCCTCTTAGCATGATAATGAAGATTCAAAGAGAGTGAGATGCCAGCTCCTTTCATTCAGTCAGTAGCTTCAAACATTTCTGGTATATGAATAACATGATGTTTTTCAATGGCAAAAATCAATGAATATTGTAAATGCACAAACAGTAATTTCTCCGCATTGCAAGGTGCAATTCTGAAATTTTTTGCTTTTTCCTGCTCCTCTTAGCATGATAAAGAAGATTCAAAGAGAGTGAGATGCCAGCTCCTTTCATTCAGTCAGTACTTTCAATCATTTCTGGACGTTTTTCAATGGCAAAAATCAATGAATATTGTAAATGCACAAACAGTAATTTCTCCGCATTGCAAGGTGCAATTCTGAATTTTTTTGCTTTTTCCCGCTCCTCTTAGCATGATAAAGAAGATTCAAAGAGAGTGAGGTGCCAGCTCCTTTCATTCAGTCAGTAGCTTCAAACATTTCTGGTATATGAATAACATGTTTTTCAATGGCAAAAATCAATGAATATTGTAAATGCACAAACAGTAATTTCTCCGCATTGCAAGGTGCAATTCTGAAATTTTTTGCTTTTTCCTGCTCCGCTTAGCATGATAAAGAAGATTCAAAGAGAGTGAGATGCCAGCTCCTTTCATTCAGTCAGTAGCTTCAAACATTTCTGGTATATGAATAACATGATGTTTTTCAATGGTAAAAATCAATGAATATTGTAAATGCACAGTAATTTCTCCACATTGCAAGGTGCAATTCTGAAATTTTTTGCTTTTTCCTGCTCCTCTTAGCATGATAAAGAAGATTCAAAGAGAGTGAGATGCCAGCTCCTTTCATTCAGTCAGTAGCTTCAAACATTTCTGGTATATGAATAACATGATGTTTTTCAATGGCAAAAATCAATGAATATTGTAAATGCACAAACAGTAATTTCTCCGCATTGCAAGGTGCAATTCTGAAATTTTTTGCTTTTTCCTGCTCCTCTTAGCATGATAAAGAAGATTCAAAGAGAGTGAGATGCCAGCTCCTTTCATTCAGTCAGTAGCTTCAAACATTTCTGGTATATGAATAACATGATGTTTTTCAATGGCAAAAATCAATGAATATTGTAAATGCACAAACAGTAATTTCTCCGCATTGCAAGGTGCAATTCTGAAATTTTTTGCTTTTTTCTGCTCCTCTTAGCATGATAAAGAAGATTCAAAGAGAGTGAGATGCCAGCTCCTTTCATTCAGTCAGTAGCTTCAATCATTTCTGGACGTTTTTCAATGGCAAAAATCAATGAATATTGTAAATGCACAAACAGTAATTTCTCCGCATTGCAAGGTGCAATTCTGAAATTTTTTGCTTTTTCCTGCTCCTCTTAGCATGATAAAGAAGATTCAAAGAGAGTGAGATGCCAGCTCCTTTCATTCAGTCAGTAGCTTCAATCATTTCTGGACGTTTTTCAATGGCAAAAATCAATGAATATTGTAAATGCACAAACAGTAATTTCTCCGCATTGCAAGGTGCAATTCTGAAATTTTTTGCTTTTTCCTGCTCCTCTTAGCATGATAAAGAAGATTCAAAGAGAGTGAGATGCCAGCTCCTTTCATTCAGTCAGTAGCTTCAAACATTTCTGGTATATGAATAACATGATGTTTTTCAATGGCAAAAATCAATGAATATTGTAAATGCACAAACAGTAATTTCTCCGCATTGCAAGGTGCAAGTCTGAAATTTTTTGCTTTTTCCTGCTCCTCTTAGTATGATAAAGAAGATTCAAAGAGAGTGAGATGCCAGCTACTTTCATTCAGTCAGTAGCTTCAATCATTTCTGGACGTTTTTCAATGGTAAAAATCAATGAATATTGTAAATGCACAAACAGTAATTTCTCCACATTGCAAGGTGCAATTCTGAAATTTTTTGCTTTTTCCTGCTCCTCTTAGCATGATAAAGAAGATTCAAAGAGAGTGAGATGCCAGCTCCTTTCATTCAGTCAGTAGCTTCAAACATTTCTGGTATATGAATAACATGATGTTTTTCAATGGCAAAAATCAATGAATATTGTAAATGCACAAACAGTAATTTCTCCGCATTGCAAGGTGCAATTCTGAAATTTTTTGCTTTTTCCTGCTCCTCTTAGCATGATAAAGAAGATTCAAAGAGAGTGAGATGCCAGCTCCTTTCATTCAGTCAGTAGCTTCAAACATTTCTGGTATATGAATAACATGATGTTTTTCAATGGCAAAAATCAATGAATATTGTAAATGCACAAACAGTAATTTCTCCGCATTGCAAGGTGCAATTCTGAAATTTTTTGCTTTTTCCTGCTCCTCTTAGCCTGATAAAGAAGATTCAAAGAGAGTGAGATGCCAGCTCCTTTCATTCAGTCAGTAGCTTCAATCATTTCTGGATGTTTTTCAATGGCAAAAATCAATGAATATTGTAAATGCACAAACTGTAATTTCTCCGCATTGCAAGGTGCAATTCTGAAATTTTTTACTTTTTCCTGCTCCTCTTAGCATGATAAAGAAGATTCAAAGAGAGTGAGATGCCAGCTCCTTTCATTCAGTCAGTAGCTTCAATCATTTCTGGACGTTTTTCAATGGCAAAAATCAATGAATATTGTAAATGCACAAACAGTAATTTCTCCGCATTGCAAGGTGCAATTCTGAAATTTTTTGCTTTTTCCTGCTCCTCTTAGCATGATAAAGAAGATTCAAAGAGAGTGAGATGCCAGCTCCTTTCATTCAGTCAGTACTTTCAATCATTTCTGGACGTTTTTCAATGGCAAAAATCAATGAATATTGTAAATGCACAAACAGTAATTTCTCCGCATTGCAAGGTGCAATTCTGAATTTTTTTGCTTTTTCCCGCTCCACTTAGCATGATAAAGAAGATTCAAAGAGAGTGAGGTGCCAGCTCCTTTCATTCAGTCAGTAGCTTCAAACATTTCTGGTATATGAATAACATGTTTTTCAATGGCAAAAATCAATGAATATTGTAAATGCACAAACAGTAATTTCTCCGCATTGCAAGGTGCAATTCTGAAATTTTTTGCTTTTTCCTGCTCCTCTTAGCATGATAATGAAGATTCAAAGAGAGTGAGATGCCAGCTCCTTTCATTCAGTCAGTAGCTTCAAACATTTCTGGTATATGAATAACATGATGTTTTTCAATGGCAAAAATCAATGAATATTGTAAATGCACAAACAGTAATTTCTCCGCATTGCAAGGTGCAATTCTGAAATTTTTTGCTTTTTCCTGCTCCTCTTAGCATGATAAAGAAGATTCAAAGAGAGTGAGATGCCAGCTCCTTTCATTCAGTCAGTACTTTCAATCATTTCTGGACGTTTTTCAATGGCAAAAATCAATGAATATTGTAAATGCACAAACAGTAATTTCTCCGCATTGCAAGGTGCAATTCTGAATTTTTTTGCTTTTTCCCGCTCCTCTTAGCATGATAAAGAAGATTCAAAGAGAGTGAGGTGCCAGCTCCTTTCATTCAGTCAGTAGCTTCAAACATTTCTGGTATATGAATAACATGTTTTTCAATGGCAAAAATCAATGAATATTGTAAATGCACAAACAGTAATTTCTCCGCATTGCAAGGTGCAATTCTGAAATTTTTTGCTTTTTCCTGCTCCGCTTAGCATGATAAAGAAGATTCAAAGAGAGTGAGATGCCAGCTCCTTTCATTCAGTCAGTAGCTTCAAACATTTCTGGTATATGAATAACATGATGTTTTTCAATGGTAAAAATCAATGAATATTGTAAATGCACAGTAATTTCTCCACATTGCAAGGTGCAATTCTGAAATTTTTTGCTTTTTCCTGCTCCTCTTAGCATGATAAAGAAGATTCAAAGAGAGTGAGATGCCAGCTCCTTTCATTCAGTCAGTAGCTTCAAACATTTCTGGTATATGAATAACATGATGTTTTTCAATGGCAAAAATCAATGAATATTGTAAATGCACAAACAGTAATTTCTCCGCATTGCAAGGTGCAATTCTGAAATTTTTTGCTTTTTCCTGCTCCTCTTAGCATGATAAAGAAGATTCAAAGAGAGTGAGATGCCAGCTCCTTTCATTCAGTCAGTAGCTTCAAACATTTCTGGTATATGAATAACATGATGTTTTTCAATGGCAAAAATCAATGAATATTGTAAATGCACAAACAGTAATTTCTCCGCATTGCAAGGTGCAATTCTGAAATTTTTTGCTTTTTTCTGCTCCTCTTAGCATGATAAAGAAGATTCAAAGAGAGTGAGATGCCAGCTCCTTTCATTCAGTCAGTAGCTTCAATCATTTCTGGACGTTTTTCAATGGCAAAAATCAATGAATATTGTAAATGCACAAACAGTAATTTCTCCACATTGCAAGGTGCAATTCTGAAATTTTTTGCTTTTTCCTGCTCCTCTTAGCATGATAAAGAAGATTCAAAGAGAGTGAGATGCCAGCTCCTTTCATTCAGTCAGTAGCTTCAAACATTTCTGGTATATGAATAACATGATGTTTTTCAATGGCAAAAATCAATGAATATTGTAAATGCACAAACAGTAATTTCTCCGCATTGCAAGGTGCAATTCTGAAATTTTTTGCTTTTTCCTGCTCCTCTTAGCATGATAAAGAAGATTCAAAGAGAGTGAGATGCCAGCTCCTTTCATTCAGTCAGTAGCTTCAAACATTTCTGGTATATGAATAACATGATGTTTTTCAATGGCAAAAATCAATGAATATTGTAAATGCACAAACAGTAATTTCTCCGCATTGCAAGGTGCAATTCTGAAATTTTTTGCTTTTTCCTGCTCCTCTTAGCCTGATAAAGAAGATTCAAAGAGAGTGAGATGCCAGCTCCTTTCATTCAGTCAGTAGCTTCAATCATTTCTGGATGTTTTTCAATGGCAAAAATCAATGAATATTGTAAATGCACAAACTGTAATTTCTCCGCATTGCAAGGTGCAATTCTGAAATTTTTTACTTTTTCCTGCTCCTCTTAGCATGATAAAGAAGATTCAAAGAGAGTGAGATGCCAGCTCCTTTCATTCAGTCAGTAGCTTCAATCATTTCTGGACGTTTTTCAATGGCAAAAATCAATGAATATTGTAAATGCACAAACAGTAATTTCTCCGCATTGCAAGGTGCAATTCTGAAATTTTTTGCTTTTTCCTGCTCCTCTTAGCATGATAAAGAAGATTCAAAGAGAGTGAGATGCCAGCTCCTTTCATTCAGTCAGTACTTTCAATCATTTCTGGACGTTTTTCAATGGCAAAAATCAATGAATATTGTAAATGCACAAACAGTAATTTCTCCGCATTGCAAGGTGCAATTCTGAATTTTTTTGCTTTTTCCCGCTCCACTTAGCATGATAAAGAAGATTCAAAGAGAGTGAGGTGCCAGCTCCTTTCATTCAGTCAGTAGCTTCAAACATTTCTGGTATATGAATAACATGTTTTTCAATGGCAAAAATCAATGAATATTGTAAATGCACAAACAGTAATTTCTCCGCATTGCAAGGTGCAATTCTGAAATTTTTTGCTTTTTCCTGCTCCTCTTAGCATGATAATGAAGATTCAAAGAGAGTGAGATGCCAGCTCCTTTCATTCAGTCAGTAGCTTCAAACATTTCTGGTATATGAATAACATGATGTTTTTCAATGGCAAAAATCAATGAATATTGTAAATGCACAAACAGTAATTTCTCCGCATTGCAAGGTGCAATTCTGAAATTTTTTGCTTTTTCCTGCTCCTCTTAGCATGATAAAGAAGATTCAAAGAGAGTGAGATGCCAGCTCCTTTCATTCAGTCAGTACTTTCAATCATTTCTGGACGTTTTTCAATGGCAAAAATCAATGAATATTGTAAATGCACAAACAGTAATTTCTCCGCATTGCAAGGTGCAATTCTGAATTTTTTTGCTTTTTCCCGCTCCTCTTAGCATGATAAAGAAGATTCAAAGAGAGTGAGGTGCCAGCTCCTTTCATTCAGTCAGTAGCTTCAAACATTTCTGGTATATGAATAACATGTTTTTCAATGGCAAAAATCAATGAATATTGTAAATGCACAAACAGTAATTTCTCCGCATTGCAAGGTGCAATTCTGAAATTTTTTGCTTTTTCCTGCTCCGCTTAGCATGATAAAGAAGATTCAAAGAGAGTGAGATGCCAGCTCCTTTCATTCAGTCAGTAGCTTCAAACATTTCTGGTATATGAATAACATGATGTTTTTCAATGGTAAAAATCAATGAATATTGTAAATGCACAGTAATTTCTCCACATTGCAAGGTGCAATTCTGAAATTTTTTGCTTTTTCCTGCTCCTCTTAGCATGATAAAGAAGATTCAAAGAGAGTGAGATGCCAGCTCCTTTCATTCAGTCAGTAGCTTCAAACATTTCTGGTATATGAATAACATGATGTTTTTCAATGGCAAAAATCAATGAATATTGTAAATGCACAAACAGTAATTTCTCCGCATTGCAAGGTGCAATTCTGAAATTTTTTGCTTTTTCCTGCTCCTCTTAGCATGATAAAGAAGATTCAAAGAGAGTGAGATGCCAGCTCCTTTCATTCAGTCAGTAGCTTCAAACATTTCTGGTATATGAATAACATGATGTTTTTCAATGGCAAAAATCAATGAATATTGTAAATGCACAAACAGTAATTTCTCCGCATTGCAAGGTGCAATTCTGAAATTTTTTGCTTTTTTCTGCTCCTCTTAGCATGATAAAGAAGATTCAAAGAGAGTGAGATGCCAGCTCCTTTCATTCAGTCAGTAGCTTCAATCATTTCTGGACGTTTTTCAATGGCAAAAATCAATGAATATTGTAAATGCACAAACAGTAATTTCTCTGCATTGCAAGGTGCAATTCTGAAATTTTTTGCTTTTTCCTGCTCCTCTTAGCATGATAAAGAAGATTCAAAGAGAGTGAGATGCCAGCTCCTTTCGTTCAGTCAGTAGCTTCAATCATTTCTGGACGTTTTTCAATGGCAAAAATCATTGAATATTATAAATGCACAAACAGTAATTTCTCCGCATTGCAAGGTGCAATTCTGAAATTTTTTACTTTTTCCTGCTCCTCTTAGCATGATAAAGAAGATTCAAAGAGAGTGAGATGCCAGCTCCTTTCATTCAGTCAGTAGCTTCAATCATTTCTGGTATATGAATAACATGATGTTTTTCAATGGCAAAAATCAATGAATATTGTAAATGCACAAACAGTAATTTCTCCGCATTGCAAGGTGCAATTCTGAAATTTTTTGCTTTTTCCTGCTCCTCTTAGCATGATAAAGAAGATTCAAAGAGAGTGAGATGCCAGCTCCTTTCATTCAGTCAGTAGCTTCAATCATTTCTGGACGTTTTTCAATGGCAAAAATCAATGAATATTGTAAATGCACAAACAGTAATTTCTCCGCATTGCAAGGTGCAATTCTGAAATTTTTTGATTTTTCCTGCTCCTCTTAGCATGATAAAGGAGATTCAAAGAGAGTGAGATGCCAGCTACTTTCATTCAGTCAGTAGCTTCAAACATTTCTGGTATATGAATAACATGTTTTTCAATGGCAAAAATCAATGAATATTGTAAATGCACAAACAGTAATTTCTCCGCATTGCAAGGTGCAAGTCTGAAATTTTTTGCTTTTTCCTGCTCCTCTTAGCATGATAAAGAAGATTCAAAGAGAGTGAGATGCCAGCTACTTTCATTCAGTCAGTAGCTTCAATCATTTCTGGACGTTTTTCAATGGTAAAAATCAATGAATATTGTAAATGCACAAACAGTAATTTCTCCACATTGCAAGGTGCAATTCTGAAATTTTTTGCTTTTTCCTGCTCCTCTTAGCATGATAAAGAAGATTCAAAGAGAGTGAGATGCCAGCTCCTTTCATTCAGTCAGTAGCTTCAAACATTTCTGGTATATGAATAACATGATGTTTTTCAATGGCAAAAATCAATGAATATTGTAAATGCACAAACAGTAATTTCTCCGCATTGCAAGGTGCAATTCTGAAATTTTTTGCTTTTTCCTGCTCCTCTTAGCATGATAAAGAAGATTCAAAGAGAGTGAGATGCCAGCTCCTTTCATTCAGTCAGTAGCTTCAATCATTTCTGGATGTTTTTCAATGGCAAAAATCAATGAATATTGTAAATGCACAAACTGTAATTTCTCCGCATTGCAAGGTGCAATTCTGAAATTTTTTGCTTTTTCCTGCTCCTCTTAGCATGATAAAGAAGATTCAAAGAGAGTGAGATGCCAGCTCCTTTCATTCAGTCAGTAGCTTCAATCATTTCTGGACGTTTTTCAATGGCAAAAATCAATGAATATTGTAAATGCACAAACAGTAATTTCTCCGCATTGCAAGGTGCAATTCTGAAATTTTTTGCTTTTTCCTGCTCCTCTTAGCATGATAAAGAAGATTCAAAGAGAGTGAGATGCCAGCTCCTTTCATTCAGTCAGTACCTTCAATCATTTCTGGACGTTTTTCAATGGCAAAAATCAATGAATATTGTAAATGCACAAACAGTAATTTCTCCGCATTGCAAGGTGCAATTCTGAAATTTTTTGCTTTTTCCCGCTCCTCTTAGCATGATAAAGAAGATTCAAAGAGAGTGAGGTGCCAGCTCCTTTCATTCAGTCAGTAGCTTCAAACATTTCTGGTATATGAATAACATGATGTTTTTCAATGGCAAAAATCAATGAATATTGTAAATGCACAAACAGTAATTTCTCCGCATTGCAAGGTGCAATTCTGAAATTTTTTGCTTTTTCCTGCTCCTCTTAGCATGATAAAGAAGATTCAAAGAGAGTGAGATGCCAGCTCCTTTCATTCAGTCAGTAGCTTCAATCATTTCTGGATGTTTTTCAATGGCAAAAATCAATGAATATTGTAAATGCACAAACTGTAATTTCTCCGCATTGCAAGGTGCAATTCTGAAATTTTTTACTTTTTCCTGCTCCTCTTAGCATGATAAAGAAGATTCAAAGAGAGTGAGATGCCAGCTCCTTTCATTCAGTCAGTAGCTTCAATCATTTCTGGACGTTTTTCAATGGCAAAAATCAATGAATATTGTAAATGCACAAACAGTAATTTCTCCGCATTGCAAGGTGCAATTCTGAAATTTTTTGCTTTTTCCTGCTCCTCTTAGCATGATAAAGAAGATTCAAAGAGAGTGAGATGCCAGCTCCTTTCATTCAGTCAGTACTTTCAATCATTTCTGGACGTTTTTCAATGGCAAAAATCAATGAATATTGTAAATGCACAAACAGTAATTTCTCCGCATTGCAAGGTGCAATTCTGAATTTTTTTGCTTTTTCCCGCTCCTCTTAGCATGATAAAGAAGATTCAAAGAGAGTGAGGTGCCAGCTCCTTTCATTCAGTCAGTAGCTTCAAACATTTCTGGTATATGAATAACATGTTTTTCAATGGCAAAAATCAATGAATATTGTAAATGCACAAACAGTAATTTCTCCGCATTGCAAGGTGCAATTCTGAAATTTTTTGCTTTTTCCTGCTCCGCTTAGCATGATAAAGAAGATTCAAAGAGAGTGAGATGCCAGCTCCTTTCATTCAGTCAGTAGCTTCAAACATTTCTGGTATATGAATAACATGATGTTTTTCAATGGTAAAAATCAATGAATATTGTAAATGCACAAACAGTAATTTCTCCGCATTGCAAGGTGCAATTCTGAAATTTTTTGCTTTTTCCTGCTCCTCTTAGCATGATAAAGAAGATTCAAAGAGAGTGAGATGCCAGCTCCTTTCATTCAGTCAGTAGCTTCAATCATTTCTGGATGTTTTTCAATGGCAAAAATCAATGAATATTGTAAATGCACAAACTGTAATTTCTCCGCATTGCAAGGTGCAATTCTGAAATTTTTTGCTTTTTCCTGCTCCTCTTAGCATGATAAAGAAGATTCAAAGAGAGTGAGATGCCAGCTCCTTTCATTCAGTCAGTAGCTTCAATCATTTCTGGACGTTTTTCAATGGCAAAAATCAATGAATATTGTAAATGCACAAACAGTAATTTCTCCGCATTGCAAGGTGCAATTCTGAAATTTTTTGCTTTTTCCTGCTCCTCTTAGCATGATAAAGAAGATTCAAAGAGAGTGAGATGCCAGCTCCTTTCATTCAGTCAGTACCTTCAATCATTTCTGGACGTTTTTCAATGGCAAAAATCAATGAATATTGTAAATGCACAAACAGTAATTTCTCCGCATTGCAAGGTGCAATTCTGAAATTTTTTGCTTTTTCCCGCTCCTCTTAGCATGATAAAGAAGATTCAAAGAGAGTGAGGTGCCAGCTCCTTTCATTCAGTCAGTAGCTTCAAACATTTCTGGTATATGAATAACATGATGTTTTTCAATGGCAAAAATCAATGAATATTGTAAATGCACAAACAGTAATTTCTCCGCATTGCAAGGTGCAATTCTGAAATTTTTTGCTTTTTCCTGCTCCTCTTAGCATGATAAAGAAGATTCAAAGAGAGTGAGATGCCAGCTCCTTTCATTCAGTCAGTAGCTTCAATCATTTCTGGATGTTTTTCAATGGCAAAAATCAATGAATATTGTAAATGCACAAACTGTAATTTCTCCGCATTGCAAGGTGCAATTCTGAAATTTTTTACTTTTTCCTGCTCCTCTTAGCATGATAAAGAAGATTCAAAGAGAGTGAGATGCCAGCTCCTTTCATTCAGTCAGTAGCTTCAATCATTTCTGGACGTTTTTCAATGGCAAAAATCAATGAATATTGTAAATGCACAAACAGTAATTTCTCCGCATTGCAAGGTGCAATTCTGAAATTTTTTGCTTTTTCCTGCTCCTCTTAGCATGATAAAGAAGATTCAAAGAGAGTGAGATGCCAGCTCCTTTCATTCAGTCAGTACTTTCAATCATTTCTGGACGTTTTTCAATGGCAAAAATCAATGAATATTGTAAATGCACAAACAGTAATTTCTCCGCATTGCAAGGTGCAATTCTGAATTTTTTTGCTTTTTCCCGCTCCTCTTAGCATGATAAAGAAGATTCAAAGAGAGTGAGATGCCAGCTCCTTTCATTCAGTCAGTAGCTTCAAACATTTCTGGTATATGAATAACATGTTTTTCAATGGCAAAAATCAATGAATATTGTAAATGCACAAACAGTAATTTCTCCGCATTGCAAGGTGCAATTCTGAAATTTTTTGCTTTTTCCTGCTCCGCTTAGCATGATAAAGAAGATTCAAAGAGAGTGAGATGCCAGCTCCTTTCATTCAGTCAGTAGCTTCAAACATTTCTGGTATATGAATAACATGATGTTTTTCAATGGTAAAAATCAATGAATATTGTAAATGCACAGTAATTTCTCCACATTGCAAGGTGCAATTCTGAAATTTTTTGCTTTTTCCTGCTCCTCTTAGCATGATAAAGAAGATTCAAAGAGAGTGAGATGCCAGCTCCTTTCATTCAGTCAGTAGCTTCAAACATTTCTGGTATATGAATAACATGATGTTTTTCAATGGCAAAAATCAATGAATATTGTAAATGCACAAACAGTAATTTCTCCGCATTGCAAGGTGCAATTCTGAAATTTTTTGCTTTTTCCTGCTCCTCTTAGCATGATAAAGAAGATTCAAAGAGAGTGAGATGCCAGCTCCTTTCATTCAGTCAGTAGCTTCAAACATTTCTGGTATATGAATAACATGATGTTTTTCAATGGCAAAAATCAATGAATATTGTAAATGCACAAACAGTAATTTCTCCGCATTGCAAGGTGCAATTCTGAAATTTTTTGCTTTTTCCTGCTCCTCTTAGCATGATAAAGAAGATTCAAAGAGAGTGAGATGCCAGCTCCTTTCATTCAGTCAGTAGCTTCAATCATTTCTGGACGTTTTTCAATGGCAAAAATCAATGAATATTGTAAATGCACAAACAGTAATTTCTCTGCATTGCAAGGTGCAATTCTGAAATTTTTTGCTTTTTCCTGCTCCTCTTAGCATGATAAAGAAGATTCAAAGAGAGTGAGATGTCAGCTCCTTTCATTCCGTCAGTAGCTTCAAACATTTCTGGTATATGAATAACATGATGTTTTTCAATGGCAAAAATCAATGAATATTGTAAATGCACAAACAGTAATTTCTCCGCATTGCAAGGTGCAATTCTGAAATTTTTTGCTTTTTCCTGCTCCTCTTAGCATGATAAAGAAGATTCAAAGAGAGTGAGATGCCAGCTCCTTTCATTCAGTCAGTAGCTTCAATCATTTCTGGACGTTTTTCAATGGCAAAAATCAATGAATATTGTAAATGCACAAACAGTAATTTCTCTGCATTGCAAGGTGCAATTCTGAAATTTTTTGCTTTTTCCTGCTCCTCTTAGCATGATAAAGAAGATTCAAAGAGAGTGAGATGCCAGCTCCTTTCGTTCAGTCAGTAGCTTCAATCATTTCTGGACGTTTTTCAATGGCAAAAATCATTGAATATTATAAATGCACAAACAGTAATTTCTCCGCATTGCAAGGTGCAATTCTGAAATTTTTTACTTTTTCCTGCTCCTCTTAGCATGATAAAGAAGATTCAAAGAGAGTGAGATGCCAGCTCCTTTCATTCAGTTAGTAGCTTCAATCATTTCTGGTATATGAATAACATGATGTTTTTCAATGGCAAAAATCAATGAATATTGTAAATGCACAAACAGTAATTTCTCCGCATTGCAAGGTGCAATTCTGAAATTTTTTGCTTTTTCCTGCTCCTCTTAGCATGATAAAGAAGATTCAAAGAGAGTGAGATGCCAGCTCCTTTCATTCAGTCAGTAGCTTCAATCATTTCTGGACGTTTTTCAATGGCAAAAATCAATGAATATTGTAAATGCACAAACAGTAATTTCTCCGCATTGCAAGGTGCAATTCTGAAATTTTTTGATTTTTCCTGCTCCTCTTAGCATGATAAAGAAGATTCAAAGAGAGTGAGATGCCAGCTACTTTCATTCAGTCAGTAGCTTCAAACATTTCTGGTATATGAATAACATAATGTTTTTCAATGGCAAAAATCAATGAATATTGTAAATGCACAAACAGTAATTTCTCCGCATTGCAAGGTGCAAGTCTGAAATTTTTTGCTTTTTCCTGCTCCTCTTAGCATGATAAAGAAGATTCAAAGAGAGTGAGATGCCAGCTACTTTCATTCAGTCAGTAGCTTCAATCATTTCTGGACGTTTTTCAATGGTAAAAATCAATGAATATTGTAAATGCACAAACAGTAATTTCTCCACATTGCAAGGTGCAATTCTGAAATTTTTTGCTTTTTCCTGCTCCTCTTAGCATGATAAAGAAGATTCAAAGAGAGTGAGATGCCAGCTCCTTTCATTCAGTCAGTAGCTTCAAACATTTCTGGTATATGAATAACATGATGTTTTTCAATGGCAAAAATCAATGAATATTGTAAATGCACAAACAGTAATTTCTCCGCATTGCAAGGTGCAATTCTGAAATTTTTTGCTTTTTCCTGCTCCTCTTAGCATGATAAAGAAGATTCAAAGAGAGTGAGATGCCAGCTCCTTTCATTCAGTCAGTAGCTTCAATCATTTCTGGATGTTTTTCAATGGCAAAAATCAATGAATATTGTAAATGCACAAACTGTAATTTCTCCGCATTGCAAGGTGCAATTCTGAAATTTTTTGCTTTTTCCTGCTCCTCTTAGCATGATAAAGAAGATTCAAAGAGAGTGAGATGCCAGCTCCTTTCATTCAGTCAGTAGCTTCAATCATTTCTGGACGTTTTTCAATGGCAAAAATCAATGAATATTGTAAATGCACAAACAGTAATTTCTCCGCATTGCAAGGTGCAATTCTGAAATTTTTTGCTTTTTCCTGCTCCTCTTAGCATGATAAAGAAGATTCAAAGAGAGTGAGATGCCAGCTCCTTTCATTCAGTCAGTACCTTCAATCATTTCTGGACGTTTTTCAATGGCAAAAATCAATGAATATTGTAAATGCACAAACAGTAATTTCTCCGCATTGCAAGGTGCAATTCTGAAATTTTTTGCTTTTTCCCGCTCCTCTTAGCATGATAAAGAAGATTCAAAGAGAGTGAGGTGCCAGCTCCTTTCATTCAGTCAGTAGCTTCAAACATTTCTGGTATATGAATAACATGTTTTTCAATGGCAAAAATCAATGAATATTGTAAATGCACAAACAGTAATTTCTCCGCATTGCAAGGTGCAATTCTGAAATTTTTTGATTTTTCCTGCTCCTCTTAGCATGATAAAGAAGATTCAAAGAGAGTGAGATGCCAGCTCCTTTCATTCAGTCAGTAGCTTCAATCATTTCTGGACGTTTTTCAATGGCAAAAATCAATGAATATTGTAAATGCACAAACAGTAATTTCTCCGCATTGCAAGGTGCAATTCTGAAATTTTTTGCTTTTTCCTGCTCCTCTTAGCATGATAAAGAAGATTCAAAGAGAGTGAGATCCCAGCTCCTTTCATTCAGTCAGTAGCTTCAAACATTTCTGGTATATGAATAACATGATGTTTTTCAATGGCAAAAATCAATGAATATTGTAAATGCACAAACAGTAATTTCTCCGCATTGCAAGGTGCAATTCTGAAATTTTTTGCTTTTTCCTGCTCCTCTTAGCATGATAAAGAAGATTCAAAGAGAGTGAGATGCCAGCTCCTTTCATTCAGTCAGTAGCTTCAAACATTTCTGGTATATGAATAACATGATGTTTTTCAATGGCAAAAATCAATGAATATTGTAAATGCACAAACAGTAATTTCTCCGCATTGCAAGGTGCAAGTCTGAAATTTTTTGCTTTTTCCTGCTCCTCTTAGCATGATAAAGAAGATTCAAAGAGAGTGAGATGCCAGCTACTTTCATTCAGTCAGTAGCTTCAATCATTTCTGGACGTTTTTCAATGGTAAAAATCAATGAATATTGTAAATGCACAAACAGTAATTTCTCCACATTGCAAGGTGCAATTCTGAAATTTTTTGCTTTTTCCTGCTCCTCTTAGCATGATAAAGAAGATTCAAAGAGAGTGAGATGCCAGCTCCTTTCATTCAGTCAGTAGCTTCAAACATTTCTGGTATATGAATAACATGATGTTTTTCAATGGCAAAAATCAATGAATATTGTAAATGCACAAACAGTAATTTCTCCGCATTGCAAGGTGCAATTCTGAAATTTTTTGCTTTTTCCTGCTCCTCTTAGCATGATAAAGAAGATTCAAAGAGAGTGAGATGCCAGCTCCTTTCATTCAGTCAGTAGCTTCAATCATTTCTGGATGTTTTTCAATGGCAAAAATCAATGAATATTGTAAATGCACAAACTGTAATTTCTCCGCATTGCAAGGTGCAATTCTGAAATTTTTTGCTTTTTCCTGCTCCTCTTAGCATGTTAAAGAAGATTCAAAGAGAGTGAGATGCCAGCTCCTTTCATTCAGTCAGAAGCTTCAATCATTTCTGGACGTTTTTCAGTGGCAAAAATCAATGAATATTGTAAATGCACAAACAGTAATTTCTCCGCATTGCAAGGTGCAATTCTGAAATTTTTTGCTTTTTCCTGCTCCTCTTAGCATGATAAAGAAGATTCAAAGAGAGTGAGATGCCAGCTCCTTTCATTCAGTCAGTACCTTCAATCATTTCTGGACGTTTTTCAATGGCAAAAATCAATGAATATTGTAAATGCACAAACAGTAATTTCTCCGCATTGCAAGGTGCAAGTCTGAAATTTTTTGCTTTTTCCTGCTCCTCTTAGCATGATAAAGAAGATTCAAAGAGAGTGAGATGCCAGCTACTTTCATTCAGTCAGTAGCTTCAATCATTTCTGGACGTTTTTCAATGGTAAAAATCAATGAATATTGTAAATGCACAAACAGTAATTTCTCCAAATTGCAAGGTGCAATTCTGAAATTTTTTGCTTTTTCCTGCTCCTCTTAGCATGATAAAGAAGATTCAAAGAGAGTGAGATGCCAGCTCCTTTCATTCAGTCAGTAGCTTCAAACATTTCTGGTATATGAATAACATGATGTTTTTCAATGGCAAAAATCAATGAATATTGTAAATGCACAAACAGTAATTTCTCCGCATTGCAAGGTGCAATTCTGAAATTTTTTGCTTTTTCCTGCTCCTCTTAGCATGATAAAGAAGATTCAAAGAGAGTGAGATGCCAGCTCCTTTCATTCAGTCAGTAGCTTCAATCATTTCTGGATGTTTTTCAATGGCAAAAATCAATGAATATTGTAAATGCACAAACTGTAATTTCTCCGCATTGCAAGGTGCAATTCTGAAATTTTTTGCTTTTTCCTGCTCCTCTTAGCATGATAAAGAAGATTCAAAGAGAGTGAGATGCCAGCTCCTTTCATTCAGTCAGTAGCTTCAATCATTTCTGGACGTTTTTCAATGGCAAAAATCAATGAATATTGTAAATGCACAAACAGTAATTTCTCCGCATTGCAAGGTGCAATTCTGAAATTTTTTGCTTTTTCCTGCTCCTCTTAGCATGATAAAGAAGATTCAAAGAGAGTGAGATGCCAGCTCCTTTCATTCAGTCAGTACCTTCAATCATTTCTGGACGTTTTTCAATGGCAAAAATCAATGAATATTGTAAATGCACAAACAGTAATTTCTCCGCATTGCAAGGTGCAATTCTGAAATTTTTTGCTTTTTCCCGCTCCTCTTAGCATGATAAAGAAGATTCAAAGAGAGTGAGGTGCCAGCTCCTTTCATTCAGTCAGTAGCTTCAAACATTTCTGGTATATGAATAACATGTTTTTCAATGGCAAAAATCAATGAATATTGTAAATGCACAAACAGTAATTTCTCCGCATTGCAAGGTGCAATTCTGAAATTTTTTGATTTTTCCTGCTCCTCTTAGCATGATAAAGAAGATTCAAAGAGAGTGAGATGCCAGCTCCTTTCATTCAGTCAGTAGCTTCAATCATTTCTGGACGTTTTTCAATGGCAAAAATCAATGAATATTGTAAATGCACAAACAGTAATTTCTCCGCATTGCAAGGTGCAATTCTGAAATTTTTTGCTTTTTCCTGCTCCTCTTAGCATGATAAAGAAGATTCAAAGAGAGTGAGATGCCAGCTCCTTTCATTCAGTCAGTAGCTTCAAACATTTCTGGTATATGAATAACATGATGTTTTTCAATGGCAAAAATCAATGAATATTGTAAATGCACAAACAGTAATTTCTCCGCATTGCAAGGTGCAATTCTGAAATTTTTTGCTTTTTCCTGCTCCTCTTAGCATGATAAAGAAGATTCAAAGAGAGTGAGATGCCAGCTCCTTTCATTCAGTCAGTAGCTTCAATCATTTCTGGATGTTTTTCAATGGCAAAAATCAATGAATATTGTAAATGCACAAACTGTAATTTCTCCGCATTGCAAGGTGCAATTCTGAAATTTTTTACTTTTTCCTGCTCCTCTTAGCATGATAAAGAAGATTCAAAGAGAGTGAGATGCCAGCTCCTTTCATTCAGTCAGTAGCTTCAATCATTTCTGGACGTTTTTCAATGGCAAAAATCAATGAATATTGTAAATGCACAAACAGTAATTTCTCCGCATTGCAAGATGCAATTCTGAAATTTTTTGCTTTTTCCTGCTCCTCTTAGCATGATAAAGAAGATTCAAAGAGAGTGAGATGCCAGCTCCTTTCATTCAGTCAGTACTTTCAATCATTTCTGGACGTTTTTCAATGGCAAAAATCAATGAATATTGTAAATGCACAAACAGTAATTTCTCCGCATTGCAAGGTGCAATTCTGAATTTTTTTGCTTTTTCCCGCTCCTCTTAGCATGATAAAGAAGATTCAAAGAGAGTGAGGTGCCAGCTCCTTTCATTCAGTCAGTAGCTTCAATCATTTCTGGACGTTTTTCAATGGTAAAAATCAATGAATATTGTAAATGCACAAACAGTAATTTCTCCACATTGCAAGGTGCAATTCTGAAATTTTTTGCTTTTCCCTGCTCCTCTTAGCATGATAAAGAAGATTCAAAGAGAGTGAGATGCCAGCTCCTTTCATTCAGTCAGTAGCTTCAAACATTTCTGGTATATGAATAACATGATGTTTTTCAATGGCAAAAATCAATGAATATTGTAAATGCACAAACAGTAATTTCTCCGCATTGCAAGGTGCAATTCTGAAATTTTTTGCTTTTTCCTGCTCCTCTTAGCATGATAAAGAAGATTCAAAGAGAGTGAGATGCCAGCTCCTTTCATTCAGTCAGTAGCTTCAAACATTTCTGGTATATGAATAACATGATGTTTTTCAATGGCAAAAATCAATGAATATTGTAAATGCACAAACAGTAATTTCTCCGCATTGCAAGGTGCAATTCTGAAATTTTTTGCTTTTTCCTGCTCCTCTTAGCATGATAAAGGAGATTCAAAGAGAGTGAGATGCCAGCTCCTTTCATTCAGTCAGTAGCTTCAATCAATTCTGGACGTTTTTCAATGGCAAAAATCAATGAATATTGTAAATGCACAAACAGTAATTTCTCCGCATTGCAAGGTGCAATTCTGAAATTTTTTGCTTTTTCCTGCTCCTCTTAGCATGATAAAGAAGATTCAAAGAGCGTGAGATGTCAGCTCCTTTCATTCAGTCAGTAGCTTCAAACATTTCTGGTATATGAATAACATGATGTTTTTCAATGGCAAAAATCAATGAATATTGTAAATGCACAAACAGTAATTTCTCCGCATTGCAAGGTGCAATTCTGAAATTTTTTGCTTTTTCCTGCTCCTCTTAGCATGATAAAGAAGATTCAAAGAGAGTGAGATGCCAGCTCCTTTCATTCAGTCAGTAGCTTCAATCATTTCTGGACGTTTTTCAATGGCAAAAATCAATGAATATTGTAAATGCACAAACAGTAATTTCTCCGCATTGCAAGGTGCAATTCTGAAATTTTTTGCTTTTTCCTGCTCCTCTTAGCATGATAAAGAAGATTCAAAGAGAGTGAGATGCCAGCTCCTTTCGTTCAGTCAGTAGCTTCAATCATTTCTGGACGTTTTTCAATGGCAAAAATCATTGAATATTATAAATGCACAAACAGTAATTTCTCCGCATTGCAAGGTGCAATTCTGAAATTTTTTACTTTTTCCTGCTCCTCTTAGCATGATAAAGAAGATTCAAAGAGAGTGAGATGCCAGCTCCTTTCATTCAGTCAGTAGCTTCAATCATTTCTGGTATATGAATAACATGATGTTTTTCAATGGCAAAAATCAATGAATATTGTAAATGCACAAACAGTAATTTCTCCGCATTGCAAGGTGCAATTCTGAAATTTTTTGCTTTTTCCTGCTCCTCTTAGCATGATAAACAAGATTCAAAGAGAGTGAGATGCCAGCTCCTTTCATTCAGTCAGTAGCTTCAATCATTTCTGGACGTTTTTCAATGGCAAAAATCAATGAATATTGTAAATGCACAAACAGTAATTTCTCCGCATTGCAAGGTGCAATTCTGAAATTTTTTGCTTTTTCCTGCTCCTCTTAGCATGATAAAGAAGATTCAAAGAGAGTGAGATGCCAGCTCCTTTCATTCAGTCAGCAGCTTCAAACATTTCTGGTATATGAATAACATGATGTTTTTCAATGGCAAAAATCAATGAATATTGTAAATGCACAAACAGTAATTTCTCCGCATTGCAAGGTGCAATTCTGAAATTTTTTGCTTTTTCCTGCTCCTCTTAGCATGATAAAGAAGATTCAAAGAGAGTGAGATGCCAGCTCCTTTCATTCAGTCAGTAGCTTCAATCATTTCTGGACGTTTTTCAATGGCAAAAATCAATGAATATTGTAAATGCACAAACAGTAATTTCTCCGCATTGCAAGGTGCAATTCTGAAATTTTTTGCTTTTTCCTGCTCCTCTTAGCATGATAAAGAAGATTCAAAGAGAGTGAGATGCCAGCTCCTTTCATTCAGTCAGTAGCTTCAATCATTTCTGGACGTTTTTCAATGGCAAAAATCAATGAATATTGTAAATGCACAAACAGTAATTTCTCCGCATTGCAAGGTGCAATTCTGAAATTTTTTGCTTTTTCCTGCTCCTCTTAGCATGATAAAGAAGATTCAAAGAGAGTGAGATGCCAGCTCCTTTCATTCAGTCAGTACCTTCAATCATTTCTGGACGTTTTTCAATGGCAAAAATCAATGAATATTGTAAATGCACAAACAGTAATTTCTCCGCATTGCAAGGTGCAATTCTGAAATTTTTTGCTTTTTCCCGCTCCTCTTAGCATGATAAAGAAGATTCAAAGAGAGTGAGGTGCCAGCTCCTTTCATTCAGTCAGTAGCTTCAAACATTTCTGGTATATGAATAACATGTTTTTCAATGGCAAAAATCAATGAATATTGTAAATGCACAAACAGTAATTTCTCCGCATTGCAAGGTGCAATTCTGAAATTTTTTGATTTTTCCTGCTCCTCTTAGCATGATAAAGAAGATTCAAAGAGAGTGAGATGCCAGCTCCTTTCATTCAGTCAGTAGCTTCAATCATTTCTGGACGTTTTTCAATGGCAAAAATCAATGAATATTGTAAATGCACAAACAGTAATTTCTCCGCATTGCAAGATGCAATTCTGAAATTTTTTGCTTTTTCCTGCTCCTCCTAGCATGATAAAGAAGATTCAAAGAGAGTGAGATGCCAGCTCCTTTCATTCAGTCAGTAGCTTCAAACATTTCTGGTATATGAATAACATGATGTTTTTCAATGGCAAAAATCAATGAATATTGTAAATGCACAAACAGTAATTTCTCCGCATTGCAAGGTGCAATTCTGAAATTTTTTGCTTTTTCCTGCTCCTCTTAGCATGATAAAGAAGATTCAAAGAGAGTGAGATGCCAGCTCCTTTCATTCAGTCAGTAGCTTCAATCATTTCTGGATGTTTTTCAATGGCAAAAATCAATGAATATTGTAAATGCACAAACTGTAATTTCTCCGCATTGCAAGGTGCAATTCTGAAATTTTTTACTTTTTCCTGCTCCTCTTAGCATGATAAAGAAGATTCAAAGAGAGTGAGATGCCAGCTCCTTTCATTCAGTCAGTAGCTTCAATCATTTCTGGACGTTTTTCAATGGCAAAAATCAATGAATATTGTAAATGCACAAACAGTAATTTCTCCGCATTGCAAGGTGCAATTCTGAATTTTTTTGCTTTTTCCCGCTCCTCTTAGCATGATAAAGAAGATTCAAAGAGAGTGAGGTGCCAGCTCCTTTCATTCAGTCAGTAGCTTCAATCATTTCTGGACGTTTTTCAATGGTAAAAATCAATGAATATTGTAAATGCACAAACAGTAATTTCTCCACATTGCAAGGTGCAATTCTGAAATTTTTTGCTTTTCCCTGCTCCTCTTAGCATGATAAAGAAGATTCAAAGAGAGTGAGATGCCAGCTCCTTTCATTCAGTCAGTAGCTTCAAACATTTCTGGTATATGAATAACATGATGTTTTTCAATGGCAAAAATCAATGAATATTGTAAATGCACAAACAGTAATTTCTCCGCATTGCAAGGTGCAATTCTGAAATTTTTTGCTTTTTCCTGCTCCTCTTAGCATGATAAAGAAGATTCAAAGAGAGTGAGATGCCAGCTCCTTTCATTCAGTCAGTAGCTTCAAACATTTCTGGTATATGAATAACATGATGTTTTTCAATGGCAAAAATCAATGAATATTGTAAATGCACAAACAGTAATTTCTCCGCATTGCAAGGTGCAATTCTGAAATTTTTTGCTTTTTCCTGCTCCTCTTAGCATGATAAAGGAGATTCAAAGAGAGTGAGATGCCAGCTCCTTTCATTCAGTCAGTAGCTTCAATCAATTCTGGACGTTTTTCAATGGCAAAAATCAATGAATATTGTAAATGCACAAACAGTAATTTCTCCGCATTGCAAGGTGCAATTCTGAAATTTTTTGCTTTTTCCTGCTCCTCTTAGCATGATAAAGAAGATTCAAAGAGCGTGAGATGTCAGCTCCTTTCATTCAGTCAGTAGCTTCAAACATTTCTGGTATATGAATAACATGATGTTTTTCAATGGCAAAAATCAATGAATATTGTAAATGCACAAACAGTAATTTCTCCGCATTGCAAGGTGCAATTCTGAAATTTTTTGCTTTTTCCTGCTCCTCTTAGCATGATAAAGAAGATTCAAAGAGAGTGAGATGCCAGCTCCTTTCATTCAGTCAGTAGCTTCAATCATTTCTGGACGTTTTTCAATGGCAAAAATCAATGAATATTGTAAATGCACAAACAGTAATTTCTCCGCATTGCAAGGTGCAATTCTGAAATTTTTTGCTTTTTCCTGCTCCTCTTAGCATGATAAAGAAGATTCAAAGAGAGTGAGATGCCAGCTCCTTTCGTTCAGTCAGTAGCTTCAATCATTTCTGGACGTTTTTCAATGGCAAAAATCATTGAATATTATAAATGCACAAACAGTAATTTCTCCGCATTGCAAGGTGCAATTCTGAAATTTTTTACTTTTTCCTGCTCCTCTTAGCATGATAAAGAAGATTCAAAGAGAGTGAGATGCCAGCTCCTTTCATTCAGTCAGTAGCTTCAATCATTTCTGGTATATGAATAACATGATGTTTTTCAATGGCAAAAATCAATGAATATTGTAAATGCACAAACAGTAATTTCTCCGCATTGCAAGGTGCAATTCTGAAATTTTTTGCTTTTTCCTGCTCCTCTTAGCATGATAAACAAGATTCAAAGAGAGTGAGATGCCAGCTCCTTTCATTCAGTCAGTAGCTTCAATCATTTCTGGACGTTTTTCAATGGCAAAAATCAATGAATATTGTAAATGCACAAACAGTAATTTCTCCGCATTGCAAGGTGCAATTCTGAAATTTTTTGCTTTTTCCTGCTCCTCTTAGCATGATAAAGAAGATTCAAAGAGAGTGAGATGCCAGCTCCTTTCATTCAGTCAGCAGCTTCAAACATTTCTGGTATATGAATAACATGATGTTTTTCAATGGCAAAAATCAATGAATATTGTAAATGCACAAACAGTAATTTCTCCGCATTGCAAGGTGCAATTCTGAAATTTTTTGCTTTTTCCTGCTCCTCTTAGCATGATAAAGAAGATTCAAAGAGAGTGAGATGCCAGCTCCTTTCATTCAGTCAGTAGCTTCAATCATTTCTGGACGTTTTTCAATGGCAAAAATCAATGAATATTGTAAATGCACAAACAGTAATTTCTCCGCATTGCAAGGTGCAATTCTGAAATTTTTTGCTTTTTCCTGCTCCTCTTAGCATGATAAAGAAGATTCAAAGAGAGTGAGATGCCAGCTCCTTTCATTCAGTCAGTAGCTTCAATCATTTCTGGACGTTTTTCAATGGCAAAAATCAATGAATATTGTAAATGCACAAACAGTAATTTCTCCGCATTGCAAGGTGCAATTCTGAAATGTTTTGCTTTTTCCTGCTCCTCTTAGCATGATAAAGAAGATTCAAAGAGAGTGAGATGCCAGCTCCTTTCATTCAGTCAGTAGCTTCAATCATTTCTGGACGTTTTTCAATGGCAAAAATCAATGAATATTGTAAATGCACAAACAGTAATTTCTCCGCATTGCAAGGTGCAATTCTGAAATTTTTTGCTTTTTCCTGCTCCTCTTAGCATGATAAAGAAGATTCAAAGAGAGTGAGATGCCAGCTCCTTTCATTCAGTCAGTAGCTTCAAACATTTCTGGTATATGAATAACATGATGTTTTTCAATGGCAAAAATCAATGAATATTGTAAATGCACAAACAGTAATTTCTCCGCATTGCAAGGTGCAATTCTGAAATTTTTTGCTTTTTCCTGCTCCTCTTAGCATGATAAAGAAAATTCAAAGAGAGTGAGATGCCAGCTCCTTTCATTCAGTCAGTAGCTTCAAACATTTCTGGTATATGAATAACATGATGTTTTTCAATGGCAAAAATCAATGAATATTGTAAATGCACAAACAGTAATTTCTCCGCATTGCAAGGTGCAATTCTGAAATTTTTTGCTTTTTCCTGCTCCTCTTAGCATGATAAAGAAGATTCAAAGAGAGTGAGATGCCAGCTCCTTTCATTCAGTCAGTAGCTTCAATCATTTCTGGACGTTTTTCAATGGCAAAAATCAATGAATATTGTAAATGCACAAACAGTAATTTCTCCGCATTGCAAGGTGCAATTCTGAAATTTTTTGCTTTTTCCTGCTCCTCTTAGCATGATAAAGAAGATTCAAAGAGCGTGAGATGTCAGCTCCTTTCATTCAGTCAGTAGCTTCAAACATTTCTGGTATATGAATAACATGATGTTTTTCAATGGCAAAAATCAATGAATATTGTAAATGCACAAACAGTAATTTCTGCGCATTGCAAGGTGCAATTCTGAAATTTTTTGCTTTTTCCTGCTCCTCTTAGCATGATAAAGAAGATTCAAAGAGAGTGAGATGCCAGCTCCTTTCATTCAGTCAGTAGCTTCAATCATTTCTGGACGTTTTTCAATGGCAAAAATCAATGAATATTGTAAATGCACAAACAGTAATTTCTCCGCATTGCAAGGTGCAATTCTGAAATTTTTTGCTTTTTCCTGCTCCTCTTAGCATGATAAAGAAGATTCAAAGAGAGTGAGATGCCAGCTCCTTTCATTCAGTCAGTAGCTTCAATCATTTCTGGACTTTTTTCAATGGCAAAAATCAATGAATATTGTAAATGCACAAACAGTAATTTCTCCGCATTGCAAGGTGCAATTCTGAAATGTTATGCTTTTTCCTGCTCCTCTTAGCATGATAAAGAAGATTCAATGAGAGTGAGATGCCAGCTCCTTTCATTCAGTCAGTAGCTTCAAACATTTCTGGTATATGAATAACATGTTTTTCAATGGCAAAAATCAATGAATATTGTAAATGCACAAACAGTAATTTCTCCGCATTGCAAGGTGCAATTCTGAAATTTTTTGCTTTTTCCTGCTCCTCTTAGCATGATAAAGAAGATTCAAAGAGAGTGAGATGCCAGCTCCTTTCATTCAGTCAGTAGCTTCAATCATTTCTGGACGTTTTTCAATGGCAAAAATCATTGAATATTATAAATGCACAAACAGTAATTTCTCCGCATTGCAAGGTGCAATTCTGAAATTTTTTACTTTTTCCTGCTCCTCTTAGCATGATAAAGAAGATTCAAAGAGAGTGAGATGCCAGCTCCTTTCATTCAGTCAGTAGCTTCAATCATTTCTGGTATATGAATAACATGATGTTTTTCAATGGCAAAAATCAATGAATATTGTAAATGCACAAACAGTAATTTCTCCGCATTGCAAGGTGCAATTCTGAAATTTTTTGCTTTTTCCTGCTCCTCTTAGCATGATAAACAAGATTCAAAGAGAGTGAGATGCCAGCTCCTTTCATTCAGTCAGTAGCTTCAATCATTTCTGGACGTTTTTCAATGGCAAAAATCAATGAATATTGTAAATGCACAAACAGTAATTTCTCCGCATTGCAAGGTGCAATTCTGAAATTTTTTGCTTTTTCCTGCTCCTCTTAGCATGATAAAGAAGATTCAAAGAGAGTGAGATGCCAGCTCCTTTCATTCAGTCAGCAGCTTCAAACATTTCTGGTATATGAATAACATGATGTTTTTCAATGGCAAAAATCAATGAATATTGTAAATGCACAAACAGTAATTTCTCCGCATTGCAAGGTGCAATTCTGAAATTTTTTGCTTTTTCCTGCTCCTCTTAGCATGATAAAGATGATTCAAAGAGAGTGAGATGCCAGCTCCTTTCATTCAGTCAGTAGCTTCAATCATTTCTGGACGTTTTTCAATGGCAAAAATCAATGAATATTGTAAATGCACAAACAGTAATTTCTCCGCATTGCAAGGTGCAATTCTGAAATTTTTTGCTTTTTCCTGCTCCTCTTAGCATGATAAAGAAGATTCAAAGAGAGTGAGATGCCAGCTCCTTTCATTCAGTCAGTAGCTTCAATCATTTCTGGACGTTTTTCAATGGCAAAAATCAATGAATATTGTAAATGCACAAACAGTAATTTCTCCGCATTGCAAGGTGCAATTCTGAAATGTTTTGCTTTTTCCTGCTCCTCTTAGCATGATAAAGAAGATTCAAAGAGAGTGAGATGCCAGCTCCTTTCATTCAGTCAGTAGCTTCAATCATTTCTGGACGTTTTTCAATGGCAAAAATCAATGAATATTGTAAATGCACAAACAGTAATTTCTCCGCATTGCAAGGTGCAATTCTGAAATTTTTTGCTTTTTCCTGCTCCTCTTAGCATGATAAAGAAGATTCAAAGAGAGTGAGATGCCAGCTCCTTTCATTCAGTCAGTAGCTTCAAACATTTCTGGTATATGAATAACATGATGTTTTTCAATGGCAAAAATCAATGAATATTGTAAATGCACAAACAGTAATTTCTCCGCATTGCAAGGTGCAATTCTGAAATTTTTTGCTTTTTCCTGCTCCTCTTAGCATGATAAAGAAAATTCAAAGAGAGTGAGATGCCAGCTCCTTTCATTCAGTCAGTAGCTTCAAACATTTCTGGTATATGAATAACATGATGTTTTTCAATGGCAAAAATCAATGAATATTGTAAATGCACAAACAGTAATTTCTCCGCATTGCAAGGTGCAATTCTGAAATTTTTTGCTTTTTCCTGCTCCTCTTAGCATGATAAAGAAGATTCAAAGAGAGTGAGATGCCAGCTCCTTTCATTCAGTCAGTAGCTTCAATCATTTCTGGACGTTTTTCAATGGCAAAAATCAATGAATATTGTAAATGCACAAACAGTAATTTCTCCGCATTGCAAGGTGCAATTCTGAAATTTTTTGCTTTTTCCTGCTCCTCTTAGCATGATAAAGAAGATTCAAAGAGCGTGAGATGTCAGCTCCTTTCATTCAGTCAGTAGCTTCAAACATTTCTGGTATATGAATAACATGATGTTTTTCAATGGCAAAAATCAATGAATATTGTAAATGCACAAACAGTAATTTCTGCGCATTGCAAGGTGCAATTCTGAAATTTTTTGCTTTTTCCTGCTCCTCTTAGCATGATAAAGAAGATTCAAAGAGAGTGAGATGCCAGCTCCTTTCATTCAGTCAGTAGCTTCAATCATTTCTGGACGTTTTTCAATGGCAAAAATCAATGAATATTGTAAATGCACAAACAGTAATTTCTCCGCATTGCAAGGTGCAATTCTGAAATTTTTTGCTTTTTCCTGCTCCTCTTAGCATGATAAAGAAGATTCAAAGAGAGTGAGATGCCAGCTCCTTTCATTCAGTCAGTAGCTTCAAACATTTCTGGTATATGAATAACATGATGTTTTTCAATGGCAAAAATCAATGAATATTGTAAATGCACAAACAGTAATTTCTCCGCATTGCAAGGTGCAATTCTGAAATTTTTTGCTTTTTCCTGCTCCTCTTAGCATGATAAAGAAGATTCAAAGAGAGTGAGATGCCAGCTCCTTTCATTCAGTCAGTAGCTTCAATCATTTCTGGACTTTTTTCAATGGCAAAAATCAATGAATATTGTAAATGCACAAACAGTAATTTCTCCGCATTGCAAGGTGCAATTCTGAAATGTTATGCTTTTTCCTGCTCCTCTTAGCATGATAAAGAAGATTCAATGAGAGTGAGATGCCAGCTCCTTTCATTCAGTCAGTAGCTTCAAACATTTCTGGTATATGAATAACATGTTTTTCAATGGCAAAAATCAATGAATATTGTAAATGCACAAACAGTAATTTCTCCGCATTGCAAGGTGCAATTCTGAAATTTTTTGCTTTTTCCTGCTCCTCTTAGCATGATAAAGAAGATTCAAAGAGAGTGAGATGCCAGCTCCTTTCATTCAGTCAGTAGCTTCAATCATTTCTGGACGTTTTTCAATGGCAAAAATCAATGAATATTGTAAATGCACAAACAGTAATTTCTCCGCATTGCAAGGTGCAATTCTGAAATTTTTTGCTTTTTCCTGCTCCTCTTAGCATGATAAAGAAGATTCAAAGAGAGTGAGATGCCAGCTCCTTTCATTCAGTCAGTAGCTTCAATCATTTCTGGACGTTTTTCAATGGCAAAAATCAATGAATATTGTAAATGCACAAACAGTAATTTCTCGGCATTGCAAGGTGCAATTTTGAAATTTTTTGCTTTTTCCTGCTCCTCTTAGCATGATAAAGAAGATTCAAAGAGAGTGAGATGCCAGCTCCTTTCATTCAGTCAGTAGCTTCAAACATTTCTGGTATATGAATAACATGATGTTTTTCAATGGCAAAAATCAATGAATATTGTAAATGCACAAACAGTAATTTCTCCGCATTGCAAGGTGCAAGTCTGAAATTTTTTGCTTTTTCCTGCTCCTCTTAGTATGATAAAGAAGATTCAAAGAGAGTGAGATGCCAGCTACTTTCATTCAGTCAGTAGCTTCAATCATTTCTGGACGTTTTTCAATGGTAAAAATCAATGAATATTGTAAATGCACAAACAGTAATTTCTCCACATTGCAAGGTGCAATTCTGAAATTTTTTGCTTTTTCCTGCTCCTCTTAGCATGGTAAAGAAGATTCAAAGAGAGTGAGATGCCAGCTCCTTTCATTCAGTCAGTAGCTTCAAACATTTCTGGTATATGAATAACATGATGTTTTTCAATGGCAAAAATCAATGAATATTGTAAATGCACAAACAGTAATTTCTCCGCATTGCAAGGTGCAATTCTGAAATTTTTGGCTTTTTCCTGCTCCTCTTAGCATGATAAAGAAGATTCAAAGAGAGTGAGATGCCAGCTCATTTCATTCAGTCAGTAGCTTCAAACATTTCTGGTATATGAATAACATGATGTTTTTCAATGGCAAAAATCAATGAATATTGTAAATGCACAAACAGTAATTTCTCCGCATTGCAAGGTGCAATTCTGAAATTTTTTGCTTTTTCCTGCTCCTCTTAGCATGATAAAGAAGATTCAAAGAGAGTGAGATGCCAGCTACTTTCATTCAGTCAGTAGATTCAATCATTTCTGGACGTTTTTCATTGTTAAAAATCAATGAATATTGTAAATGCACAAACAGTAATTTCTCCACATTGCAAGGTGCAATTCTGAAATTTTTTGCTTTTTCCTGCTCCTCTTAGCATGATAATGAAGATTCAAAGAGAGTGAGATGCCAGCTCCTTTCATTCAGTCAGTAGCTTCAAACATTTCTGGTATATGAATAACATGATGTTTTTCAATGGCAAAAATCAATGAATATTGTAAATGCACAAACAGTAATTTCTCCGCATTGCAAGGTGCAATTCTGAAATTTTTTGCTTTTTCCTGCTCCTCTTAGCCTGATAAAGAAGATTCAAAGAGAGTGAGATGCCAGCTCCTTTCATTCAGTCAGTAGCTTCAATCATTTCTGGATGTTTTTCAATGGCAAAAATCAATGAATATTGTAAATGCACAAACTGTAATTTCTCCGCATTGCAAGGTGCAATTCTGAAATTTTTTACTTTTTCCTGCTCCTCTTAGCATGATAAAGAAGATTCAAAGAGAGTGAGATGCCAGCTCCTTTCATTCAGTCAGTAGCTTCAATCATTTCTGGACGTTTTTCAATGGCAAAAATCAATGAATATTGTAAATGCACAAACAGTAATTTCTCCGCATTGCAAGGTGCAATTCTGAAATTTTTTGCTTTTTCCTGCTCCTCTTAGCATGATAAAGAAGATTCAAAGAGAGTGAGATGCCAGCTCCTTTCATTCAGTCAGTACTTTCAATCATTTCTGGACGTTTTTCAATGGCAAAAATCAATGAATATTGTAAATGCACAAACAGTAATTTCTCCGCATTGCAAGGTGCAATTCTGAATTTTTTTGCTTTTTCCCGCTCCTCTTAGCATGATAAAGAAGATTCAAAGAGAGTGAGGTGCCAGCTCCTTTCATTCAGTCAGTAGCTTCAAACATTTCTGGTATATGAATAACATGTTTTTCAATGGCAAAAATCAATGAATATTGTAAATGCACAAACAGTAATTTCTCCGCATTGCAAGGTGCAATTCTGAAATTTTTTGCTTTTTCCTGCTCCTCTTAGCATGATAATGAAGATTCAAAGAGAGTGAGATGCCAGCTCCTTTCATTCAGTCAGTAGCTTCAAACATTTCTGGTATATGAATAACATGATGTTTTTCAATGGCAAAAATCAATGAATATTGTAAATGCACAAACAGTAATTTCTCGGCATTGCAAGGTGCAATTCTGAAATTTTTTGCTTTTTCCTGCTCCTCTTAGCATGATAAAGAAGATTCAAAGAGAGTGAGATGCCAGCTCCTTTCATTCAGTCAGTAGCTTCAATCATTTCTGGACGTTTTTCAATGGCAAAAATCAATGAATATTGTAAATGCACAAACAGTAATTTCTCCGCATTGCAAGGTGCAATTCTGAAATGTTTTGCTTTTTCCTGCTCCTCTTAGCATGATAAAGAAGATTCAAAGAGCGTGAGATGTCAGCTCCTTTCATTCAGTCAGTAGCTTCAAACATTTCTGGTATATGAATAACATGATGTTTTTCAAAGGCAAAAATCAATGAATATTGTAAATGCACAAACAGTAATTTCTCCGCATTGCAAGGTGCAATTCTGAAATTATTTGCTTTTTCCTGCTCCTCTTAGCATGATAAAGAAGATTCAAAGAGAGTGAGATGCCAGCTCCTTTCATTCAGTCAGTAGCTTCAATCATTTCTGGACGTTTTTCAATGGCAAAAATCAATGAATATTGTAAATGCACAAACAGTAATTTCTCCGCATTGCAAGGTGCAATTCTGAAATTTTTTGCTTTTTCCTGCTCCTCTTAGCATGATAAAGAAGATTCAAAGAGAGTGAGATGCCAGCTCCTTTCGTTCAGTCAGTAGCTTCAATCATTTCTGGACGTTTTTCAATGGCAAAAATCATTGAATATTATAAATGCACAAACAGTAATTTCTCCGCATTGCAAGGTGCAATTCTGAAATTTTTTACTTTTTCCTGCTCCTCTTAGCATGATAAAGAAGATTCAAAGAGAGTGAGATGCCAGCTCCTTTCATTCAGTCAGTAGCTTCAATCATTTCTGGTATATGAATAACATGATGTTTTTCAATGGCAAAAATCAGTGAATATTGTAAATGCACAAACAGTAATTTCTCCGCATTGCAAGGTGCAATTCTGAAATTTTTTGCTTTTTCCTGCTCCTCTTAGCATGATAAACAAGATTCAAAGAGAGTGAGATGCCAGCTCCTTTCATTCAGTCAGTAGCTTCAATCATTTCTGGACGTTTTTCAATGGCAAAAATCAATGAATATTGTAAATGCACAAACAGTAATTTCTCCGCATTGCAAGGTGCAATTCTGAAATTTTTTGCTTTTTCCTGCTCCTCTTAGCATGATAAAGAAGATTCAAAGAGAGTGAGATGCCAGTTCCTTTCATTCAGTCAGTAGCTTCAAACATTTCTGGTATATGAATAACATGATGTTTTTCAATGGCAAAAATCAATGAATATTGTAAATGCACAAACAGTAATTTCTCCGCATTGCAAGGTGCAATTCTGAAATTTTTTGCTTTTTCCTGCTCCTCTTAGCATGATAAAGAAGATTCAAAGAGAGTGAGATGCCAGCTCCTTTCATTCAGTCAGTAGCTTCAATCATTTCTGGACGTTTTTCAATGGCAAAAATCAATGAATATTGTAAATGCACAAACAGTAATTTCTCCGCATTGCAAGGTGCAATTCTGAAATTTTTTGCTTTTTCCTGCTCCTCTTAGCATGATAAAGAAGATTCAAAGAGAGTGAGATGCCAGCTCCTTTCATTCAGTCAGTAGCTTCAATCATTTCTGGACGTTTTTCAATGGCAAAAATCAATGAATATTGTAAATGCACAAACAGTAATTTCTCCGCATTGCAAGGTGCAATTCTGAAATTTTTTGCTTTTTCCTGCTCCTCTTAGCATGATAAAGAAGATTCAAAGAGAGTGAGATGCCAGCTCCTTTCATTCAGTCAGTAGCTTCAAACATTTCTGGTATATGAATAACATGATGTTTTTCAATGGCAAAAATCAATGAATATTGTAAATGCACAAACAGTAATTTCTCCGCATTGCAAGGTGCAAGTCTGAAATTTTTTGCTTTTTCCTGCTCCTCTTAGTATGATAAAGAAGATTCAAAGAGAGTGAGATGCCAGCTACTTTCATTCAGTCAGTAGCTTCAATCATTTCTGGACGTTTTTCAATGGTAAAAATCAATGAATATTGTAAATGCACAAACAGTAATTTCTCCACATTGCAAGGTGCAATTCTGAAATTTTTTGCTTTTTCCTGCTCCTCTTAGCATGATAAAGAAGATTCAAAGAGAGTGAGATGCCAGCTCCTTTCATTCAGTCAGTAGCTTCAAACATTTCTGGTATATGAATAACATGATGTTTTTCAATGGCAAAAATCAATGAATATTGTAAATGCACAAACAGTAATTTCTCCGCATTGCAAGGTGCAATTCTGAAATTTTTTGCTTTTTCCTGCTCCTCTTAGCATGATAAAGAAGATTCAAAGAGAGTGAGATGCCAGCTCCTTTCATTCAGTCAGTAGCTTCAAACATTTCTGGTATATGAATAACATGATGTTTTTCAATGGCAAAAATCAATGAATATTGTAAATGCACAAACAGTAATTTCTCCGCATTGCAAGGTGCAATTCTGAAATTTTTTGCTTTTTCCTGCTCCTCTTAGCATGATAAAGAAGATTCAAAGAGAGTGAGATGCCAGCTACTTTCATTCAGTCAGTAGATTCAATCATTTCTGGACGTTTTTCATTGTTAAAAATCAATGAATATTGTAAATGCACAAACAGTAATTTCTCCACATTGCAAGGTGCAATTCTGAAATTTTTTGCTTTTTCCTGCTCCTCTTAGCATGATAATGAAGATTCAAAGAGAGTGAGATGCCAGCTCCTTTCATTCAGTCAGTAGCTTCAAACATTTCTGGTATATGAATAACATGATGTTTTTCAATGGCAAAAATCAATGAATATTGTAAATGCACAAACAGTAATTTCTCCGCATTGCAAGGTGCAATTCTGAAATTTTTTGCTTTTTCCTGCTCCTCTTAGCATGATAAAGAAGATTCAAAGAGAGTGAGATGCCAGCTCCTTTCATTCAGTCAGTAGCTTCAATCATTTCTGGATGTTTTTCAATGGCAAAAATCAATGAATATTGTAAATGCACAAACTGTAATTTCTCCGCATTGCAAGGTGCAATTCTGAAATTTTTTACTTTTTCCTGCTCCTCTTAGCATGATAAAGAAGATTCAAAGAGAGTGAGATGCCAGCTCCTTTCATTCAGTCAGTAGCTTCAATCATTTCTGGACGTTTTTCAATGGCAAAAATCAATGAATATTGTAAATGCACAAACAGTAATTTCTCCGCATTGCAAGGTGCAATTCTGAAATTTTTTGCTTTTTCCTGCTCCTCTTAGCATGATAAAGAAGATTCAAAGAGAGTGAGATGCCAGCTCCTTTCATTCAGTCAGTACTTTCAATCATTTCTGGACGTTTTTCAATGGCAAAAATCAATGAATATTGTAAATGCACAAACAGTAATTTCTCCGCATTGCAAGGTGCAATTCTGAATTTTTTTGCTTTTTCCCGCTCCTCTTAGCATGATAAAGAAGATTCAAAGAGAGTGAGGTGCCAGCTCCTTTCATTCAGTCAGTAGCTTCAAACATTTCTGGTATATGAATAACATGTTTTTCAATGGCAAAAATCAATGAATATTGTAAATGCACAAACAGTAATTTCTCCGCATTGCAAGGTGCAATTCTGAAATTTTTTGCTTTTTCCTGCTCCTCTTAGCATGATAATGAAGATTCAAAGAGAGTGAGATGCCAGCTCCTTTCATTCAGTCAGTAGCTTCAAACATTTCTGGTATATGAATAACATGATGTTTTTCAATGGCAAAAATCAATGAATATTGTAAATGCACAAACAGTAATTTCTCCGCATTGCAAGGTGCAATTCTGAAATTTTTTGCTTTTTCCTGCTCCTCTTAGCATGATAAAGAAGATTCAAAGAGAGTGAGATGCCAGCTCCTTTCATTCAGTCAGTAGCTTCAATCATTTCTGGATGTTTTTCAATGGCAAAAATCAATGAATATTGTAAATGCACAAACTGTAATTTCTCCGCATTGCAAGGTGCAATTCTGAAATTTTTTACTTTTTCCTGCTCCTCTTAGCATGATAAAGAAGATTCAAAGAGAGTGAGATGCCAGCTCCTTTCATTCAGTCAGTAGCTTCAATCATTTCTGGACGTTTTTCAATGGCAAAAATCAATGAATATTGTAAATGCACAAACAGTAATTTCTCCGCATTGCAAGGTGCAATTCTGAAATTTTTTGCTTTTTCCTGCTCCTCTTAGCATGATAAAGAAGATTCAAAGAGAGTGAGATGCCAGCTCCTTTCATTCAGTCAGTACTTTCAATCATTTCTGGACGTTTTTCAATGGCAAAAATCAATGAATATTGTAAATGCACAAACAGTAATTTCTCCGCATTGCAAGGTGCAATTCTGAATTTTTTTGCTTTTTCCCGCTCCTCTTAGCATGATAAAGAAGATTCAAAGAGAGTGAGGTGCCAGCTCCTTTCATTCAGTCAGTAGCTTCAATCATTTCTGGACGTTTTTCAATGGTAAAAATCAATGAATATTGTAAATGCACAAACAGTAATTTCTCCACATTGCAAGGTGCAATTCTGAAATTTTTTGCTTTTCCCTGCTCCTCTTAGCATGATAAAGAAGATTCAAAGAGAGTGAGATGCCAGCTCCTTTCATTCAGTCAGTAGCTTCAAACATTTCTGGTATATGAATAACATGATGTTTTTCAATGGCAAAAATCAATGAATATTGTAAATGCACAAACAGTAATTTCTCCGCATTGCAAGGTGCAATTCTGAAATTTTTTGCTTTTTCCTGCTCCTCTTAGCATGATAAAGAAGATTCAAAGAGAGTGAGATGCCAGCTCCTTTCATTCAGTCAGTAGCTTCAAACATTTCTGGTATATGAATAACATGATGTTTTTCAATGGCAAAAATCAATGAATATTGTAAATGCACAAACAGTAATTTCTCCGCATTGCAAGGTGCAATTCTGAAATTTTTTGCTTTTTCCTGCTCCTCTTAGCATGATAAAGAAGATTCAAAGAGAGTGAGATGCCAGCTCCTTTCATTCAGTCAGTAGCTTCAATCAATTCTGGACGTTTTTCAATGGCAAAAATCAATGAATATTGTAAATGCACAAAAAGTAATTTCTCCGCATTGCAAGGTGCAATTCTGAAATTTTTTGCTTTTTCCTGCTCCTCTTAGCATGATAAAGAAGATTCAAAGAGCGTGAGATGTCAGCTCCTTTCATTCAGTCAGTAGCTTCAAACATTTCTGGTATATGAATAACATGATGTTTTTCAATGGCAAAAATCAATGAATATTGTAAATGCACAAACAGTAATTTCTCCGCATTGCAAGGTGCAATTCTGAAATTTTTTGCTTTTTCCTGCTCCTCTTAGCATGATAAAGAAGATTCAAAGAGAGTGAGATGCCAGCTCCTTTCATTCAGTCAGTAGCTTCAATCATTTCTGGACGTTTTTCAATGGCAAAAATCAATGAATATTGTAAATGCACAAACAGTAATTTCTCCGCATTGCAAGGTGCAATTCTGAAATTTTTTGCTTTTTCCTGCTCCTCTTAGCATGATAAAGAAGATTCAAAGAGCGTGAGATGTCAGCTCCTTTCATTCAGTCAGTAGCTTCAAACATTTCTGGTATATGAATAACATGATGTTTTTCAATGGCAAAAATCAATGAATATTGTAAATGCACAAACAGTAATTTCTCCGCATTGCAAGGTGCAATTCTGAAATTTTTTGCTTTTTCCTGCTCCTCTTAGCATGATAAAGAAGATTCAAAGAGAGTGAGATGCCAGCTCCTTTCATTCAGTCAGTAGCTTCAATCATTTCTGGACGTTTTTCAATGGCAAAAATCAATGAATATTGTAAATGCACAAACAGTAATTTCTCCGCATTGCAAGGTGCAATTCTGAAATTTTTTGCTTTTTCCTGCTCCTCTTAGCATGATAAAGAAGATTCAAAGAGAGTGAGATGCCAGCTCCTTTCGTTCAGTCAGTAGCTTCAATCATTTCTGGACGTTTTTCAATGGCAAAAAACATTGAATATTATAAATGCACAAACAGTAATTTCTCCGCATTGCAAGGTGCAATTCTGAAATTTTTTACTTTTTCCTGCTCCTCTTAGCATGATAAAGAAGATTCAAAGAGAGTGAGATGCCAGCTCCTTTCATTCAGTCAGTAGCTTCAATCATTTCTGGTATATGAATAACATGATGTTTTTCAATGGCAAAAATCAATGAATATTGTAAATGCACAAACAGTAATTTCTCCGCATTGCAAGGTGCAATTCTGAAATTTTTTGCTTTTTCCTGCTCCTCTTAGCATGATAAACAAGATTCAAAGAGAGTGAGATGCCAGCTCCTTTCATTCAGTCAGTAGCTTCAATCATTTCTGGACGTTTTTCAATGGCAAAAATCAATGAATATTGTAAATGCACAAACAGTAATTTCTCCGCATTGCAAGGTGCAATTCTGAAATTTTTTGCTTTTTCCTGCTCCTCTTAGCATGATAAAGAAGATTCAAAGAGAGTGAGATGCCAGCTCCTTTCATTCAGTCAGTAGCTTCAAACATTTCTGGTATATGAATAACATGATGTTTTTCAATGGCAAAAATCAATGAATATTGTAAATGCACAAACAGTAATTTCTCCGCATTGCAAGGTGCAATTCTGAAATTTTTTGCTTTTTCCTGCTCCTCTTAGCATGATAAAGAAGATTCAAAGAGAGTGAGATGTCAGCTCCTTTCATTCAGTCAGTAGCTTCAATCATTTCTGGACGTTTTTCAATGGCAAAAATCAATGAATATTGTAAATGCACAAACAGTAATTTCTCCGCATTGCAAGGTGCAATTCTGAAATTTTTTTGCTTTTTCCTGCTCCTCTTAGCATGATAAAGAAGATTCAAAGAGAGTGAGATGCCAGCTCCTTTCATTCAGTCAGTAGCTTCAATCATTTCTGGACGTTTTTCAATGGCAAAAATCAATGAATATTGTAAATGCACAAACAGTAATTTCTCCGCATTGCAAGGTGCAATTCTGAAATGTTTTGCTTTTTCCTGCTCCTCTTAGCATGATAAAGAAGATTCAAAGAGAGTGAGATGCCAGCTCCTTTCATTCAGTCAGTAGCTTCAATCATTTCTGGACGTTTTTCAATGGCAAAAATCAATGAATATTGTAAATGCACAAACAGTAATTTCTCCGCATTGCAAGGTGCAATTCTGAAATTTTTTGCTTTTTCCTGCTCCTCTTAGCATGATAAAGAAGATTCAAAGAGAGTGAGATGCCAGCTCCTTTCATTCAGTCAGTAGCTTCAAACATTTCTGGTATATGAATAACATGATGTTTTTCAATGGCAAAAATCAATGAATATTGTAAATGCACAAACAGTAATTTCTCCGCATTGCAAGGTGCAATTCTGAAATTTTTTGCTTTTTCCTGCTCCTCTTAGCATGATAAAGAAGATTCAAAGAGAGTGAGATGCCAGCTCCTTTCATTCAGTCAGTAGCTTCAAACATTTCTGGTATATGAATAACATGATGTTTTTCAATGGCAAAAATCAATGAATATTGTAAATGCACAAACAGTAATTTCTCCGCATTGCAAGGTGCAATTCTGAAATTTTTTGCTTTTTCCTGCTCCTCTTAGCATGATAAAGAAGATTCAAAGAGAGTGAGATGCCAGCTCATTTCATTCAGTCAGTAGCTTCAATCATTTCTGGACGTTTTTCAATGGCAAAAATCAATGAATATTGTAAATGCACAAACAGTAATTTCTCCGCATTGCAAGGTGCAATTCTGAAATTTTTTGCTTTTTCCTGCTCCTCTTAGCATGATAAAGAAGATTCAAAGAGCGTGAGATGTCAGCTCCTTTCATTCAGTCAGTAGCTTCAAACATTTCTGGTATATGAATAACATGATGTTTTTCAATGGCAAAAATCAATGAATATTGTAAATGCACAAACAGTAATTTCTCCGCATTGCAAGGTGCAATTCTGAAATTTTTTGCTTTTTCCTGCTCCTCTTAGCATGATAAAGAAGATTCAAAGAGAGTGAGATGCCAGCTCCTTTCATTCAGTCAGTAGCTTCAATCATTTCTGGACGTTTTTCAATGGCAAAAATCAATGAATATTGTAAATGCACAAACAGTAATTTCTCCGCATTGCAAGGTGCAATTCTGAAATTTTTTGCTTTTTCCTGCTCCTCTTAGCATGATAAAGAAGATTCAAAGAGAGTGAGATGCCAGCTCCTTTCATTCAGTCAGTAGCTTCAAACATTTCTGGTATATGAATAACATGATGTTTTTCAATGGCAAAAATCAATGAATATTGTAAATGCACAAACAGTAATTTCTCCGCATTGCAAGGTGCAATTCTGAAATTTTTTGCTTTTTCCTGCTCCTCTTAGCATGATAAAGAAGATTCAAAGAGAGTGAGATGCCAGCTCCTTTCATTCAGTCAGTAGCTTCAATCATTTCTGGACGTTTTTCAATGGCAAAAATCAATGAATATTGTAAATGCACAAACAGTAATTTCTCCGCATTGCAAGGTGCAATTCTGAAATGTTTTGCTTTTTCCTGCTCCTCTTAGCATGATAAAGAAGATTCAAAGAGCGTGAGATGTCAGCTCCTTTCATTCAGTCAGTAGCTTCAAACATTTCTGGTATATGAATAACATGATGTTTTTCAAAGGCAAAAATCAATGAATATTGTAAATGCACAAACAGTAATTTCTCCGCATTGCAAGGTGCAATTCTGAAATTATTTGCTTTTTCCTGCTCCTCTTAGCATGATAAAGAAGATTCAAAGAGAGTGAGATGCCAGCTCCTTTCATTCAGTCAGTAGCTTCAATCATTTCTGGACGTTTTTCAATGGCAAAAATCAATGAATATTGTAAATGCACAAACAGTAATATCTCCGCATTGCAAGGTGCAATTCTGAAATTTTTTGCTTTTTCCTGCTCCTCTTAGCATGATAAAGAAGATTCAAAGAGAGTGAGATGCCAGCTCCTTTCGTTCAGTCAGTAGCTTCAATCATTTCTGGACGTTTTTCAATGGCAAAAATCATTGAATATTATAAATGCACAAACAGTAATTTCTCCGCATTGCAAGGTGCAATTCTGAAATTTTTTACTTTTTCCTGCTCCTCTTAGCATGATAAAGAAGATTCAAAGAGAGTGAGATGCCAGCTCCTTTCATTCAGTCAGTAGCTTCAATCATTTCTAGTATATGAATAACATGATGTTTTTCAATGGCAAAAATCAATGAATATTGTAAATGCACAAACAGTAATTTCTCCGCATTGCAAGGTGCAATTCTGAAATTTTTTGCTTTTTCCTGCTCCTCTTAGCATGATAAACAAGATTCAAAGAGAGTGAGATGCCAGCTCCTTTCATTCAGTCAGTAGCTTCAATCATTTCTGGACGTTTTTCAATGGCAAAAATCAATGAATATTGTAAATGCACAAACAGTAATTTCTCCGCATTGCAAGGTGCAATTCTGAAATTTTTTGCTTTTTCCTGCTCCTCTTAGCATGATAAAGAAGATTCAAAGAGAGTGAGATGCCAGCTCCTTTCATTCAGTCAGTAGCTTCAAACATTTCTGGTATATGAATAACATGATGTTTTTCAATGGCAAAAATCAATGAATATTGTAAATGCACAAACAGTAATTTCTCCGCATTGCAAGGTGCAATTCTGAAATTTTTTGCTTTTTCCTGCTCCTCTTAGCATGATAAAGAAGATTCAAAGAGAGTGAGATGCCAGCTCCTTTCATTCAGTCAGTAGCTTCAATCATTTCTGGACGTTTTTCAATGGCAAAAATCAATGAATATTGTAAATGCACAAACAGTAATTTCTCCGCATTGCAAGGTGCAATTCTGAAATTTTTTGCTTTTTCCTGCTCCTCTTAGCATGATAAAGAAGATTCAAAGAGAGTGAGATGCCAGCTCCTTTCATTCAGTCAGTAGCTTCAATCATTTCTGGACGTTTTTCAATGGCAAAAATCAATGAATATTGTAAATGCACAAACAGTAATTTCTCCGCATTGCAAGGTGCAATTCTGAAATTTTTTTCTTTTTCCTGCTCCTCTTAGCATGATAAAGAAGATTCAAAGAGAGTGAGATGCCAGCTCCTTTCATTCAGTCAGTAGCTTCAAACATTTCTGGTATATGAATAACATGATGTTTTTCAATGGCAAAAATCAATGAATATTGTAAATGCACAAACAGTAATTTCTCCGCATTGCAAGGTGCAAGTCTGAAATTTTTTGCTTTTTCCTGCTCCTCTTAGTATGATAAAGAAGATTCAAAGAGAGTGAGATGCCAGCTACTTTCATTCAGTCAGTAGCTTCAATCATTTCTGGACGTTTTTCAATGGTAAAAATCAATGAATATTGTAAATGCACAAACAGTAATTTCTCCACATTGCAAGGTGCAATTCTGAAATTTTTTGCTTTTTCCTGCTCCTCTTAGCATGATAAAGAAGATTCAAAGAGAGTGAGATGCCAGCTCCTTTCATTCAGTCAGTAGCTTCAAACATTTCTGGTATATGAATAACATGATGTTTTTCAATGGCAAAAATCAATGAATATTGTAAATGCACAAACAGTAATTTCTCCGCATTGCAAGGTGCAATTCTGAAATTTTTTGCTTTTTCCTGCTCCTCTTAGCATGATAAAGAAGATTCAAAGAGAGTGAGATGCCAGCTCCTTTCATTCAGTCAGTAGCTTCAAACATTTCTGGTATATGAATAACATGATGTTTTTCAATGGCAAAAATCAATGAATATTGTAAATGCACAAACAGTAATTTCTCCGCATTGCAAGGTGCAATTCTGAAATTTTTTGCTTTTTCCTGCTCCTCTTAGCATGATAAAGAAGATTCAAAGAGAGTGAGATGCCAGCTACTTTCATTCAGTCAGTAGATTCAATCATTTCTGGACGTTTTTCATTGTTAAAAATCAATGAATATTGTAAATGCACAAACAGTAATTTCTCCACATTGCAAGGTGCAATTCTGAAATTTTTTGCTTTTTCCTGCTCCTCTTAGCATGATAATGAAGATTCAAAGAGAGTGAGATGCCAGCTCCTTTCATTCAGTCAGTAGCTTCAAACATTTCTGGTATATGAATAACATGATGTTTTTCAATGGCAAAAATCAATGAATATTGTAAATGCACAAACAGTAATTTCTCCGCATTGCAAGGTGCAATTCTGAAATTTTTTGCTTTTTCCTGCTCCTCTTAGCCTGATAAAGAAGATTCAAAGAGAGTGAGATGCCAGCTCCTTTCATTCAGTCAGTAGCTTCAATCATTTCTGGATGTTTTTCAATGGCAAAAATCAATGAATATTGTAAATGCACAAACTGTAATTTCTCCGCATTGCAAGGTGCAATTCTGAAATTTTTTACTTTTTCCTGCTCCTCTTAGCATGATAAAGAAGATTCAAAGAGAGTGAGATGCCAGCTCCTTTCATTCAGTCAGTAGCTTCAATCATTTCTGGACGTTTTTCAATGGCAAAAATCAATGAATATTGTAAATGCACAAACAGTAATTTCTCCGCATTGCAAGGTGCAATTCTGAAATTTTTTGCTTTTTCCTGCTCCTCTTAGCATGATAAAGAAGATTCAAAGAGAGTGAGATGCCAGCTCCTTTCATTCAGTCAGTACTTTCAATCATTTCTGGACGTTTTTCAATGGCAAAAATCAATGAATATTGTAAATGCACAAACAGTAATTTCTCCGCATTGCAAGGTGCAATTCTGAATTTTTTTGCTTTTTCCCGCTCCTCTTAGCATGATAAAGAAGATTCAAAGAGAGTGAGGTGCCAGCTCCTTTCATTCAGTCAGTAGCTTCAAACATTTCTGGTATATGAATAACATGTTTTTCAATGGCAAAAATCAATGAATATTGTAAATGCACAAACAGTAATTTCTCCGCATTGCAATGTGCAATTCTGAAATTTTTTGCTTTTTCCTGCTCCTCTTAGCATGATAATGAAGATTCAAAGAGAGTGAGATGCCAGCTCCTTTCATTCAGTCAGTAGCTTCAAACATTTCTGGTATATGAATAACATGATGTTTTTCAATGGCAAAAATCAATGAATATTGTAAATGCACAAACAGTAATTTCTCCGCATTGCAAGGTGCAATTCTGAAATTTTTTGCTTTTTCCTGCTCCTCTTAGCATGATAAAGAAGATTCAAAGAGAGTGAGATGCCAGCTCCTTTCATTCAGTCAGTAGCTTCAATCATTTCTGGATGTTTTTCAATGGCAAAAATCAATGAATATTGTAAATGCACAAACAGTAATTTCTCCGCATTGCAAGGTGCAATTCTGAAATTTTTTACTTTTTCCTGCTCCTCTTAGCATGATAAAGAAGATTCAAAGAGAGTGAGATGCCAGCTCCTTTCATTCAGTCAGTAGCTTCAATCATTTCTGGACGTTTTTCAATGGCAAAAATCAATGAATATTGTAAATGCACAAACAGTAATTTCTCCGCATTGCAAGGTGCAATTCTGAAATTTTTTGCTTTTTCCTGCTCCTCTTAGCATGATAAAGAAGATTCAAAGAGAGTGAGATGCCAGCTCCTTTCATTCAGTCAGTACTTTCAATCATTTCTGGACGTTTTTCAATGGCAAAAATCAATGAATATTGTAAATGCACAAACAGTAATTTCTCCGCATTGCAAGGTGCAATTCTGAATTTTTTTGCTTTTTCCCGCTCCTCTTAGCATGATAAAGAAGATTCAAAGAGAGTGAGGTGCCAGCTCCTTTCATTCAGTCAGTAGCTTCAAACATTTCTGGTATATGAATAACATGTTTTTCAATGGCAAAAATCAATGAATATTGTAAATGCACAAACAGTAATTTCTCCGCATTGCAAGGTGCAATTCTGAAATTTTTTGCTTTTTCCTGCTCCGCTTAGCATGATAAAGAAGATTCAAAGAGAGTGAGATGCCAGCTCCTTTCATTCAGTCAGTAGCTTCAAACATTTCTGGTATATGAATAACATGATGTTTTTCAATGGTAAAAATCAATGAATATTGTAAATGCACAGTAATTTCTCCACATTGCAAGGTGCAATTCTGAAATTTTTTGCTTTTTCCTGCTCCTCTTAGCATGATAAAGAAGATTCAAAGAGAGTGAGATGCCAGCTCCTTTCATTCAGTCAGTAGCTTCAAACATTTCTGGTATATGAATAACATGATGTTTTTCAATGGCAAAAATCAATGAATATTGTAAATGCACAAACAGTAATTTCTCCGCATTGCAAGGTGCAATTCTGAAATTTTTTGCTTTTTCCTGCTCCTCTTAGCATGATAAAGAAGATTCAAAGAGAGTGAGATGCCAGCTCCTTTCATTCAGTCAGTAGCTTCAAACATTTCTGGTATATGAATAACATGATGTTTTTCAATGGCAAAAATCAATGAATATTGTAAATGCACAAACAGTAATTTCTCCGCATTGCAAGGTGCAATTCTGAAATTTTTTGCTTTTTTCTGCTCCTCTTAGCATGATAAAGAAGATTCAAAGAGAGTGAGATGCCAGCTCCTTTCATTCAGTCAGTAGCTTCAATCATTTCTGGACGTTTTTCAATGGCAAAAATCAATGAATATTGTAAATGCACAAACAGTAATTTCTCTGCATTGCAAGGTGCAATTCTGAAATTTTTTGCTTTTTCCTGCTCCTCTTAGCATGATAAAGAAGATTCAAAGAGAGTGAGATGTCAGCTCCTTTCATTCCGTCAGTAGCTTCAAACATTTCTGGTATATGAATAACATGATGTTTTTCAATGGCAAAAATCAATGAATATTGTAAATGCACAAACAGTAATTTCTCCGAATTGCAAGGTGCAATTCTGAAATTTTTTGCTTTTTCCTGCTCCTCTTAGCATGATAAAGAAGATTCAAAGAGAGTGAGATGCCAGCTCCTTTCATTCAGTCAGTAGCTTCAATCATTTCTGGACGTTTTTCAATGGCAAAAATCAATGAATATTGTAAATGCACAAACAGTAATTTCTCTGCATTGCAAGGTGCAATTCTGAAATTTTTTGCTTTTTCCTGCTCCTCTTAGCATGATAAAGAAGATTCAAAGAGAGTGAGATGCCAGCTCCTTTCGTTCAGTCAGTAGCTTCAATCATTTCTGGACGTTTTTCAATGGCAAAAATCATTGAATATTATAAATGCACAAACAGTAATTTCTCCGCATTGCAAGGTGCAATTCTGAAATGTTTTACTTTTTCCTGCTCCTCTTAGCATGATAAAGAAGATTCAAAGAGAGTGAGATGCCAGCTCCTTTCATTCAGTCAGTAGCTTCAATCATTTCTGGTATATGAATAACATGATGTTTTTCAATGGCAAAAATCAATGAATATTGTAAATGCACAAACAGTAATTTCTCCGCATTGCAAGGTGCAATTCTGAAATTTTTTGCTTTTTCCTGCTCCTCTTAGCATGATAAAGAAGATTCAAAGAGAGTGAGATGCCAGCTCCTTTCATTCAGTCAGTAGCTTCAATCATTTCTGGACGTTTTTCAATGGCAAAAATCAATGAATATTGTAAATGCACAAACAGTAATTTCTCCGCATTGCAAGGTGCAATTCTGAAATTTTTTGATTTTTCCTGCTCCTCTTAGCATGATAAAGAAGATTCAAAGAGAGTGAGATGCCAGCTACTTTCATTCAGTCAGTAGCTTCAAACATTTCTGGTATATGAATAACATAATGTTTTTCAATGGCAAAAATCAATGAATATTGTAAATGCACAAACAGTAATTTCTCCGCATTGCAAGGTGCAAGTCTGAAATTTTTTGCTTTTTCCTGCTCCTCTTAGCATGATAAAGAAGATTCAAAGAGAGTGAGATGCCAGCTACTTTCATTCAGTCAGTAGCTTCAATCATTTCTGGACGTTTTTCAATGGTAAAAATCAATGAATATTGTAAATGCACAAACAGTAATTTCTCCACATTGCAAGGTGCAATTCTGAAATTTTTTGCTTTTTCCTGCTCCTCTTAGCATGATAAAGAAGATTCAAAGAGAGTGAGATGCCAGCTCCTTTCATTCAGTCAGTAGCTTCAAACATTTCTGGTATATGAATAACATGATGTTTTTCAATGGCAAAAATCAATGAATATTGTAAATGCACAAACAGTAATTTCTCCGCATTGCAAGGTGCAATTCTGAAATTTTTTGCTTTTTCCTGCTCCTCTTAGCATGATAAAGAAGATTCAAAGAGAGTGAGATGCCAGCTCCTTTCATTCAGTCAGTAGCTTCAATCATTTCTGGATGTTTTTCAATGGCAAAAATCAATGAATATTGTAAATGCACAAACTGTAATTTCTCCGCATTGCAAGGTGCAATTCTGAAATTTTTTGCTTTTTCCTGCTCCTCTTAGCATGATAAAGAAGATTCAAAGAGAGTGAGATGCCAGCTCCTTTCATTCAGTCAGTAGCTTCAATCATTTCTGGACGTTTTTCAATGGCAAAAATCAATGAATATTGTAAATGCACAAACAGTAATTTCTCCGCATTGCAAGGTGCAATTCTGAAATTTTTTGCTTTTTCCTGCTCCTCTTAGCATGATAAAGAAGATTCAAAGAGAGTGAGATGCCAGCTCCTTTCATTCAGTCAGTACCTTCAATCATTTCTGGACGTTTTTCAATGGCAAAAATCAATGAATATTGTAAATGCACAAACAGTAATTTCTCCGCATTGCAAGGTGCAATTCTGAAATTTTTTGCTTTTTCCCGCTCCTCTTAGCATGATAAAGAAGATTCAAAGAGAGTGAGGTGCCAGCTCCTTTCATTCAGTCAGTAGCTTCAAACATTTCTGGTATATGAATAACATGATGTTTTTCAATGGCAAAAATCAATGAATATTGTAAATGCACAAACAGTAATATCTCCGCATTGCAAGGTGCAATTCTGAAATTTTTTGCTTTTTCCTGCTCCTCTTAGCATGATAAAGAAGATTCAAAGAGAGTGAGATGCCAGCTCCTTTCATTCAGTCAGTAGCTTCAATCATTTCTGGATGTTTTTCAATGGCAAAAATCAATGAATATTGTAAATGCACAAACTGTAATTTCTCCGCATTGCAAGGTGCAATTCTGAAATTTTTTACTTTTTCCTGCTCCTCTTAGCATGATAAAGAAGATTCAAAGAGAGTGAGATGCCAGCTCCTTTCATTCAGTCAGTAGCTTCAATCATTTCTGGACGTTTTTCAATGGCAAAAATCAATGAATATTGTAAATGCACAAACAGTAATTTCTCCGCATTGCAAGGTGCAATTCTGAAATTTTTTGCTTTTTCCTGCTCCTCTTAGCATGATAAAGAAGATTCAAAGAGAGTGAGATGCCAGCTCCTTTCATTCAGTCAGTACTTTCAATCATTTCTGGACGTTTTTCAATGGCAAAAATCAATGAATATTGTAAATGCACAAACAGTAATTTCTCCGCATTGCAAGGTGCAATTCTGAATTTTTTTGCTTTTTCCCGCTCCTCTTAGCATGATAAAGAAGATTCAAAGAGAGTGAGGTGCCAGCTCCTTTCATTCAGTCAGTAGCTTCAAACATTTCTGGTATATGAATAACATGTTTTTCAATGGCAAAAATCAATGAATATTGTAAATGCACAAACAGTAATTTCTCCGCATTGCAAGGTGCAATTCTGAAATTTTTTGCTTTTTCCTGCTCCGCTTAGCATGATAAAGAAGATTCAAAGAGAGTGAGATGCCAGCTCCTTTCATTCAGTCAGTAGCTTCAAACATTTCTGGTATATGAATAACATGATGTTTTTCAATGGTAAAAATCAATGAATATTGTAAATGCACAAACAGTAATTTCTCCGCATTGCAAGGTGCAATTCTGAAATTTTTTGCTTTTTCCTGCTCCTCTTAGCATGATAAAGAAGATTCAAAGAGAGTGAGATGCCAGCTCCTTTCATTCAGTCAGTAGCTTCAATCATTTCTGGATGTTTTTCAATGGCAAAAATCAATGAATATTGTAAATGCACAAACTGTAATTTCTCCGCATTGCAAGGTGCAATTCTGAAATTTTTTGCTTTTTCCTGCTCCTCTTAGCATGATAAAGAAGATTCAAAGAGAGTGAGATGCCAGCTCCTTTCATTCAGTCAGTAGCTTCAATCATTTCTGGACGTTTTTCAATGGCAAAAATCAATGAATATTGTAAATGCACAAACAGTAATTTCTCCGCATTGCAAGGTGCAATTCTGAAATTTATTGCTTTTTCCTGCTCCTCTTAGCATGATAAAGAAGATTCAAAGAGAGTGAGATGCCAGCTCCTTTCATTCAGTCAGTACCTTCAATCATTTCTGGACGTTTTTCAATGGCAAAAATCAATGAATATTGTAAATGCACAAACAGTAATTTCTCCGCATTGCAAGGTGCAATTCTGAAATTTTTTGCTTTTTCCCGCTCCTCTTAGCATGATAAAGAAGATTCAAAGAGAGTGAGGTGCCAGCTCCTTTCATTCAGTCAGTAGCTTCAAACATTTCTGGTATATGAATAACATGATGTTTTTCAATGGCAAAAATCAATGAATATTGTAAATGCACAAACAGTAATTTCTCCGCATTGCAAGGTGCAATTCTGAAATTTTTTGCTTTTTCCTGCTCCTCTTAGCATGATAAAGAAGATTCAAAGAGAGTGAGATGCCAGCTCCTTTCATTCAGTCAGTAGCTTCAATCATTTCTGGATGTTTTTCAATGGCAAAAATCAATGAATATTGTAAATGCACAAACTGTAATTTCTCCGCATTGCAAGGTGCAATTCTGAAATTTTTTACTTTTTCCTGCTCCTCTTAGCATGATAAAGAAGATTCAAAGAGAGTGAGATGCCAGCTCCTTTCATTCAGTCAGTAGCTTCAATCATTTCTGGACGTTTTTCAATGGCAAAAATCAATGAATATTGTAAATGCACAAACAGTAATTTCTCCGCATTGCAAGGTGCAATTCTGAAATTTTTTGCTTTTTCCTGCTCCTCTTAGCATGATAAAGAAGATTCAAAGAGAGTGAGATGCCAGCTCCTTTCATTCAGTCAGTACTTTCAATCATTTCTGGACGTTTTTCAATGGCAAAAATCAATGAATATTGTAAATGCTCAAACAGTAATTTCTCCGCATTGCAAGGTGCAATTCTGAATTTTTTTGCTTTTTCCCGCTCCTCTTAGCATGATAAAGAAGATTCAAAGAGAGTGAGGTGCCAGCTCCTTTCATTCAGTCAGTAGCTTCAAACATTTCTGGTATATGAATAACATGTTTTTCAATGGCAAAAATCAATGAATATTGTAAATGCACAAACAGTAATTTCTCCGCATTGCAAGGTGCAATTCTGAAATTTTTTGCTTTTTCCTGCTCCGCTTAGCATGATAAAGAAGATTCAAAGAGAGTGAGATGCCAGCTCCTTTCATTCAGTCAGTAGCTTCAAACATTTCTGGTATATGAATAACATGATGTTTTTCAATGGTAAAAATCAATGAATATTGTAAATGCACAGTAATTTCTCCACATTGCAAGGTGCAATTCTGAAATTTTTTGCTTTTTCCTGCTCCTCTTAGCATGATAAAGAAGATTCAAAGAGAGTGAGATGCCAGCTCCTTTCATTCAGTCAGTAGCTTCAAACATTTCTGGTATATGAATAACATGATGTTTTTCAATGGCAAAAATCAATGAATATTGTAAATGCACAAACAGTAATTTCTCCGCATTGCAAGGTGCAATTCTGAAATTTTTTGCTTTTTCCTGCTCCTCTTAGCATGATAAAGAAGATTCAAAGAGAGTGAGATGCCAGCTCCTTTCATTCAGTCAGTAGCTTCAAACATTTCTGGTATATGAATAACATGTTTTTCAATGGCAAAAATCAATGAATATTGTAAATGCACAAACAGTAATTTCTCCGCATTGCAAGGTGCAATTCTGAAATTTTTTGCTTTTTCCTGCTCCGCTTAGCATGATAAAGAAGATTCAAAGAGAGTGAGATGCCAGCTCCTTTCATTCAGTCAGTAGCTTCAAACATTTCTGGTATATGAATAACATGATGTTTTTCAATGGTAAAAATCAATGAATATTGTAAATGCACAGTAATTTCTCCACATTGCAAGGTGCAATTCTGAAATTTTTTGCTTTTTCCTGCTCCTCTTAGCATGATAAAGAAGATTCAAAGAGAGTGAGATGCCAGCTCCTTTCATTCAGTCAGTAGCTTCAAACATTTCTGGTATATGAATAACATGATGTTTTTCAATGGCAAAAATCAATGAATATTGTAAATGCACAAACAGTAATTTCTCCGCATTGCAAGGTGCAATTCTGAAATTTTTTGCTTTTTCCTGCTCCTCTTAGCATGATAAAGAAGATTCAAAGAGAGTGAGATGCCAGCTCCTTTCATTCAGTCAGTAGCTTCAAACATTTCTGGTATATGAATAACATGATGTTTTTCAATGGCAAAAATCAATGAATATTGTAAATGCACAAACAGTAATTTCTCCGCATTGCAAGGTGCAATTCTGAAATTTTTTGCTTTTTCCTGCTCCTCTTAGCATGATAAAGAAGATTCAAAGAGAGTGAGATGCCAGCTCCTTTCATTCAGTCAGTAGCTTCAATCATTTCTGGACGTTTTTCAATGGCAAAAATCAATGAATATTGTAAATGCACAAACAGTAATTTCTCTGCATTGCAAGGTGCAATTCTGAAATTTTTTGCTTTTTCCTGCTCCTCTTAGCATGATAAAGAAGATTCAAAGAGAGTGAGATGTCAGCTCCTTTCATTCCGTCAGTAGCTTCAAACATTTCTGGTATATGAATAACATGATGTTTTTCAATGGCAAAAATCAATGAATATTGTAAATGCACAAACAGTAATTTCTCCGAATTGCAAGGTGCAATTCTGAAATTTTTTGCTTTTTCCTGCTCCTCTTAGCATGATAAAGAAGATTCAAAGAGAGTGAGATGCCAGCTCCTTTCATTCAGTCAGTAGCTTCAATCATTTCTGGACGTTTTTCAATGGCAAAAATCAATGAATATTGTAAATGCACAAACAGTAATTTCTCTGCATTGCAAGGTGCAATTCTGAAATTTTTTGCTTTTTCCTGCTCCTCTTAGCATGATAAAGAAGATTCAAAGAGAGTGAGATGCCAGCTCCTTTCGTTCAGTCAGTAGCTTCAATCATTTCTGGACGTTTTTCAATGGCAAAAATCAATGAATATTGTAAATGCACAAACAGTAATTTCTCCGCATTGCAAGGTGCAATTCTGAAATTTTTTGATTTTTCCTGCTCCTCTTAGCATGATAAAGAAGATTCAAAGAGAGTGAGATGCCAGCTACTTTCATTCAGTCAGTAGCTTCAAACATTTCTGGTATATGAATAACATAATGTTTTTCAATGGCAAAAATCAATGAATATTGTAAATGCACAAACAGTAATTTCTCCGCATTGCAAGGTGCAAGTCTGAAATTTTTTGCTTTTTCCTGCTCCTCTTAGCATGATAAAGAAGATTCAAAGAGAGTGAGATGCCAGCTACTTTCATTCAGTCAGTAGCTTCAATCATTTCTGGACGTTTTTCAATGGTAAAAATCAATGAATATTGTAAATGCACAAACAGTAATTTCTCCACATTGCAAGGTGCAATTCTGAAATTTTTTGCTTTTTCCTGCTCCTCTTAGCATGATAAAGAAGATTCAAAGAGAGTGAGATGCCAGCTCCTTTCATTCAGTCAGTAGCTTCAAACATTTCTGGTATATGAATAACATGATGTTTTTCAATGGCAAAAATCAATGAATATTGTAAATGCACAAACAGTAATTTCTCCGCATTGCAAGGTGCAATTCTGAAATTTTTTGCTTTTTCCTGCTCCTCTTAGCATGATAAAGAAGATTCAAAGAGAGTGAGATGCCAGCTCCTTTCATTCAGTCAGTAGCTTCAATCATTTCTGGATGTTTTTCAATGGCAAAAATCAATGAATATTGTAAATGCACAAACTGTAATTTCTCCGCATTGCAAGGTGCAATTCTGAAATTTTTTGCTTTTTCCTGCTCCTCTTAGCATGATAAAGAAGATTCAAAGAGAGTGAGATGCCAGCTCCTTTCATTCAGTCAGTAGCTTCAATCATTTCTGGACGTTTTTCAATGGCAAAAATCAATGAATATTGTAAATGCACAAACAGTAATTTCTCCGCATTGCAAGGTGCAATTCTGAAATTTTTTGCTTTTTCCTGCTCCTCTTAGCATGATAAAGAAGATTCAAAGAGAGTGAGATGCCAGCTCCTTTCATTCAGTCAGTACCTTCAATCATTTCTGGACGTTTTTCAATGGCAAAAATCAATGAATATTGTAAATGCACAAACAGTAATTTCTCCGCATTGCAAGGTGCAATTCTGAAATTTTTTGCTTTTTCCCGCTCCTCTTAGCATGATAAAGAAGATTCAAAGAGAGTGAGGTGCCAGCTCCTTTCATTCAGTCAGTAGCTTCAAACATTTCTGGTATATGAATAACATGTTTTTCAATGGCAAAAATCAATGAATATTGTAAATGCACAAACAGTAATTTCTCCGCATTGCAAGGTGCAATTCTGAAATTTTTTGATTTTTCCTGCTCCTCTTAGCATGATAAAGAAGATTCAAAGAGAGTGAGATGCCAGCTCCTTTCATTCAGTCAGTAGCTTCAATCATTTCTGGACGTTTTTCAATGGCAAAAATCAATGAATATTGTAAATGCACAAACAGTAATTTCTCCGCATTGCAAGGTGCAATTCTGAAATTTTTTGCTTTTTCCTGCTCCTCTTAGCATGATAAAGAAGATTCAAAGAGAGTGAGATCCCAGCTCCTTTCATTCAGTCAGTAGCTTCAAACATTTCTGGTATATGAATAACATGATGTTTTTCAATGGCAAAAATCAATGAATATTGTAAATGCACAAACAGTAATTTCTCCGCATTGCAAGGTGCAATTCTGAAATTTTTTGCTTTTTCCTGCTCCTCTTAGCATGATAAAGAAGATTCAAAGAGAGTGAGATGCCAGCTCCTTTCATTCAGTCAGTAGCTTCAAACATTTCTGGTATATGAATAACATGATGTTTTTCAATGGCAAAAATCAATGAATATTGTAAATGCACAAACAGTAATTTCTCCGCATTGCAAGGTGCAAGTCTGAAATTTTTTGCTTTTTCCTGCTCCTCTTAGCATGATAAAGAAGATTCAAAGAGAGTGAGATGCCAGCTACTTTCATTCAGTCAGTAGCTTCAATCATTTCTGGACGTTTTTCAATGGTAAAAATCAATGAATATTGTAAATGCACAAACAGTAATTTCTCCACATTGCAAGGTGCAATTCTGAAATTTTTTGCTTTTTCCTGCTCCTCTTAGCATGATAAAGAAGATTCAAAGAGAGTGAGATGCCAGCTCCTTTCATTCAGTCAGTAGCTTCAAACATTTCTGGTATATGAATAACATGATGTTTTTCAATGGCAAAAATCAATGAATATTGTAAATGCACAAACAGTAATTTCTCCGCATTGCAAGGTGCAATTCTGAAATTTTTTGCTTTTTCCTGCTCCTCTTAGCATGATAAAGAAGATTCAAAGAGAGTGAGATGCCAGCTCCTTTCATTCAGTCAGTAGCTTCAATCATTTCTGGATGTTTTTCAATGGCAAAAATCAATGAATATTGTAAATGCACAAACTGTAATTTCTTCGCATTGCAAGGTGCAATTCTGAAATTTTTTGCTTTTTCCTGCTCCTCTTAGCATGTTAAAGAAGATTCAAAGAGAGTGAGATGCCAGCTCCTTTCATTCAGTCAGTAGCTTCAATCATTTCTGGACGTTTTTCAGTGGCAAAAATCAATGAATATTGTAAATGCACAAACAGTAATTTCTCCGCATTGCAAGGTGCAATTCTGAAATTTTTTGCTTTTTCCTGCTCCTCTTAGCATGATAAAGAAGATTCAAAGAGAGTGAGATGCCAGCTCCTTTCATTCAGTCAGTACCTTCAATCATTTCTGGACGTTTTTCAATGGCAAAAATCAATGAATATTGTAAATGCACAAACAGTAATTTCTCCGCATTGCAAGGTGCAAGTCTGAAATTTTTTGCTTTTTCCTGCTCCTCTTAGCATGATAAAGAAGATTCAAAGAGAGTGAGATGCCAGCTACTTTCATTCAGTCAGTAGCTTCAATCATTTCTGGACGTTTTTCAATGGTAAAAATCAATGAATATTGTAAATGCACAAACAGTAATTTCTCCACATTGCAAGGTGCAATTCTGAAATTTTTTGCTTTTTCCTCCTCCTCTTAGCATGATAAAGAAGATTCAAAGAGAGTGAGATGCCAGCTCCTTTCATTCAGTCAGTAGCTTCAAACATTTCTGGTATATGAATAACATGATGTTTTTCAATGGCAAAAATCAATGAATATTGTAAATGCACAAACAGTAATTTCTCCGCATTGCAAGGTGCAATTCTGAAATTTTTTGCTTTTTCCTGCTCCTCTTAGCATGATAAAGAAGATTCAAAGAGAGTGAGATGCCAGCTCCTTTCATTCAGTCAGTAGCTTCAATCATTTCTGGATGTTTTTCAATGGCAAAAATCAATGAATATTGTAAATGCACAAACTGTAATTTCTCCGCATTGCAAGGTGCAATTCTGAAATTTTTTGCTTTTTCCTGCTCCTCTTAGCATGATAAAGAAGATTCAAAGAGAGTGAGATGCCAGCTCCTTTCATTCAGTCAGTAGCTTCAATCATTTCTGGACGTTTTTCAATGGCAAAAATCAATGAATATTGTAAATGCACAAACAGTAATTTCTCCGCATTGCAAGGTGCAATTCTGAAATTTTTTGCTTTTTCCTGCTCCTCTTAGCATGATAAAGAAGATTCAAAGAGAGTGAGATGCCAGCTCCTTTCATTCAGTCAGTACCTTCAATCATTTCTGGACGTTTTTCAATGGCAAAAATCAATGAATATTGTAAATGCACAAACAGTAATTTCTCCGCATTGCAAGGTGCAATTCTGAAATTTTTTGCTTTTTCCCGCTCCTCTTAGCATGATAAAGAAGATTCAAAGAGAGTGAGGTGCCAGCTCCTTTCATTCAGTCAGTAGCTTCAAACATTTCTGGTATATGAATAACATGTTTTTCAATGGCAAAAATCAATGAATATTGTAAATGCACAAACAGTAATTTCTCCGCATTGCAAGGTGCAATTCTGAAATTTTTTGATTTTTCCTGCTCCTCTTAGCATGATAAAGAAGATTCAAAGAGAGTGAGATGCCAGCTCCTTTCATTCAGTCAGTAGCTTCAATCATTTCTGGACGTTTTTCAATGGCAAAAATCAATGAATATTGTAAATGCACAAACAGTAATTTCTCCGCATTGCAAGGTGCAATTCTGAAATTTTTTGCTTTTTCCTGCTCCTCTTAGCATGATAAAGAAGATTCAAAGAGAGTGAGATGCCAGCTCCTTTCATTCAGTCAGTAGCTTCAAACATTTCTGGTATATGAATAACATGATGTTTTTCAATGGCAAAAATCAATGAATATTGTAAATGCACAAACAGTAATTTCTCCGCATTGCAAGGTGCAATTCTGAAATTTTTTGCTTTTTCCTGCTCCTCTTAGCATGATAAAGAAGATTCAAAGAGAGTGAGATGCCAGCTCCTTTCATTCAGTCAGTAGCTTCAAACATTTCTGGTATATGAATAACATGATGTTTTTCAATGGCAAAAATCAATGAATATTGTAAATGCACAAACAGTAATTTCTCCGCATTGCAAGGTGCAAGTCTGAAATTTTTTGCTTTTTCCTGCTCCTCTTAGCATGATAAAGAAGATTCAAAGAGAGTGAGATGCCAGCTACTTTCATTCAGTCAGTAGCTTCAATCATTTCTGGACGTTTTTCAATGGTAAAAATCAATGAATATTGTAAATGCACAAACAGTAATTTCTCCACATTGCAAGGTGCAATTCTGAAATTTTTTGCTTTTTCCTGCTCCTCTTAGCATGATAAAGAAGATTCAAAGAGAGTGAGATGCCAGCTCCTTTCATTCAGTCAGTAGCTTCAAACATTTCTGGTATATGAATAACATGATGTTTTTCAATGGCAAAAATCAATGAATATTGTAAATGCACAAACAGTAATTTCTCCGCATTGCAAGGTGCAATTCTGAAATTTTTTGCTTTTTCCTGCTCCTCTTAGCATGATAAAGAAGATTCAAAGAGAGTGAGATGCCAGCTCCTTTCATTCAGTCAGTAGCTTCAATCATTTCTGGATGTTTTTCAATGGCAAAAATCAATGAATATTGTAAATGCACAAACTGTAATTTCTTCGCATTGCAAGGTGCAATTCTGAAATTTTTTGCTTTTTCCTGCTCCTCTTAGCATGTTAAAGAAGATTCAAAGAGAGTGAGATGCCAGCTCCTTTCATTCAGTCAGTAGCTTCAATCATTTCTGGACGTTTTTCAGTGGCAAAAATCAATGAATATTGTAAATGCACAAACAGTAATTTCTCCGCATTGCAAGGTGCAATTCTGAAATTTTTTGCTTTTTCCTGCTCCTCTTAGCATGATAAAGAAGATTCAAAGAGAGTGAGATGCCAGCTCCTTTCATTCAGTCAGTACCTTCAATCATTTCTGGACGTTTTTCAATGGCAAAAATCAATGAATATTGTAAATGCACAAACAGTAATTTCTCCGCATTGCAAGGTGCAAGTCTGAAATTTTTTGCTTTTTCCTGCTCCTCTTAGCATGATAAAGAAGATTCAAAGAGAGTGAGATGCCAGCTACTTTCATTCAGTCAGTAGCTTCAATCATTTCTGGACGTTTTTCAATGGTAAAAATCAATGAATATTGTAAATGCACAAACAGTAATTTCTCCACATTGCAAGGTGCAATTCTGAAATTTTTTGCTTTTTCCTCCTCCTCTTAGCATGATAAAGAAGATTCAAAGAGAGTGAGATGCCAGCTCCTTTCATTCAGTCAGTAGCTTCAAACATTTCTGGTATATGAATAACATGATGTTTTTCAATGGCAAAAATCAATGAATATTGTAAATGCACAAACAGTAATTTCTCCGCATTGCAAGGTGCAATTCTGAAATTTTTTGCTTTTTCCTGCTCCTCTTAGCATGATAAAGAAGATTCAAAGAGAGTGAGATGCCAGCTCCTTTCATTCAGTCAGTAGCTTCAATCATTTCTGGATGTTTTTCAATGGCAAAAATCAATGAATATTGTAAATGCACAAACTGTAATTTCTCCGCATTGCAAGGTGCAATTCTGAAATTTTTTGCTTTTTCCTGCTCCTCTTAGCATGATAAAGAAGATTCAAAGAGAGTGAGATGCCAGCTCCTTTCATTCAGTCAGTAGCTTCAATCATTTCTGGACGTTTTTCAATGGCAAAAATCAATGAATATTGTAAATGCACAAACAGTAATTTCTCCGCATTGCAAGGTGCAATTCTGAAATTTTTTGCTTTTTCCTGCTCCTCTTAGCATGATAAAGAAGATTCAAAGAGAGTGAGATGCCAGCTCCTTTCATTCAGTCAGTACCTTCAATCATTTCTGGACGTTTTTCAATGGCAAAAATCAATGAATATTGTAAATGCACAAACAGTAATTTCTCCGCATTGCAAGGTGCAATTCTGAAATTTTTTGCTTTTTCCCGCTCCTCTTAGCATGATAAAGAAGATTCAAAGAGAGTGAGGTGCCAGCTCCTTTCATTCAGTCAGTAGCTTCAAACATTTCTGGTATATGAATAACATGTTTTTCAATGGCAAAAATCAATGAATATTGTAAATGCACAAACAGTAATTTCTCCGCATTGCAAGGTGCAATTCTGAAATTTTTTGATTTTTCCTGCTCCTCTTAGCATGATAAAGAAGATTCAAAGAGAGTGAGATGCCAGCTCCTTTCATTCAGTCAGTAGCTTCAATCATTTCTGGACGTTTTTCAATGGCAAAAATCAATGAATATTGTAAATGCACAAACAGTAATTTCTCCGCATTGCAAGGTGCAATTCTGAAATTTTTTGCTTTTTCCTGCTCCTCTTAGCATGATAAAGAAGATTCAAAGAGAGTGAGATGCCAGCTCCTTTCATTCAGTCAGTAGCTTCAAACATTTCTGGTATATGAATAACATGATGTTTTTCAATGGCAAAAATCAATGAATATTGTAAATGCACAAACAGTAATTTCTCCGCATTGCAAGGTGCAATTCTGAAATTTTTTGCTTTTTCCTGCTCCTCTTAGCATGATAAAGAAGATTCAAAGAGAGTGAGATGCCAGCTCCTTTCATTCAGTCAGTAGCTTCAAACATTTCTGGTATATGAATAACATGATGTTTTTCAATGGCAAAAATCAATGAATATTGTAAATGCACAAACAGTAATTTCTCCGCATTGCAAGGTGCAAGTCTGAAATTTTTTGCTTTTTCCTGCTCCTCTTAGCATGATAAAGAAGATTCAAAGAGAGTGAGATGCCAGCTACTTTCATTCAGTCAGTAGCTTCAGTCATTTCTGGACGTTTTTCAATGGTAAAAATCAATGAATATTGTAAATGCACAAACAGTAATTTCTCCACATTGCAAGGTGCAATTCTGAAATTTTTTGCTTTTTCCTGCTCCTCTTAGCATGATAAAGAAGATTCAAAGAGAGTGAGATGCCAGCTCCTTTCATTCAGTTAGTAGCTTCAAACATTTCTGGTATATGAATAACATGATGTTTTTCAATGGCAAAAATCAATGAATATTGTAAATGCACAAACAGTAATTTCTCCGCATTGCAAGGTGCAATTCTGAAATTTTTTGCTTTTTCCTGCTCCTCTTAGCATGATAAAGAAGATTCAAAGAGAGTGAGATGCCAGCTCCTTTCATTCAGTCAGTAGCTTCAATCATTTCTGGATGTTTTTCAATGGCAAAAATCAATGAATATTGTAAATGCACAAACTGTAATTTCTCCGCATTGCAAGGTGCAATTCTGAAATTTTTTGCTTTTTCCTGCTCCTCTTAGCATGATAAAGAAGATTCAAAGAGAGTGAGATGCCAGCTCCTTTCATTCAGTCAGTAGCTTCAAACATTTCTGGTATATGAATAACATGTTTTTCAATGGCAAAAATCAATGAATATTGTAAATGCACAAACAGTAATTTCTCCGCATTGCAAGGTGCAATTCTGAAATTTTTTGCTTTTTCCCGCTCCTCTTAGCATGATAAAGAAGATTCAAAGAGAGTGAGGTGCCAGCTCCTTTCATTCAGTCAGTAGCTTCAAACATTTCTGGTATATGAATAACATGTTTTTCAATGGCAAAAATCAATGAATATTGTAAATGCACAAACAGTAATTTCTCCGCATTGCAAGGTGCAATTCTGAAATTTTTTGATTTTTCCTGCTCCTCTTAGCATGATAAAGAAGATTCAAAGAGAGTGAGATGCCGGCTCCTTTCATTCAGTCAGTAGCTTCAATCATTTCTGGACGTTTTTCAATGGCAAAAATCAATGAATATTGTAAATGCACAAACAGTAATTTCTCCGCATTGCAAGGTGCAATTCTGAAATTTTTTGATTTTTCCTGCTCCTCTTAGCATGATAAAGAAGATTCAAAGAGAGTGAGATGCCAGCTCCTTTCATTCAGTCAGTAGCTTCAATCATTTCTGGACGTTTTTCAATGGCAAAAATCAATGAATATTGTAAATGCACAAACAGTAATTTCTCCGCATTGCAAGGTGCAATTCTGAAATTTTTTGCTTTTTCCTGCTCCTCTTAGCATGATAAAGAAGATTCAAAGAGAGTGAGATGCCAGCTCCTTTCATTCAGTCAGTAGCTTCAAACATTTCTGGTATATGAATAACATGATGTTTTTCAATGGCAAAAATCAATGAATATTGTAAATGCACAAACAGTAATTTCTCCGCATTGCAAGGTGCAATTCTGAAATTTTTTGATTTTTCCTGCTCCTCTTAGCATGATAAAGAAGATTCAAAGAGAGTGAGATGCCAGCTCCTTTCATTCAGTCAGTAGCTTCAAACATTTCTGGTATATGAATAACATGATGTTTTTCAATGGCAAAAATCAATGAATATTGTAAATGCACAAACAGTAATTTCTCCGCATTGCAAGGTGCAAGTCTGAAATTTTTTGCTTTTTCCTGCTCCTCTTAGCATGATAAAGAAGATTCAAAGAGAGTGAGATGCCAGCTACTTTCATTCAGTCAGTAGCTTCAATCATTTCTGGACATTTTTCAATGGTAAAAATCAATGAATATTGTAAATGCACAAACAGTAATTTCTCCACATTGCAAGGTGCAATTCTGAAATTTTTTGCTTTTTCCTGCTCCTCTTAGCATGATAAAGAAGATTCAAAGAGAGTGAGATGCCAGCTCCTTTCATTCAGTCAGTAGCTTCAAACATTTCTGGTATATGAATAACATGATGTTTTTCAATGGCAAAAATCAATGAATATTGTAAATGCACAAACAGTAATTTCTCCGCATTGCAAGGTGCAATTCTGAAATTTTTTGCTTTTTCCTGCTCCTCTTAGCATGATAAAGAAGATTCAAAGAGAGTGAGATGCCAGCTCCTTTCATTCAGTCAGTAGCTTCAATCATTTCTGGATGTTTTTCAATGGCAAAAATCAATGAATATTGTAAATGCACAAACTGTAATTTCTCCGCATTGCAAGGTGCAATTCTGAAATTTTTTGCTTTTTCCTGCTCCTCTTAGCATGATAAAGAAGATTCAAAGAGAGTGAGATGCCAGCTCCTTTCATTCAGTCAGTAGCTTCAAACATTTCTGGTATATGAATAACATGTTTTTCAATGGCAAAAATCAATGAATATTGTAAATGCACAAACAGTAATTTCTCCGCATTGCAAGGTGCAATTCTGAAATTTTTTGCTTTTTCCCGCTCCTCTTAGCATGATAAAGAAGATTCAAAGAGAGTGAGGTGCCAGCTCCTTTCATTCAGTCAGTAGCTTCAAACATTTCTGGTATATGAATAACATGTTTTTCAATGGCAAAAATCAATGAATATTGTAAATGCACAAACAGTAATTTCTCCGCATTGCAAGGTGCAATTCTGAAATTTTTTGCTTTTTCCTGCTCCTCTTAGCATGATAAAGAAGATTCAAAGAGAGTGAGATGCCAGCTCCTTTCATTCAGTCAGTAGCTTTAAACATTTCTGGTATATGAATAACATGAAGTTTTTCAATGGCAAAAATCAATGAATATTGTAAATGCACAAACAGTAATTTCTCCGCATTGCAAGGTGCAATTCTGAAATTTTTTGCTTTTTCCTGCTCCTCTTAGCATGATAAAGAAGATTCAAAGAGAGTGAGATGCCAGCTCCTTTCATTCAGTCAGTAGCTTCAAACATTTCTGGTATATGAATAACATGATGTTTTTCAATGGCAAAAATCAATGAATATTGTAAATGCACAAACAGTAATTTCTCCGCATTGCAAGGTGCAAGTCTGAAATTTTTTGCTTTTTCCTGCTCCTCTTAGCATGATAAAGAAGATTCAAAGAGAGTGAGATGCCAGCTACTTTCATTCAGTCAGTAGCTTCAATCATTTCTGGACGTTTTTCAATGGTAAAAATCAATGAATATTGTAAATGCACAAACAGTAATTTCTCCACATTGCAAGGTGCAATTATGAAATTTTTTGCTTTTTCCTGCTCCTCTTAGCATGATAAAGAAGATTCAAAGAGAGTGAGATGCCAGCTCCTTTCATTCAGTCAGTAGCTTCAAACATTTCTGGTATATGAATAACATGATGTTTTTCAATGGCAAAAATCAATGAATATTGTAAATGCACAAACAGTAATTTCTCCGCATTGCAAGGTGCAATTCTGAAATTTTTTGCTTTTTCCTGCTCCTCTTAGCATGATAAAGAAGATTCAAAGAGAGTGAGATGCCAGCTCCTTTCATTCAGTCAGTAGCTTCAATCATTTCTGGATGTTTTTCAATGGCAAAAATCAATGAATATTGTAAATGCACAAACTGTAATTTCTCCGCATTGCAAGGTGCAATTCTGAAATTTTTTGCTTTTTCCTGCTCCTCTTAGCATGATAAAGAAGATTCAAAGAGAGTGAGATGCCAGCTCCTTTCATTCAGTTAGTAGCTTCAATCATTTCTGGACGTTTTTCAGTGGCAAAAATCAATGAATATTGTAAATGCACAAACAGTAATTTCTCCGCATTGCAAGGTGCAATTCTGAAATTTTTTGCTTTTTCCTGCTCCTCTTAGCATGATAAAGAAGATTCAAAGAGAGTGAGATGCCAGCTCCTTTCATTCAGTCAGTACCTTCAATCATTTCTGGACGTTTTTCAATGGCAAAAATCAATGAATATTGTAAATGCACAAACAGTAATTTCTCCGCATTGCAAGGTGCAATTCTGAAATTTTTTGCTTTTTCCCGCTCCTCTTAGCATGATAAAGAAGATTCAAAGAGAGTGAGGTGCCAGCTCCTTTCATTCAGTCAGTAGCTTCAAACATTTCTGGTATATGAATAACATGTTTTTCAATGGCAAAAATCAATGAATATTGTAAATGCACAAACAGTAATTTCTCCGCATTGCAAGGTGCAATTCTGAAATTTTTTGATTTTTCCTGCTCCTCTTAGCATGATAAAGAAGATTCAAAGAGAGTGAGATGCCAGCTCCTTTCATTCAGTCAGTAGCTTCAATCATTTCTGGACGTTTTTCAATGGCAAAAATCAATGAATATTGTAAATGCACAAACAGTAATTTCTCCGCATTGCAAGGTGCAATTCTGAAATTTTTTGCTTTTTCCTGCTCCTCTTAGCATGATAAAGAAGATTCAAAGAGAGTGAGATGCCAGCTCCTTTCATTCAGTCAGTAGCTTCAAACATTTCTGGTATATGAATAACATGATGTTTTTCAATGGCAAAAATCAATGAATATTGTAAATGCACAAACAGTAATTTCTCCGCATTGCAAGGTGCAAGTCTGAAATTTTTTGCTTTTTCCTGCTCCTCTTAGCATGATAAAGAAGATTCAAAGAGAGTGAGATGCCAGTTACTTTCATTCAGTCAGTAGCTTCAATCATTTCTGGACGTTTTTCAATGGTAAAAATCAATGAATATTGTAAATGCACAAACAGTAATTTCTCCACATTGCAAGGTGCAATTCTGAAATTTTTTGCTTTTTCCTGCTCCTCTTAGCATGATAAAGAAGATTCAAAGAGAGTGAGATGCCAGCTCCTTTCATTCAGTCAGTAGCTTCAAACATTTCTGGTATATGAATAACATGATGTTTTTCAATGGCAAAAATCAATGAATATTGTAAATGCACAAACAGTAATTTCTCCGCATTGCAAGGTGCAATTCTGAAATTTTTTGCTTTTTCCTGCTCCTCTTAGCATGATAAAGAAGATTCAAAGAGAGTGAGATGCCAGCTCCTTTCATTCAGTCAGTAGCTTCAAACATTTCTGGTATATGAATAACATGATGTTTTTCAATGGCAAAAATCAATGAATATTGTAAATGCACAAAAAGTAATTTCTCCGCATTGCAAGGTGCAATTCTGAAATTTTTTGCTTTTTCCTGCTCCTCTTAGCATGATAAAGAAGATTCAAAGAGTGTGAGATGCCAGCTCCTTTCATTCAGTCAGTAGCTTCAATCATTTCTGGATGTTTTTCAATGGCAAAAATCAATGAATATTGTAAATGCACAAACAGTAATTTCTCCGCATTGCAAGGTGCAATTCTGAAATTTTTTGCTTTTTCCTGCTCCTCTTAGCATGATAAAGAAGATTCAAAGAGAGTGAGATGTCAGCTCCTTTCATTCAGTCAGTAGCTTCAAACATTTCTGGTATATGAATAACATGATGTTTTTCAATGGCAAAAATCAATGAATATTGTAAATGCACAAACAGTAATTTCTCCGCATTGCAAGGTGCAATTCTGAAATTTTTTGCTTTTTCCTGCTCCTCTTAGCATGATAAAGAAGATTCAAAGAGAGTGAGATGCCAGCTCCTTTCATTCAGTCAGTAGCTTCAATCATTTCTGGATGTTTTTCAATGGCAAAAATCAATGAATATTGTAAATGCACAAACAGTAATTTCTCCGCATTGCAAGGTGCAATTCTGAAATTTTTTGCTTTTTCCTGCTCCTCTTAGCATGATAAAGAAGATTCAAAGAGAGTGAGATGCCAGCTCCTTTCATTCAGTCAGTAGCTTCAATCATTTCTGGATGTTTTTCAATGGCAAAAATCAATGAATATTGTAAATGCACAAACTGTAATTTCTCCGCATTGCAAGGTGCAATTCTGAAATTTTTTGCTTTTTCCTGCTCCTCTTAGCATGATAAAGAAGATTCAAAGAGAGTGAGATGCCAGCTCCTTTCATTCAGTTAGTAGCTTCAATCATTTCTGGACGTTTTTCAGTGGCAAAAATCAATGAATATTGTAAATGCACAAACAGTAATTTCTCCGCATTGCAAGGTGCAATTCTGAATTTTTTTGCTTTTTCCTGCTCCTCTTAGCATGATAAAGAAGATTCAAAGAGAGTGAGATGCCAGCTCCTTTCATTCAGTCAGTACCTTCAATCATTTCTGGACGTTTTTCAATGGCAAAAATCAATGAATATTGTAAATGCACAAACAGTAATTTCTCCGCATTGCAAGGTGCAATTCTGAAATTTTTTGCTTTTTCCCGCTCCTCTTAGCATGATAAAGAAGATTCAAAGAGAGTGAGGTGCCAGCTCCTTTCATTCAGTCAGTAGCTTCAAACATTTCTGGTATATGAATAACATGTTTTTCAATGGCAAAAATCAATGAATATTGTAAATGCACAAACAGTAATTTCTCCGCATTGCAAGGTGCAATTCTGAAATTTTTTGATTTTTCCTGCTCCTCTTAGCATGATAAAGAAGATTCAAAGAGAGTGAGATGCCAGCTCCTTTCATTCAGTCAGTAGCTTCAATCATTTCTGGACGTTTTTCAATGGCAAAAATCAATGAATATTGTAAATGCACAAACAGTAATTTCTCCGCATTGCAAGGTGCAATTCTGAAATTTTTTGCTTTTTCCTGCTCCTCTTAGCATGATAAAGAAGATTCAAAGAGAGTGAGATGCCAGCTCCTTTCATTCAGTCAGTAGCTTCAAACATTTCTGGTATATGAATAACATGATGTTTTTCAATGGCAAAAATCAATGAATATTGTAAATGCACAAACAGTAATTTCTCCGCATTGCAAGGTGCAAGTCTGAAATTTTTTGCTTTTTCCTGCTCCTCTTAGCATGATAAAGAAGATTCAAAGAGAGTGAGATGCCAGTTACTTTCATTCAGTCAGTAGCTTCAATCATTTCTGGACGTTTTTCAATGGTAAAAATCAATGAATATTGTAAATGCACAAACAGTAATTTCTCCACATTGCAAGGTGCAATTCTGAAATTTTTTGCTTTTTCCTGCTCCTCTTAGCATGATAAAGAAGATTCAAAGAGAGTGAGATGCCAGCTCCTTTCATTCAGTCAGTAGCTTCAAACATTTCTGGTATATGAATAACATGATGTTTTTCAATGGCAAAAATCAATGAATATTTTAAATGCACAAACAGTAATTTCTCCGCATTGCAAGGTGCAATTCTGAAATTTTTTGCTTTTTCCTGCTCCTCTTAGCATGATAAAGAAGATTCAAAGAGAGTGAGATGCCAGCTCCTTTCATTCAGTCAGTAGCTTCAAACATTTCTGGTATATGAATAACATGATGTTTTTCAATGGCAAAAATCAATGAATATTGTAAATGCACAAAAAGTAATTTCTCCGCATTGCAAGGTGCAATTCTGAAATTTTTTGCTTTTTCCTGCTCCTCAGCATGATAAAGAAGATTCAAAGAGTGTGATATGCCAGCTCCTTTCATTCAGTCAGTAGCTTCAATCATTTCTGGATGTTTTTCAATGGCAAAAATCAATGAATATTGTAAATGCACAAACAGTAATTTCTCCGCATTGCAAGGTGCAATTCTGAAATTTTTTGCTTTTTCCTGCTCCTCTTAGCATGATAAAGAAGATTCAAAGAGAGTGAGATGTCAGCTCCTTTCATTCAGTCAGTAGCTTCAAACATTTCTGGTATATGAATAACATGATGTTTTTCAATGGCAAAAATCAATGAATATTGTAAATGCACAAACAGTAATTTCTCCGCATTGCAAGGTGCAATTCTGAAATTTTTTGCTTTTTCCTGCTCCTCTTAGCATGATAAAGAAGATTCAAAGAGAGTGAGATGCCAGCTCCTTTCATTCAGTCAGTAGCTTCAATCATTTCTGGATGTTTTTCAATGGCAAAAATCAATGAATATTGTAAATGCACAAACAGTAATTTCTCCGCATTGCAAGGTGCAATTCTGAAATTTTTTGCTTTTTCCTGCTCCTCTTAGCATGATAAAGAAGATTCAAAGAGAGTGAGATGCCAGCTCCTTTCGTTCAGTCAGTAGCTTCAATCATTTCTGGACGTTTTTCAATGGCAAAAATCATTGAATATTATAAATGCACAAACAGTAATTTCTCCGCATTGCAAGGTGCAATTCTGAAATTTTTTACTTTTTCCTGCTCCTCTTAGCATGATAAAGAAGATTCAAAGAGAGTGAGATGCCAGCTCCTTTCATTCAGTCAGTAGCTTCAATCATTTCTGGTATATGAATAACATGATGTTTTTCAAAGGCAAAAATCAATGAATATTGTAAATGCACAAACAGTAATTTCTCCGCATTGCAAGGTGCAATTCTGAAATTTTTTGCTTTTTCCTGCTCCTCTTAGCATGATAAAGAAGATTCAAAGAGAGTGAGATGCCAGCTCCTTTCATTCAGTCAGTAGCTTCAATCATTTCTGGACGTTTTTCAATGGCAAAAATCAATGAATATTGTAAATGCACAAACTGTAATTTCTCCGCATTGCAAGGTGCAATTCTGAAATTTTTTGCTTTTTCCTGCTCCTCTTAGCATGATAAACAAGATTCAAAGAGAGTGAGATGCCAGTTCCTTTCATTCAGTCAGTAGCTTCAATCATTTCTGGATGTTTTTCAATGGCAAAAATCAATGAATATTGTAAATGCACAAACAGTAATTTCTCCGCATTGCAAGGTGCAATTCTGAAATTTTTTGCTTTTTCCTGCTCCTCTTAGCATGATAAAGAAGATTCAAAGAGAGTGAGATGCCAGCTCCTTTCATTCAGTCAGTAGCTTCAATCATTTCTGGACGTTTTTCAATGGCAAAAATCAATGAATATTGTAAATTCACAAACAGTAATTTCTCCGCATTGCAAGGTGCAATTCTGAAATTTTTTGCTTTTTCCTGCTCCTCTTAGCATGATAAAGAAGATTCAAAGAGAGTGAGATGCCAGCTCCTTTCATTCAGTCAGTAGCTTCAAACATTTCTGGTATATGAATAACATGATGTTTTTCAATGGCAAAAATCAATGAATATTGTAAATGCACAAACAGTAATTTCTCCGCATTGCAAGGTGCAATTCTGATATTTTTTGCTTTTTCCTGCTCCTCTTAGCATGATAAAGAAGATTCAAAGAGAGTGAGATGCCAGCTCCTTTCGTTCAGTCAGTAGCTTCAATCATTTCTGGACGTTTTTCAATGGCAAAAATCATTGAATATTATAAATGCACAAACAGTAATTTCTCCGCATTGCAAGGTGCAATTCTGAAATTTTTTACTTTTTCCTGCTCCTCTTAGCATGATAAAGAAGATTCAAAGAGAGTGAGATGCCAGCTTCTTTCATTCAGTCAGTAGCTTCAATCATTTCTGGTATATGAATAACATGATGTTTTTCAATGGCAAAAATCAATGAATATTGTAAATGCACAAACAGTAATTTCTCCGCATTGCAAGGTGCAATTCTGAAATTTTTTGCTTTTTCCTGCTCCTCTTAGCATGATAAAGAAGATTCAAAGAGAGTGAGATGCCAGCTCCTTTCATTCAGTCAGTAGCTTCAATCATTTCTGGACGTTTTTCAATGGCAAAAATCAATGAATATTGTAAATGCACAAACAGTAATTTCTCCGCATTGCAAGGTGCAATTCTGAAATTTTTTGCTTTTTCCTGCTCCTCTTAGCATGATAAACAAGATTCAAAGAGAGTGAGATGCCAGCTCCTTTCATTCAGTCAGTAGCTTCAATCATTTCTGGACGTTTTTCAATGGCAAAAATCAATGAATATTGTAAATGCACAAACAGTAATTTCTCCGCATTGCAAGGTGCAATTCTGAAATTTTTTGCTTTTTCCTGCTCCTCTTAGCATGATAAAGAAGATTCAAAGAGAGTGAGATGCCAGCTCCTTTCATTCAGTCAGTAGCTTCAATCATTTCTGGACGTTTTTCAATGGCAAAAATCAATGAATATTGTAAATGCACAAACAGTAATTTCTCCGCATTGCAAGGTGCAATTCTGAAATTTTTTGCTTTTTCCTGCTCCTCTTAGCATGATAAAGAAGATTCAAAGAGAGTGAGATGCCAGCTCCTTTCATTCAGTCAGTAGCTTCAAACATTTCTGGTATATGAATAACATGTTTTTCAATGGCAAAAATCAATGAATATTGTAAATGCACAAACAGTAATTTCTCCGCATTGCAAGGTGCAATTCTGAAATTTTTTGCTTTTTCCTGCTCCTCTTAGCATGATAAAGAAGATTCAAAGAGAGTGAGATGCCAGCTCCTTTCATTCAGTCAGTAGCTTCAATCATTTCTGGATGTTTTTCAATGGCAAAAATCAATGAATATTGTAAATGCACAAACAGTAATTTCTCCGCATTGCAAGGTGCAATTCTGAAATTTTTTGCTTTTTCCTGCTCCTCTTAGCATGATAAAGAAGATTCAAAGAGAGTGAGATGCCAGCTCCTTTCATTCAGTCAGTAGCTTCAAACATTTCTGGTATATGAATAACATGATGTTTTTCAATGGCAAAAATCAATGAATATTGTAAATGCACAAACAGTAATTTCTCCGCATTGCAAGGTGCAAGTCTGAAATTTTTTGCTTTTTCCTGCTCCTCTTAGCATGATAAAGAAGATTCAAAGAGAGTGAGATGCCAGCTCCTTTCATTCAGTCAGTAGCTTCAAACATTTCTGGTATATGAATAACATGTTTTTCAATGGCAAAAATCAATGAATATTGTAAATGCACAAACAGTAATTTCTCCGCATTGCAAGGTGCAATTCTGAAATTTTTTGCTTTTTCCTGCTCCTCTTAGCATGATAAAGAAGATTCAAAGAGAGTGAGATGCCAGCTCTTTTCATTCAGTCAGTAGCTTCAATCATTTCTGGATGTTTTTCAATGGCAAAAATCAATGAATATTGTAAATGCACAAACAGTAATTTCTCCGCATTGCAAGGTGCAATTCTGAAATTTTTTGCTTTTTCCTGCTCCTCTTAGCATGATAAAGAAGATTCAAAGAGAGTGAGATGCCAGCTCCTTTCATTCAGTCAGTAGCTTCAAACATTTCTGGTATATGAATAACATGATGTTTTTCAATGGCAAAAATCAATGAATATTGTAAATGCACAAACAGTAATTTCTCCGCATTGCAAGGTGCAAGTCTGAAATTTTTTGCTTTTTCCTGCTCCTCTTAGCATGATAAAGAAGATTCAAAGAGAGTGAGATGCCAGTTACTTTCATTCAGTCAGTAGCTTCAATCATTTCTGGACGTTTTTCAATGGTAAAAATCAATGAATATTGTAAATGCACAAACAGTAATTTCTCCACATTGCAAGGTGCAATTCTGAAATTTTTTGCTTTTTCCTGCTCCTCTTAGCATGATAAAGAAGATTCAAAGAGAGTGAGATGCCAGCTCCTTTCATTCAGTCAGTAGCTTCAAACATTTCTGGTATATGAATAACATGATGTTTTTCAATGGCAAAAATCAATGAATATTGTAAATGCACAAACAGTAATTTCTCCGCATTGCAAGGTGCAATTCTGAAATTTTTTGCTTTTTCCTGCTCCTCTTAGCATGATAAAGAAGATTCAAAGAGAGTGAGATGCCAGCTCCTTTCATTCAGTCAGTAGCTTCAAACATTTCTGGTATATGAATAACATGATGTTTTTCAATGGCAAAAATCAATGAATATTGTAAATGCACAAAAAGTAATTTCTCCGCATTGCAAGGTGCAATTCTGAAATTTTTTGCTTTTTCCTGCTCCTCTTAGCATGATAAAGAAGATTCAAAGAGTGTGAGATGCCAGCTCCTTTCATTCAGTCAGTAGCTTCAATCATTTCTGGATGTTTTTCAATGGCAAAAATAAATGAATATTGTAAATGCACAAACAGTAATTTCTCCGCATTGCAAGGTGCAATTCTGAAATTTTTTGCTTTTTCCTGCTCCTCTTAGCATGATAAAGAAGATTCAAAGAGAGTGAGATGTCAGCTCCTTTCATTCAGTCAGTAGCTTCAAACATTTCTGGTATATGAATAACATGATGTTTTTCAATGGCAAAAATCAATGAATATTGTAAATGCACAAACAGTAATTTCTCCGCATTGCAAGGTGCAATTCTGAAATTTTTTGCTTTTTCCTGCTCCTCTTAGCATGATAAAGAAGATTCAAAGAGAGTGAGATGCCAGCTCCTTTCATTCAGTCAGTAGCTTCAATCATTTCTGGATGTTTTTCAATGGCAAAAATCAATGAATATTGTAAATGCACAAACAGTAATTTCTCCGCATTGCAAGGTGCAATTCTGAAATTTTTTGCTTTTTCCTGCTCCTCTTAGCATGATAAAGAAGATTCAAAGAGAGTGAGATGCCAGCTCCTTTCATTCAGTCAGTAGCTTCAATCATTTCTGGACGTTTTTCAATGGCAAAAATCAATGAATATTGTAAATTCACAAACAGTAATTTCTCCGCATTGCAAGGTGCAATTCTGAAATTTTTTGCTTTTTCCTGCTCCTCTTAGCATGATAAAGAAGATTCAAAGAGAGTGAGATGCCAGCTCCTTTCATTCAGTCAGTAGCTTCAAACATTTCTGGTATATGAATAACATGATGTTTTTCAATGGCAAAAATCAATGAATATTGTAAATGCACAAACAGTAATTTCTCCGCATTGCAAGGTGCAATTCTGAAATTTTTTGCTTTTTCCTGCTCCTCTTAGCATGATAAAGAAGATTCAAAGAGAGTGAGATGCCAGCTCCTTTCGTTCAGTCAGTAGCTTCAATCATTTCTGGACGTTTTTCAATGGCAAAAATCATTGAATATTATAAATGCACAAACAGTAATTTCTCCGCATTGCAAGGTGCAATTCTGAAATTTTTTACTTTTTCCTGCTCCTCTTAGCATGATAAAGAAGATTCAAAGAGAGTGAGATGCCAGCTCCTTTCATTCAGTCAGTAGCTTCAATCATTTCTGGTATATGAATAACATGATGTTTTTCAATGGCAAAAATCAATGAATATTGTAAATGCACAAACAGTAATTTCTCCGCATTGCAAGGTGCAATTCTGAAATTTTTTGCTTTTTCCTGCTCCTCTTAGCATGATAAAGAAGATTCAAAGAGAGTGAGATGCCAGCTCCTTTCATTCAGTCAGTAGCTTCAATCATTTCTGGACGTTTTTCAATGGCAAAAATCAATGAATATTGTAAATGCACAAACAGTAATTTCTCCGCATTGCAAGGTGCAATTCTGAAATTTTTTGCTTTTTCCTGCTCCTCTTAGCATGATAAACAAGATTCAAAGAGAGTGAGATGCCAGCTCCTTTCATTCAGTCAGTAGCTTCAATCATTTCTGGACGTTTTTCAATGGCAAAAATCAATGAATATTGTAAATGCACAAACAGTAATTTCTCCGCATTGCAAGGTGCAATTCTGAAATTTTTTGCTTTTTCCTGCTCCTCTTAGCATGATAAAGAAGATTCAAAGAGAGTGAGATGCCAGCTCCTTTCATTCAGTCAGTAGCTTCAATCATTTCTGGACGTTTTTCAATGGCAAAAATCAATGAATATTGTAAATGCACAAACAGTAATTTCTCCGCATTGCAAGGTGCAATTCTGAAATTTTTTGCTTTTTCCTGCTCCTCTTAGCATGATAAAGAAGATTCAAAGAGAGTGAGATGCCAGCTCCTTTCATTCAGTCAGTAGCTTCAAACATTTCTGGTATATGAATAACATGATGTTTTTCAATGGCAAAAATCAATGAATATTGTAAATGCACAAACAGTAATTTGTCCGCATTGCAAGGTGCAATTCTGAAATTTTTTGCTTTTTCCTGCTCCTCTTAGCATGATAAAGAAGATTCAAAGAGAGTGAGATGCCAGCTCCTTTCGTTCAGTCAGTAGCTTCAATCATTTCTGGACGTTTTTCAATGGCAAAAATCATTTATTATTATAAATGCACAAACAGTAATTTCTCCGCATTGCAAGGTGAAATTCTGAAATTTTTTACTTTTTCCTGCTCCTCTTAGCATGATAAAGAAGATTCAAAGAGAGTGAGATGCCAGCTTCTTTCATTCAGTCAGTAGCTTCAATCATTTCTGGTATATGAATAACATGATGTTTTTCAATGGCAAAAATCAATGAATATTGTAAATGCACAAACAGTAATTTCTCCGCATTGCAAGGTGCAATTCTGAAATTTTTTGCTTTTTCCTGCTCCTCTTAGCATGATAAAGAAGATTCAAAGAGAGTGAGATGCCAGCTCCTTTCATTCAGTCAGTAGCTTCAATCATTTCTGGACGTTTTTCAATGGCAAAAATCAATGAATATTGTAAATGCACAAACAGTAATTTCTCCGCATTGCAAGGTGCAATTCTGAAATTTTTTGCTTTTTCCTGCTCCTCTTAGCATGATAAACAAGATTCAAAGAGAGTGAGATGCCAGCTCCTTTCATTCAGTCAGTAGCTTCAATCATTTCTGGACGTTTTTCAATGGCAAAAATCAATGAATATTGTAAATGCACAAACAGTAATTTCTCCGCATTGCAAGGTGCAATTCTGAAATTTTTTGCTTTTTCCTGCTCCTCTTAGCATGATAAAGAAGATTCAAAGAGAGTGAGATGCCAGCTCCTTTCATTCAGTCAGTAGCTTCAATCATTTCTGGACGTTTTTCAATGGCAAAAATCAATGAATATTGTAAATGCACAAACAGTAATTTCTCCGCATTGCAAGGTGCAATTCTGAAATTTTTTGCTTTTTCCTGCTCCTCTTAGCATGATAAAGAAGATTCAAAGAGAGTGAGATGCCAGCTCCTTTCATTCAGTCAGTAGCTTCAAACATTTCTGGTATATGAATAACATGATGTTTTTCAATGGCAAAAATCAATGAATATTGTAAATGCACAAACAGTAATTTCTCCGCATTGCAAGGTGCAAGTCTGAAATTTTTTGCTTTTTCCTGCTCCTCTTAGCATGATAAAGAAGATTCAAAGAGAGTGAGATGCCAGTTACTTTCATTCAGTCAGTAGCTTCAATCATTTCTGGACGTTTTTCAATGGTAAAAATCAATGAATATTGTAAATGCACAAACAGTAATTTCTCCACATTGCAAGGTGCAATTCTGAAATTTTTTGCTTTTTCCTGCTCCTCTTAGCATGATAAAGAAGATTCAAAGAGAGTGAGATGCCAGCTCCTTTCATTCAGTCAGTAGCTTCAAACATTTCTGGTATATGAATAACATGATGTTTTTCAATGGCAAAAATCAATGAATATTGTAAATGCACAAACAGTAATTTCTCCGCATTGCAAGGTGCAATTCTGAAATTTTTTGCTTTTTCCTGCTCCTCTTAGCATGATAAAGAAGATTCAAAGAGAGTGAGATGCCAGCTCCTTTCATTCAGTCAGTAGCTTCAAACATTTCTGGTATATGAATAACATGATGTTTTTCAATGGCAAAAATCAATGAATATTGTAAATGCACAAAAAGTAATTTCTCCGCATTGCAAGGTGCAATTCTGAAATTTTTTGCTTTTTCCTGCTCCTCTTAGCATGATAAAGAAGATTCAAAGAGTGTGAGATGCCAGCTCCTTTCATTCAGTCAGTAGCTTCAATCATTTCTGGATGTTTTTCAATGGCAAAAATAAATGAATATTGTAAATGCACAAACAGTAATTTCTCCGCATTGCAAGGTGCAATTCTGAAATTTTTTGCTTTTTCCTGCTCCTCTTAGCATGATAAAGAAGATTCAAAGAGAGTGAGATGTCAGCTCCTTTCATTCAGTCAGTAGCTTCAAACATTTCTGGTATATGAATAACATGATGTTTTTCAATGGCAAAAATCAATGAATATTGTAAATGCACAAACAGTAATTTCTCCGCATTGCAAGGTGCAATTCTGAAATTTTTTGCTTTTTCCTGCTCCTCTTAGCATGATAAAGAAGATTCAAAGAGAGTGAGATGCCAGCTCCTTTCATTCAGTCAGTAGCTTCAATCATTTCTGGATGTTTTTCAATGGCAAAAATCAATGAATATTGTAAATGCACAAACAGTAATTTCTCCGCATTGCAAGGTGCAATTCTGAAATTTTTTGCTTTTTCCTGCTCCTCTTAGCATGATAAAGAAGATTCAAAGAGAGTGAGATGCCAGCTCCTTTCGTTCAGTCAGTAGCTTCAATCATTTCTGGACGTTTTTCAATGGCAAAAATCATTGAATATTATAAATGCACAAACAGTAATTTCTCCGCATTGCAAGGTGCAATTCTGAAATTTTTTACTTTTTCCTGCTCCTCTTAGCATGATAAAGAAGATTCAAAGAGAGTGAGATGCCAGCTCCTTTCATTCAGTCAGTAGCTTCAATCATTTCTGGTATATGAATAACATGATGTTTTTCAAAGGCAAAAATCAATGAATATTGTAAATGCACAAACAGTAATTTCTCCGCATTGCAAGGTGCAATTCTGAAATTTTTTGCTTTTTCCTGCTCCTCTTAGCATGATAAAGAAGATTCAAAGAGAGTGAGATGCCAGCTCCTTTCATTCAGTCAGTAGCTTCAATCATTTCTGGACGTTTTTCAATGGCAAAAATCAATGAATATTGTAAATGCACAAACTGTAATTTCTCCGCATTGCAAGGTGCAATTCTGAAATTTTTTGCTTTTTCCTGCTCCTCTTAGCATGATAAACAAGATTCAAAGAGAGTGAGATGCCAGTTCCTTTCATTCAGTCAGTAGCTTCAATCATTTCTGGATGTTTTTCAATGGCAAAAATCAATGAATATTGTAAATGCACAAACAGTAATTTCTCCGCATTGCAAGGTGCAATTCTGAAATTTTTTGCTTTTTCCTGCTCCTCTTAGCATGATAAAGAAGATTCAAAGAGAGTGAGATGCCAGCTCCTTTCATTCAGTCAGTAGCTTCAATCATTTCTGGACGTTTTTCAATGGCAAAAATCAATGAATATTGTAAATGCACAAACAGTAATTTCTCCGCATTGCAAGGTGCAATTCTGAAATTTTTTGCTTTTTCCTGCTCCTCTTAGCATGATAAACAAGATTCAAAGAGAGTGAGATGCCAGCTCCTTTCATTCAGTCAGTAGCTTCAATCATTTCTGGACGTTTTTCAATGGCAAAAATCAATGAATATTGTAAATGCACAAACAGTAATTTCTCCGCATTGCAAGGTGCAATTCTGAAATTTTTTGCTTTTTCCTGCTCCTCTTAGCATGATAAAGAAGATTCAAAGAGAGTGAGATGCCAGCTCCTTTCATTCAGTCAGTAGCTTCAATCATTTCTGGACGTTTTTCAATGGCAAAAATCAATGAATATTGTAAATGCACAAACAGTAATTTCTCCGCATTGCAAGGTGCAATTCTGAAATTTTTTGCTTTTTCCTGCTCCTCTTAGCATGATAAAGAAGATTCAAAGAGAGTGAGATGCCAGCTCCTTTCATTCAGTCAGTAGCTTCAAACATTTCTGGTATATGAATAACATGTTTTTCAATGGCAAAAATCAATGAATATTGTAAATGCACAAACAGTAATTTCTCCGCATTGCAAGGTGCAATTCTGAAATTTTTTGCTTTTTCCTGCTCCTCTTAGCATGATAAAGAAGATTCAAAGAGAGTGAGATGCCAGCTCCTTTCATTCAGTCAGTAGCTTCAATCATTTCTGGACGTTTTTCAATGGCAAAAATCAATGAATATTGTAAATGCACAAACAGTAATTTCTCCGCATTGCAAGGTGCAATTCTGAAATTTTTTGCTTTTTCCTGCTCCTCTTAGCATGATAAAGAAGATTCAAAGAGAGTGAGATGCCAGCTCCTTTCATTCAGTCAGTAGCTTCAAACATTTCTGGTATATGAATAACATGATGTTTTTCAATGGCAAAAATCAATGAATATTGTAAATGCACAAACAGTAATTTCTCCGCATTGCAAGGTGCAAGTCTGAAATTTTTTGCTTTTTCCTGCTCCTCTTAGCATGATAAAGAAGATTCAAAGAGAGTGAGATGCCAGTTACTTTCATTCAGTCAGTAGCTTCAATCATTTCTGGACGTTTTTCAATGGTAAAAATCAATGAATATTGTAAATGCACAAACAGTAATTTCTCCACATTGCAAGGTGCAATTCTGAAATTTTTTGCTTTTTCCTGCTCCTCTTAGCATGATAAAGAAGATTCAAAGAGAGTGAGATGCCAGCTCCTTTCATTCAGTCAGTAGCTTCAAACATTTCTGGTATATGAATAACATGATGTTTTTCAATGGCAAAAATCAATGAATATTGTAAATGCACAAACAGTAATTTCTCCGCATTGCAAGGTGCAATTCTGAAATTTTTTGCTTTTTCCTGCTCCTCTTAGCATGATAAAGAAGATTCAAAGAGAGTGAGATGCCAGCTCCTTTCATTCAGTCAGTAGCTTCAAACATTTCTGGTATATGAATAACATGATGTTTTTCAATGGCAAAAATCAATGAATATTGTAAATGCACAAAAAGTAATTTCTCCGCATTGCAAGGTGCAATTCTGAAATTTTTTGCTTTTTCCTGCTCCTCTTAGCATGATAAAGAAGATTCAAAGAGTGTGAGATGCCAGCTCCTTTCATTCAGTCAGTAGCTTCAATCATTTCTGGATGTTTTTCAATGGCAAAAATAAATGAATATTGTAAATGCACAAACAGTAATTTCTCCGCATTGCAAGGTGCAATTCTGAAATTTTTTGCTTTTTCCTGCTCCTCTTAGCATGATAAAGAAGATTCAAAGAGAGTGAGATGTCAGCTCCTTTCATTCAGTCAGTAGCTTCAAACATTTCTGGTATATGAATAACATGATGTTTTTCAATGGCAAAAATCAATGAATATTGTAAATGCACAAACAGTAATTTCTCCGCATTGCAAGGTGCAATTCTGAAATTTTTTGCTTTTTCCTGCTCCTCTTAGCATGATAAAGAAGATTCAAAGAGAGTGAGATGCCAGCTCCTTTCATTCAGTCAGTAGCTTCAATCATTTCTGGATGTTTTTCAATGGCAAAAATCAATGAATATTGTAAATGCACAAACAGTAATTTCTCCGCATTGCAAGGTGCAATTCTGAAATTTTTTGCTTTTTCCTGCTCCTCTTAGCATGATAAAGAAGATTCAAAGAGAGTGAGATGCCAGCTCCTTTCGTTCAGTCAGTAGCTTCAATCATTTCTGGACGTTTTTCAATGGCAAAAATCATTGAATATTATAAATGCACAAACAGTAATTTCTCCGCATTGCAAGGTGCAATTCTGAAATTTTTTACTTTTTCCTGCTCCTCTTAGCATGATAAAGAAGATTCAAAGAGAGTGAGATGCCAGCTCCTTTCATTCAGTCAGTAGCTTCAATCATTTCTGGTATATGAATAACATGATGTTTTTCAAAGGCAAAAATCAATGAATATTGTAAATGCACAAACAGTAATTTCTCCGCATTGCAAGGTGCAATTCTGAAATTTTTTGCTTTTTCCTGCTCCTCTTAGCATGATAAAGAAGATTCAAAGAGAGTGAGATGCCAGCTCCTTTCATTCAGTCAGTAGCTTCAATCATTTCTGGACGTTTTTCAATGGCAAAAATCAATGAATATTGTAAATGCACAAACTGTAATTTCTCCGCATTGCAAGGTGCAATTCTGAAATTTTTTGCTTTTTCCTGCTCCTCTTAGCATGATAAACAAGATTCAAAGAGAGTGAGATGCCAGTTCCTTTCATTCAGTCAGTAGCTTCAATCATTTCTGGATGTTTTTCAATGGCAAAAATCAATGAATATTGTAAATGCACAAACAGTAATTTCTCCGCATTGCAAGGTGCAATTCTGAAATTTTTTGCTTTTTCCTGCTCCTCTTAGCATGATAAAGAAGATTCAAAGAGAGTGAGATGCCAGCTCCTTTCATTCAGTCAGTAGCTTCAATCATTTCTGGACGTTTTTCAATGGCAAAAATCAATGAATATTGTAAATTCACAAACAGTAATTTCTCCCATTGCAAGGTGCAATTCTGAAATTTTTTGCTTTTTCCTGCTCCTCTTAGCATGATAAAGAAGATTCAAAGAGAGTGAGATGCCAGCTCCTTTCATTCAGTCAGTAGCTTCAAACATTTCTGGTATATGAATAACATGATGTTTTTCAATGGCAAAAATCAATGAATATTGTAAATGCACAAACAGTAATTTGTCCGCATTGCAAGGTGCAATTCTGAAATTTTTTGCTTTTTCCTGCTCCTCTTAGCATGATAAAGAAGATTCAAAGAGAGTGAGATGCCAGCTCCTTTCGTTCAGTCAGTAGCTTCAATCATTTCTGGACGTTTTTCAATGGCAAAAATCATTTATTATTATAAATGCACAAACAGTAATTTCTCCGCATTGCAAGGTGCAATTCTGAAATTTTTTACTTTTTCCTGCTCCTCTTAGCATGATAAAGAAGATTCAAAGAGAGTGAGATGCCAGCTCCTTTCATTCAGTCAGTAGCTTCAAACATTTCTGGTATATGAAAAACATGTTTTTCAATGGCAAAAATCAATGAATATTGTAAATGCACAAACAGTAATATCTCCACATTGCAAGGTGCAATTCTGAAATTTTTTGCTTTTTCCTGATAATCCTAGCATGATAAAGAAGATTCAAAGAGAGTGAGATGCCAGCTCCTTTCATTCAGTCAGTAGCTTCAAACATTTCTGGACGTTTTTCAATGGCAAAAATCAATGAATATTGTAAATGCACAAACAGTAATATCTCCACATTGCAAGGTGCAATTCTGAAATTTTTTGCTTTTTCCTGTTAATCCTAGCATGATAAAGAAGATTCAAAGAGAGTGAGATGCCAGCTTCTTTCATTCAGTCAGTAGCTTCAAACATTTCTGGTATATGAAAAACATGTTTTTCAATGGCAAAAATCAATGAATATTGTAAATGCACAAACAGTAATATCTCCACATTGCAAGGTGCAATTCTGAAATTTTTTGCTTTTTCCTGCTAATCCTAGCATGATAAAGAAGATTCAAAGAGAGTGATATGCCAGCTCCTTTCATTCAGTCAGTAGCTTCAAACATTTCTGGTATATGAAAAACATGTTTTTCAATGGTAAAAATCAATGAATATTGTAAATGCACAAAAAGTAATATCTCCACATTGCAAGGTGCAATTCTGACATTTTTTGCTTTTTCCTGCTAATCCTAGCATGATAAAGAAGATTCAAAGAGAGTGAGATGCCAGCTCCTTTCATTCAGTCAGTAGCTTCAAACATTTCTGGTATATGAAAAACATGTTTTTCAATGGCAAAAATCAATGAATATTGTAAATGCACAAACAGTAATATCTCCACATTGCAAGGTGCAATTCTGAAATTTTTAGCTTTTTCCTGTTAATCCTAGCATGATAAAGAAGATTCAAAGAGAGTGAGATGCCAGCTCGTTTCAGTCAGTAGCTTCAAACATTTCTGGACGTTTTTCAATGGCAAAAATCAATGAATATTGTAAATGCACAAACAGTAATATCTCCACATTGCAAGGTGCAATTCTGAAATTTTTTGCTTTTTCCTGTTAATCCTAGCATGATAAAGAAGATTCAAAGAGAGTGAGATGCCAGCTCCTTTCATTCAGTCAGTAGCTTCAAACATTTCTGGTATATGAAAAACATGTTTTTCAATAGCAAAAATCAATGAATATTGTAAATGCACAAACAGTAATATCTCCACATTGCAAGGTGCAATTCTGAAATTTTTTGCTTTTTCCTGCTAATCCTAGCATGATAAAGAAGATTCAAAGAGAGTGAGATGCCAGCTCCTTTCATTCAGTCAGTAGCTTCAAACATTTCTGGTATATGAAAAACATGTTTTTCAATGGCAAAAATCAATGAATATTGTAAATGCACAAACAGTAATATCTCCACATTGCAAGGTGCAATTCTGAAATTTTTTGCTTTTTCCTGCTAATCCTAGCATGATAAAGAAGATTCAAAGAGAGTGAGATGCCAGCTCCTTTCATTCAGTCAGTAGCTTCAAACATTTCTGGCATATGAAAAACATGTTTTTCAATGGCAAAAATCAATGAATATTGTAAATGCACAAACAGTAATATCTCCACATTGCAAGGTGCAATTCTGAAATTTTTAGCTTTTTCCTGTTAATCCTAGCATGATAAAGAAGATTCAAAGAGAGTGAGATGCCTGCTCCTTTCATTCAGTCAGTAGCTTCAAACATTTCTGGACGTTTTTCAATGGCAAAAATCAATGAATATTGTAAATGCACAAACAGTAATATCTCCACATTGCAAGGTGCAATTCTGAAATTTTTTGCTTTTTCCTGTTAATCCTAGCATGATAAAGAAGATTCAAAGAGAGTGAGATGCCAGCTCCTTTCATTCAGTCAGTAGCTTCAAACATTTCTGGTATATGAAAAACGTTTTTCAATGGCAAAAATCAATGAATATTGTAAATGCACAAACAGTAATATCTCCACATTGCAAGGTGCAATTCTGAAATTTTTTGCTTTTTCCTGCTAATCCTAGCATGATAAAGAAGATTCAAAGAGAGTGAGATGCCAGCTCCTTTCATTCAGTCAGTAGCTTCAAACATTTCTGGACGTTTTTCAATGGCAAAAATCAATGAATATTGTAAATGCACAAACAGTAATATCTCCACATTGCAAGGTGCAATTCTGAAATTTTTTGCTTTTTCCTGCTAATCCTAGCATGATAAAGAAGATTCAAAGAGAGTGAGATGCCAGCTCCTTTCATTCAGTCAGTAGCTTCAAACATTTCTGGACGTTTTTCAATGGCAAAAATCAATGAATATTGTAAATGCACAAACAGTAATATCTCCACATTGTAAGGTGCAATTCTGAAATTTTTTGCTTTTTCCTGCTAATCCTAGCATGATAAAGAAGATTCAAAGAGAGTGAGATGCCAGCTCCTTTCATTCAGTCAGTAGCTTCAAACATTTCTGGTATATGAAAAACATGTTTTTCAATGGCAAAAATCAATGAATATTGTAAATGCACAAACAGTAATATCTCCACATTGCAAGGTGCAATTCTGAAATTTTTTGCTTTTTCCTGCTAATCCTAGCATGATAAAGAAGATTCAAAGAGAGTGAGATGCCAGCTCCTTTCATTCAGTCAGTAGCTTCAAACATTTCTGGACGTTTTTCAATGGGAAAAATCAATGAATATTGTAAATGCACAAACAGTAATATCTCCACATTGCAAGGTGCAATTCTGAAATTTTTTGCTTTTTCCTGTTAATCCTAGCATGATAAAGAAGATTCAAAGAGAGTGAGATGCCAGCTCCTTTCATTCAGTCAGTAGCTTCAAACATTTCTGGTATATGAAAAACATGTTTTTCAATGGCAAAAATCAATGAATATTGTAAATGCACAAACAGTAATATCTCCACATTGCAAGGTGCAATTCTGAAATTTTTTGCTTTTTCCTGCTAATCCTAGCATGATAAAGAAGATTCAAAGAGAGTGAGATGCCAGCTCCTTTCATTCAGTCAGTAGCTTCAAACATTTCTGGTATATGAAAAACATGTTTTTCAATGGCAAAAATCAATGAATATTGTAAATGCACAAATAGTAATATCTCCACATTGCAAGGTGCAATTCAGAAATTTTTTGCTTTTTCCTGCTAATCCTAGCATGATAAAGAAGATTCAAAGAGAGTGAGATGCCAGCTCCTTTCATTCAGTCAGTAGCTTCAAACATTTCTGGACGTTTTTCAATGGCAAAAATCAATGAATATTGTAAATGCACAAACAGTAATATCTCCCATTGCAAGGTGCAATTCTGAAATTTTTTGCTTTTTCCTGTTAATCCTAGCATGATAAAGAAGATTCAAAGAGAGTGAGATGCCAGCTCCTTTCATTCAGTCAGTAGCTTCAAACATTTCTGGTATATGAAAAACATGTTTTTCAATGGCAAAAATCAATGAATATTGTAAATGCACAAACAGTAATATCTCCACATTGCAAGGTGTAATTCTGAAATTTTTGCCATTGAAAAACATCATGTTATTCATATACCAGAAATGTTTGAAGCTACTGACTGAATGAAAGCAGCTGGCATCTCACTCTCTTTGAATCTTCTTTATCATGCTAAGAGGAGCAGGAAAAAGCAAAAAATTTCAGAATTGCACCTTGCAATGCGGAGAAATTACTGTTTGTGCATTTACAATATTCATTGATTTTTGCCATTGAAAAACATCATGTTATTCATATACCAGAAATGTTTGAAGCTACTGACTGAATGAAAGGAGCTGGCATCTCACTCTCTTTGAATCTTCTTTATCATGCTAAGAGGAGCAGGAAAAAGCAAAAAATTTCAGAATTGCACCTTGCAATGCGGAGAAATTACTGTTTGTGCATTTACAATATTCATTGATTTTTGCCATTGAAAAACATCATGTTATTCATATACCAGAAATTTTGAAGCTACTGACTGAATGAAAGGAGCTGGCATCTCACTCTCTTTGAATCTTCTTTATCATGCTAAGAGGAGCAGGAAAAAGCAAAAAATTTCAGAATTGCACCTTGCAATGCGGAGAAATTACTGTTTGTGCATTTACAATATTCATTGATTTTTGCCATTCAAAAACATCATGTTATTCATATACCAGAAATGTTTGAAGCTACTGACTGAATGAAAGGAGCTGGCATCTCACTCTCTTTGAATCTTCTTTATCATGCTAAGAGGAGCAGGAAAAAGCAAAAAATTTCAGAATTGCACCTTGCAATGCGGAGAAATTACTGTTTGTGCATTTACAATATTCATTGATTTTTGCCATTGAAAAACGTCCAGAAATGATTGAAGCTACTGACTGAATGAAAGGAGCTGGCATCTCACTCTCTTTGAATCTTCTTTATCATGCTAAGAGGAGCAGGAAAAAGCAAAAAATTTCAGAATTGCACCTTGCAATGCGGAGAAATTACTGTTTGTGCATTTACAATATTCATTGATTTTTGCCATTGAAAAACATCATGTTATTCATATACCAGAAATGTTTGAAGCTACTGACTGAATGAAAGGAGCTGGCATCTCACTCTCTTTGAATCTTCTTTATCATGCTAAGAGGAGCAGGAAAAAGCAAAAAATTTCAGAATTGCACCTTGCAATGCGGAGAAATTACTGTTTGTGCATTTACAATATTCATTGATTTTTACCATTGAAAAACGTCCAGAAATGATTGAAGCTACTGACTGACCGAAAGGAGCTGGCATCTCACTCTCTTTGAATCTTCTTTAACATGCTAAGAGGAGCAGGAAAAAGCAAAAAATTTCAGAATTGCACCTTGCAATGCGGAGAAATTACTGTTTGTGCATTTACAATATTCATTGATTTTTGCCATTGAAAAACATCATGTTATTCATATACCAGAAATGTTTGAAGCTACTGACTGAATGAAAGGAGCTGGCATCTCACTCTCTTTGAATCTTCTTTATCATGCTAAGAGGAGCAGGAAAAAGCAAAAAATTTCAGAATTGCACCTTGCAATGCGGAGAAATTAGTGTTTGTGCATTTACAATATTCATTGATTTTTGCCATTGAAAAACGTCCAGAAATGATTGAATCTACTGACTGAATGAAAGGAGCTGGCATCTCACTCTCTTTGAATCTTCTTTATCATGCTAAGAGGAGCAGGAAAAAGCAAAAAATTTCAGAATTGCACCTTGCAATGCGGAGAAATTACTGTTTGTGCATTTACAAAATTCATTGATTTTTGCCATTGAAAAACATCATGTTATTCATATACCAGAAATGATTGAAGCTACTGACTGAATGAAAGGAGCTGGCATCTCACTCTCTTTGAATCTTCTTTATCATGCTAAGAGGAGCAGGAAAAAGCAAAAAATTTCAGAATTGCACCTTGCAATGCGGAGAAATTACTGTTTGTGCATTTACAATATTCATTGATTTTTGCCATTGAAAAACTTCCAGAAATGATTGAAGCTACTGACTGAATGAAAGGAGCTGGCATCTCACTCTCTTTGAATCTTCTTTATCATGCTAAGAGGAGCAGGATAAAGCAAAAAATTTCAGAATTGCACCTAGCAATGCGGAGAAATTACTGTTTGTGCATTTACAATATTCATTGATTTTTGCCATTGAAAAACATCATGTTATTCATATACCAGAAATGATTGAAGCTACTGACTGATTGAAAGTAGCTGGCATCTCACTCTCTTTGAATCTTCTTTATCATGCTAAGAGGAGCAGGAAAAAGCAAAAAATTTCAGAATTGCACCTTGCAATGCGGAGAAATTACTGTTTGTGCATTTACAATATTCATTGATTTTTGCAATTGAAAAACGTCCAGAAATGATTGAAGCTACTGACTGAATGAAAGGAGCTGGCATCTCACTCTCTTTGAATCTTCTTTATCATGCTAAGAGGAGCAGGAAAAAGCAAAAAATTTCAGAATTGCACCTTGCAATGCGGAGAAATTACTGTTTGTGCATTTACAATATTCATTGATTTTTGCCATTGAAAAACGTCCAGAAATGATTGAAGCTACTGACTGAATGAAAGGAGCTGTTATCTCACTCTCTTTGAATCTTGTTTATCATGCTAAGAGGAGCAGGAAAAAGCAAAAAATTTCAGAATTTCACCTTGCAATGCGGAGAAATTACTGTTTGTGCATTTACAATATTCATTGATTTTTGCCATTGAAAAACATCATGTTATTCATATACCAGAAATGATTGAAGCTACTGACTGAATGAAAGGAGCTGACATCTCACTCTCTTTGAATCTTCTTTATCATGCTAAGAGGAGCAGGAAAAAGTAAAAAATTTCAGAATTGCACCTTGCAATGCGGAGAAATTACTGTTTGTGCATTTACAATATTCAATGATTTTTGCCATTGAAAAACGTCCAGAAATGATTGAAGCTACTGACTGAACGAAAGGAGCTGGCAACTCACTCTCTTTGAATCTTCTTTATCATGCTAAGAGGAGCAGGAAAAAGCAAAAAATTTCAGAATTGCACCTTGCAATGCGGAGAAATTACTGTTTGTGCATTTACAATATTCATTGATTTTTGCCATTGAAAAACATCATGTTATTCATATACCAGAAATGTTTGAAGCTACTGACTGAATGAAAGCAGCTGGCATCTCACTCTCTTTGAATCTTCTTTATCATGCTAAGAGGAGCAGGAAAAAGCAAAAAATTTCAGAATTGCACCTTGCAATGCGGAGAAATTACTGTTTGTGCATTTACAATATTCATTGATTTTTGCCATTGAAAAACGTCCAGAAATGATTGAAGCTACTGACTGAATGAAAGGAGCTGGCATCTCACTCTCTTTGAATCTTCTTTATCATGCTAAGAGGAGCAGGAAAAAGCAAAAAATTTCAGAATTGCACCTTGCAATGCGGAGAAATTACTGTTTGTGCATTTACAATATTCATTGATTTTTGCCATTGAAAAACATCATGTTATTCATATACCAGAAATGTTTGAAGCTACTGACTGAATGAAAGGAGCTGGCATCTCACTCTCTTTGAATCTTCTTTATCATGCTAAGAGGAGCAGGAAAAAGCAAAAAATTTCAGAATTGCACCTTGCAATGCGGAGAAATTACTGTTTGTGCATTTACAATATTCATTGATTTTTGCCATTGAAAAACGTCCAGAAATGATTGAAGCTACTGACTGAATGAAAGGAGCTGGCATCTCACTCTCTTTGAATCTTCTTTATCATGCTAAGAGGAGCAGGAAAAAGCAAAAAATTTCAGAATTGCACCTTGCAATGCGGAGAAATTACTGTTTGTGCATTTACAATATTCATTGATTTTTGCCATTGAAAAACGTCCAGAAATGATTGAAGCTACTGACTGAATGAAAGGAGCTGGCATCTCACTCTCTTTGAATCTTCTTTATCATGCTAAGAGGAGCAGGAAAAAGCAAAAAATTTCAGAATTGCACCTTGCAATGCGGAGAAATTATTGTTTGTGCATTTACAATATTCATTGATTTTTGCCATTGAAAAACATCATGTTATTCATATACCAGAAATGTTTGAAGCTACTGACTGAATGAAAGGAGCTGGCATCTCACTCTCTTTGAATCTTCTTTATCATGCTAAGAGGAGCAGGAAAAAGCAAAAAATTTCAGAATTGCACCTTGCAATGCGGAGAAATTAGTGTTTGTGCATTTACAATATTCATTGATTTTTGCCATTGAAAAACGTCCAGAAATGATTGAATCTACTGACTGAATGAAAGGAGCTGGCATCTCACTCTCTTTGAATCTTCTTTATCATGCTAAGAGGAGCAGGAAAAAGCAAAAAATTTCAGAATTGCACCTTGCAATGCGGAGAAATTACTGTTTGTGCATTTACAAAATTCATTGATTTTTGCCATTGAAAAACATCATGTTATTCATATACCAGAAATGATTGAAGCTACTGACTGAATGAAAGGAGCTGGCATCTCACTCTCTTTGAATCTTCTTTATCATGCTAAGAGGAGCAGGAAAAAGCAAAAAATTTCAGAATTGCACCTTGCAATGCGGAGAAATTACTGTTTGTGCATTTACAATATTCATTGATTTTTGCCATTGAAAAACTTCCAGAAATGATTGAAGCTACTGACTGAATGAAAGGAGCTGGCATCTCACTCTCTTTGAATCTTCTTTATCATGCTAAGAGGAGCAGGATAAAGCAAAAAATTTCAGAATTGCACCTTGCAATGCGGAGAAATTACTGTTTGTGCATTTACAATATTCATTGATTTTTGCCATTGAAAAACATCATGTTATTCATATACCAGAAATGTTTGAAGCTACTGACTGAATGAAAGCAGCTGGCATCTCACTCTCTTTGAATCTTCTTTATCATGCTAAGAGGAGCAGGAAAAAGCAAAAAATTTCAGAATTGCACCTTGCAATGCGGAGAAATTACTGTTTGTGCATTTACAATATTCATTGATTTTTGCCATTGAAAAACGTCCAGAAATGATTGAAGCTACTGACTGAATGAAAGGAGCTGGCATCTCACTCTCTTTGAATCTTCTTTATCATGCTAAGAGGAGCAGGAAAAAGCAAAAAATTTCAGAATTGCACCTTGCAATGCGGAGAAATTACTGTTTGTGCATTTACAATATTCATTGATTTTTGCCATTGAAAAACATCATGTTATTCATATACCAGAAATGTTTGAAGCTACTGACTGAATGAAAGGAGCTGGCATCTCACTCTCTTTGAATCTTCTTTATCATGCTAAGAGGAGCAGGAAAAAGCAAAAAATTTCAGAATTGCACCTTGCAATGCGGAGAAATTACTGTTTGTGCATTTACAATATTCATTGATTTTTGCCATTGAAAAACGTCCAGAAATGATTGAAGCTACTGACTGAATGAAAGGAGCTGGCATCTCACTCTCTTTGAATCTTCTTTATCATGCTAAGAGGAGCAGGAAAAAGCAAAAAATTTCAGAATTGCACCTTGCAATGCGGAGAAATTACTGTTTGTGCATTTACAATATTCATTGATTTTTGCCATTGAAAAACGTCCAGAAATGATTGAAGCTACTGACTGAATGAAAGGAGCTGGCATCTCACTCTCTTTGAATCTTCTTTATCATGCTAAGAGGAGCAGGAAAAAGCAAAAAATTTCAGAATTGCACCTTGCAATGCGGAGAAATTATTGTTTGTGCATTTACAATATTCATTGATTTTTGCCATTGAAAAACATCATGTTATTCATATACCAGAAATGTTTGAAGCTACTGACTGAATGAAAGGAGCTGGCATCTCACTCTCTTTGAATCTTCTTTATCATGCTAAGAGGAGCAGGAAAAAGCAAAAAATTTCAGAATTGCACCTTGCAATGCGGAGAAATTAGTGTTTGTGCATTTACAATATTCATTGATTTTTGCCATTGAAAAACGTCCAGAAATGATTGAATCTACTGACTGAATGAAAGGAGCTGGCATCTCACTCTCTTTGAATCTTCTTTATCATGCTAAGAGGAGCAGGAAAAAGCAAAAAATTTCAGAATTGCACCTTGCAATGCGGAGAAATTACTGTTTGTGCATTTACAAAATTCATTGATTTTTGTCATTGAAAAACATCATGTTATTCATATACCAGAAATGATTGAAGCTACTGACTGAATGAAAGGAGCTGGCATCTCACTCTCTTTGAATCTTCTTTATCATGCTAAGAGGAGCAGGAAAAAGCAAAAAATTTCAGAATTGCACCTTGCAATGCGGAGAAATTACTGTTTGTGCATTTACAATATTCATTGATTTTTGCCATTGAAAAACTTCCAGAAATGATTGAAGCTACTGACTGAATGAAAGGAGCTGGCATCTCACTCTCTTTGAATCTTCTTTATCATGCTAAGAGGAGCAGGATAAAGCAAAAAATTTCAGAATTGCACCTTGCAATGCGGAGAAATTACTGTTTGTGCATTTACAATATTCATTGATTTTTGCCATTGAAAAACATGTTATTCATATACCAGAAATGTTTGAAGCTACTGACTGAATGAAAGCAGCTGGCATCTCACTCTCTTTGAATCTTCTTTATCATGCTAAGAGGAGCAGGAAAAAGCAAAAAATTTCAGAATTGCACCTTGCAATGCGGAGAAATTACTGTTTGTGCATTTACAATATTCATTGATTTTTGCCATTGAAAAACGTCCAGAAATGATTGAAGCTACTGACTGAATGAAAGGAGCTGGCATCTCACTCTCTTTGAATCTTCTTTATCATGCTAAGAGGAGCAGGAAAAAGCAAAAAATTTCAGAATTGCACCTTGCAATGCGGAGAATTTACTGTTTGTGCATTTACAATATTCATTGATTTTTGCCATTGAAAAACATCATGTTATTCATATACCAGAAATGTTTGAAGCTACTGACTGAATGAAAGGAGCTGGCATCTCACTCTCTTTGAATCTTCTTTATCATGCTAAGAGGAGCAGGAAAAAGCAAAAAATTTCAGAATTGCACCTTGCAATGCGGAGAAATTACTGTTTGTGCATTTACAATATTCATTGATTTTTGCCATTGAAAAACGTCCAGAAATGATTGAAGCTACTGACTGAATGAAAGGAGCTGGCATCTCACTCTCTTTGAATCTTCTTTATCATGCTAAGAGGAGCAGGAAAAAGCAAAAAATTTCAGAATTGCACCTTGCAATGCGGAGAAATTACTGTTTGTGCATTTACAATATTCATTGATTTTTGCCATTGAAAAACGTCCAGAAATGATTGAAGCTACTGACTGAATGAAAGGAGCTGGCATCTCACTCTCTTTGAATCTTCTTTATCATGCTAAGAGGAGCAGGAAAAAGCAAAAAATTTCAGAATTGCACCTTGCAATGCGGAGAAATTATTGTTTGTGCATTTACAATATTCATTGATTTTTGCCATTGAAAAACATCATGTTATTCATATACCAGAAATGTTTGAAGCTACTGACTGAATGAAAGGAGCTGGCATCTCACTCTCTTTGAATCTTCTTTATCATGCTAAGAGGAGCAGGAAAAAGCAAAAAATTTCAGAATTGCACCTTGCAATGCGGAGAAATTACTGTTTGTGCATTTACAATATTCATTGATTTTTGCCACTGAAAAACGTCCAGAAATGATTGAAGCTACTGACTGAATGAAAGGAGCTGGCATCTCACTCTCTTTGAATCTTCTTTATCATGCTAAGAGGAGCAGGAAAAAGCAAAAAATTTCAGAATTGCACCTTGCAATGCGGAGAAATTACTGTTTGTGCATTTACAATATTCATTGATTTTTGCCATTGAAAAACATCATGTTATTCATATACCAGAAATGTTTGAAGCTACTGACTGAATGAAAGGAGCTGGCATCTCACTCTCTTTGAATCTTCTTTATCATGCTAAGAGGAGCAGGAAAAAGCAAAAAATTTCAGAATTGCACCTTGCAATGCGGAGAAATTACTGTTTGTGCATTTACAATATTCATTGATTTTTACCATTGAAAAACGTCCAGAAATGATTGAAGCTACTGACTGACCGAAAGGAGCTGGCATCTCACTCTCTTTGAATCTTCTTTAACATGCTAAGAGGAGCAGGAAAAAGCAAAAAATTTCAGAATTGCACCTTGCAATGCGGAGAAATTACTGTTTGTGCATTTACAATATTCATTGATTTTTGCCATTGAAAAACATCATGTTATTCATATACCAGAAATGTTTGAAGCTACTGACTGAATGAAAGGAGCTGGCATCTCACTCTCTTTGAATCTTCTTTATCATGCTAAGAGGAGCAGGAAAAAGCAAAAAATTTCAGAATTGCACCTTGCAATGCGGAGAAATTAGTGTTTGTGCATTTACAATATTCATTGATTTTTGCCATTGAAAAACGTCCAGAAATGATTGAATCTACTGACTGAATGAAAGGAGCTGGCATCTCACTCTCTTTGAATCTTCTTTATCATGCTAAGAGGAGCAGGAAAAAGCAAAAAATTTCAGAATTGCACCTTGCAATGCGGAGAAATTACTGTTTGTGCATTTACAAAATTCATTGATTTTTGCCATTGAAAAACATCATGTTATTCATATACCAGAAATGATTGAAGCTACTGACTGAATGAAAGGAGCTGGCATCTCACTCTCTTTGAATCTTCTTTATCATGCTAAGAGGAGCAGGAAAAAGCAAAAAATTTCAGAATTGCACCTTGCAATGCGGAGAAATTACTGTTTGTGCATTTACAATATTCATTGATTTTTGCCATTGAAAAACTTCCAGAAATGATTGAAGCTACTGACTGAATGAAAGGAGCTGGCATCTCACTCTCTTTGAATCTTCTTTATCATGCTAAGAGGAGCAGGATAAAGCAAAAAATTTCAGAATTGCACCTTGCAATGCGGAGAAATTACTGTTTGTGCATTTACAATATTCATTGATTTTTGCCATTGAAAAACATCATGTTATTCATATACCAGAAATGATTGAAGCTACTGACTGAATGAAAGTAGCTGGCATCTCACTCTCTTTGAATCTTCTTTATCATGCTAAGAGGAGCAGGAAAAAGCAAAAAATTTCAGAATTGCACCTTGCAATGCGGAGAAATTACTGTTTGTGCATTTACAATATTCATTGATTTTTGCAATTGAAAAACGTCCAGAAATGATTGAAGCTACTGACTGAATGAAAGGAGCTGGCATCTCACTCTCTTTGAATCTTCTTTATCATGCTAAGAGGAGCAGGAAAAAGCAAAAAATTTCAGAATTGCACCTTGCAATGCGGAGAAATTACTGTTTGTGCATTTACAATATTCATTGATTTTTGCCATTGAAAAACGTCCAGAAATGATTGAAGCTACTGACTGAATGAAAGGAGCTGTTATCTCACTCTCTTTGAATCTTGTTTATCATGCTAAGAGGAGCAGGAAAAAGCAAAAAATTTCAGAATTTCACCTTGCAATGCGGAGAAATTACTGTTTGTGCATTTACAATATTCATTGATTTTTGCCATTGAAAAACATCATGTTATTCATATACCAGAAATGATTGAAGCTACTGACTGAATGAAAGGAGCTGACATCTCACTCTCTTTGAATCTTCTTTATCATGCTAAGAGGAGCAGGAAAAAGTAAAAAATTTCAGAATTGCACCTTGCAATGCGGAGAAATTACTGTTTGTGCATTTACAATATTCAATGATTTTTGCCATTGAAAAACGTCCAGAAATGATTGAAGCTACTGACTGAACGAAAGGAGCTGGCATCTCACTCTCTTTGAATCTTCTTTATCATGCTAAGAGGAGCAGGAAAAAGCAAAAAATTTCAGAATTGCACCTTGCAATGTGGAGAAATTACTGTTTGTGCATTTACAATATTCATTGATTTTTGCCATTGAAAAACATCATGTTATTCATATACCAGAAATGTTTGAAGCTACTGACTGAATGAAAGCAGCTGGCATCTCACTCTCTTTGAATCTTCTTTATCATGCTAAGAGGAGCAGGAAAAAGCAAAAAATTTCAGAATTGCACCTTGCAATGCGGAGAAATTACTGTTTGTGCATTTACAATATTCATTGATTTTTGCCATTGAAAAACGTCCAGAAATGATTGAAGCTACTGACTGAATGAAAGGAGCTGGCATCTCACTCTCTTTGAATCTTCTTTATCATGCTAAGAGGAGCAGGAAAAAGCAAAAAATTTCAGAATTGCACCTTGCAATGCGGAGAAATTACTGTTTGTGCATTTACAATATTCATTGATTTTTGCCATTGAAAAACATCATGTTATTCATATACCAGAAATGTTTGAAGCTACTGACTGAATGAAAGGAGCTGGCATCTCACTCTCTTTGAATCTTCTTTATCATGCTAAGAGGAGCAGGAAAAAGCAAAAAATTTCAGAATTGCACCTTGCAATGCGGAGAAATTACTGTTTGTGCATTTACAATATTCATTGATTTTTGCCACTGAAAAACGTCCAGAAATGATTGAAGCTACTGACTGAATGAAAGGAGCTGGCATCTCACTCTCTTTGAATCTTCTTTATCATGCTAAGAGGAGCAGGAAAAAGCAAAAAATTTCAGAATTGCACCTTGCAATGCGGAGAAATTACTGTTTGTGCATTTACAATATTCATTGATTTTTGCCATTGAAAAACATCATGTTATTCATATACCAGAAATGTTTGAAGCTACTGACTGAATGAAAGGAGCTGGCATCTCACTCTCTTTGAATCTTCTTTATCATGCTAAGAGGAGCAGGAAAAAGCAAAAAATTTCAGAATTGCACCTTGCAATGCGGAGAAATTACTGTTTGTGCATTTACAATATTCATTGATTTTTACCATTGAAAAACGTCCAGAAATGATTGAAGCTACTGACTGACCGAAAGGAGCTGGCATCTCACTCTCTTTGAATCTTCTTTAACATGCTAAGAGGAGCAGGAAAAAGCAAAAAATTTCAGAATTGCACCTTGCAATTCGGAGAAATTACTGTTTGTGCATTTACAATATTCATTGATTTTTGCCATTGAAAAACATCATGTTATTCATATACCAGAAATGTTTGAAGCTACTGACTGAATGAAAGGAGCTGGCATCTCACTCTCTTTGAATCTTCTTTATCATGCTAAGAGGAGCAGGAAAAAGCAAAAAATTTCAGAATTGCACCTTGCAATGCGGAGAAATTAGTGTTTGTGCATTTACAATATTCATTGATTTTTGCCATTGAAAAACGTCCAGAAATGATTGAATCTACTGACTGAATGAAAGGAGCTGGCATCTCACTCTCTTTGAATCTTCTTTATCATGCTAAGAGGAGCAGGAAAAAGCAAAAAATTTCAGAATTGCACCTTGCAATGCGGAGAAATTACTGTTTGTGCATTTACAAAATTCATTGATTTTTGCCATTGAAAAACATCATGTTATTCATATACCAGAAATGATTGAAGCTACTGACTGAATGAAAGGAGCTGGCATCTCACTCTCTTTGAATCTTCTTTATCATGCTAAGAGGAGCAGGAAAAAGCAAAAAATTTCAGAATTGCACCTTGCAATGCGGAGAAATTACTGTTTGTGCATTTACAATATTCATTGATTTTTGCCATTGAAAAACTTCCAGAAATGATTGAAGCTACTGACTGAATGAAAGGAGCTGGCATCTCACTCTCTTTGAATCTTCTTTATCATGCTAAGAGGAGCAGGATAAAGCAAAAAATTTCAGAATTGCACCTTGCAATGCGGAGAAATTACTGTTTGTGCATTTACAATATTCATTGATTTTTGCCATTGAAAAACATCATGTTATTCATATACCAGAAATGATTGAAGCTACTGACTGAATGAAAGTAGCTGGCATCTCACTCTCTTTGAATCTTCTTTATCATGCTAAGAGGAGCAGGAAAAAGCAAAAAATTTCAGAATTGCACCTTGCAATGCGGAGAAATTACTGTTTGTGCATTTACAATATTCATTGATTTTTGCAATTGAAAAACGTCCAGAAATGATTGAAGCTACTGACTGAATGAAAGGAGCTGGCATCTCACTCTCTTTGAATCTTCTTTATCATGCTAAGAGGAGCAGGAAAAAGCAAAAAATTTCAGAATTGCACCTTGCAATGCGGAGAAATTACTGTTTGTGCATTTACAATATTCATTGATTTTTGCCATTGAAAAACGTCCAGAAATGATTGAAGCTACTGACTGAATGAAAGGAGCTGTTATCTCACTCTCTTTGAATCTTGTTTATCATGCTAAGAGGAGCAGGAAAAAGCAAAAAATTTCAGAATTTCACCTTGCAATGCGGAGAAATTACTGTTTGTGCATTTACAATATTCATTGATTTTTGCCATTGAAAAACATCATGTTATTCATATACCAGAAATGATTGAAGCTACTGACTGAATGAAAGGAGCTGACATCTCACTCTCTTTGAATCTTCTTTATCATGCTAAGAGGAGCAGGAAAAAGTAAAAAATTTCAGAATTGCACCTTGCAATGCGGAGAAATTACTGTTTGTGCATTTACAATATTCAATGATTTTTGCCATTGAAAAACGTCCAGAAATGATTGAAGCTACTGACTGAACGAAAGGAGCTGGCATCTCACTCTCTTTGAATCTTCTTTATCATGCTAAGAGGAGCAGGAAAAAGCAAAAAATTTCAGAATTGCACCTTGCAATGCGGAGAAATTACTGTTTGTGCATTTACAATATTCATTGATTTTTGCCATTGAAAAACATCATGTTATTCATATACCAGAAATGTTTGAAGCTACTGACTGAATGAAAGCAGCTGGCATCTCACTCTCTTTGAATCTTCTTTATCATGCTAAGAGGAGCAGGAAAAAGCAAAAAATTTCAGAATTGCACCTTGCAATGCGGAGAAATTACTGTTTGTGCATTTACAATATTCATTGATTTTTGCCATTGAAAAACGTCCAGAAATGATTGAAGCTACTGACTGAATGAAAGGAGCTGGCATCTCACTCTCTTTGAATCTTCTTTATCATGCTAAGAGGAGCAGGAAAAAGCAAAAAATTTCAGAATTGCACCTTGCAATGCGGAGAAATTACTGTTTGTGCATTTACAATATTCATTGATTTTTGCCATTGAAAAACATCATGTTATTCATATACCAGAAATGTTTGAAGCTACTGACTGAATGAAAGGAGCTGGCATCTCACTCTCTTTGAATCTTCTTTATCATGCTAAGAGGAGCAGGAAAAAGCAAAAAATTTCAGAATTGCACCTTGCAATGCGGAGAAATTACTGTTTGTGCATTTACAATATTCATTGATTTTTGCCATTGAAAAACGTCCAGAAATGATTGAAGCTACTGACTGAATGAAAGGAGCTGGCATCTCACTCTCTTTGAATCTTCTTTATCATGCTAAGAGGAGCAGGAAAAAGCAAAAAATTTCAGAATTGCACCTTGCAATGCGGAGAAATTACTGTTTGTGCATTTACAATATTCATTGATTTTTGCCATTGAAAAACGTCCAGAAATGATTGAAGCTACTGACTGAATGAAAGGAGCTGGCATCTCACTCTCTTTGAATCTTCTTTATCATGCTAAGAGGAGCAGGAAAAAGCAAAAAATTTCAGAATTGCACCTTGCAATGCGGAGAAATTATTGTTTGTGCATTTACAATATTCATTGATTTTTGCCATTGAAAAACATCATGTTATTCATATACCAGAAATGTTTGAAGCTACTGACTGAATGAAAGGAGCTGGCATCTCACTCTCTTTGAATCTTCTTTATCATGCTAAGAGGAGCAGGAAAAAGCAAAAAATTTCAGAATTGCACCTTGCAATGCGGAGAAATTACTGTTTGTGCATTTACAATATTCATTGATTTTTGCCATTGAAAAACGTCCAGAAATGATTGAAGCTACTGACTGAATGAAAGGAGCTGGCATCTCACTCTCTTTGAATCTTCTTTATCATGCTAAGAGGAGCAGGAAAAAGCAAAAAATTTCAGAATTGCACCTTGCAATGCGGAGAAATTACTGTTTGTGCATTTACAATATTCATTGATTTTTGCCATTGAAAAACTTCCAGAAATGATTGAAGCTACTGACTGAATGAAAGGAGCTGGCATCTCACTCTCTTTGAATCTTCTTTATCATGCTAAGAGGAGCAGGAAAAAGCAAAAAATTTCAGAATTGCACCTTGCAATGCGGAGAAATTACTGTTTGTGCATTTACAATATTCATTGATTTTTGCCATTGAAAAACGTCCAGAAATGATTGAAGCTACTGACTGAATGAAAGGAGCTGGCATCTCACTCTCTTTGAATCTTCTTTATCATGCTAAGAGGAGCAGGAAAAAGCAAAAAATTTCAGAATTGCACCTTGCAATGCGGAGAAATTACTGTTTGTGCATTTACAATATTCATTGATTTTTGCCATTGAAAAACATCATGTTATTCATATACCAGAAATGTTTGAAGCTACTGACTGAATGAAAGGAGCTGGCATCTCACTCTCTTTGAATCTTCTTTATCATGCTAAGAGGAGCAGGAAAAAGCAAAAAATTTCAGAATTGCACATTGCAATGCGGAGAAATTACTGTTTTGTGCATTTACAATATTCATTGATTTTTGCCATTGAAAAATGTCCAGAAATGATTGAAGCTACTGACTGAATGAAAGGAGCTGGCATCTCACTCTCTTTGAATCTTCTTTATCATGCTAAGAGGAGCAGGAAAAAGCAAAAAATTTCAGAATTGCACCTTGCAATGCGGAGAAATTACTGTTTGTGCATTTACAATATTCATTGATTTTTGCCATTGAAAAACATCATGTTATTCATATACCAGAAATGTTTGAAGCTACTGACTGAATGAAAGGAGCTGGCATCTCACTCTCTTTGAATCTTCTTTATCATGCTAAGAGGAGCAGGAAAAAGCAAAAAATTTCAGAATTGCACCTTGCAATGCGGAGAAATTACTGTTTGTGCATTTACAATATTCACTGATTTTTGCCATTGAAAAACGTCCAGAAATGATTGGAGCTACTGACTGAATGAAAGGAGCTGGCATCTCACTCTCTTTGAATCTTCTTTATCATGCTAAGAGGAGCAGGAAAAAGCAAAAAATTTCAGAATTGCACCTTGCAATGCGGAGAAATTACTGTTTGTGCATTTACAATATTCATTGATTTTTGCCATTGAAAAACGTCCAGAAATGATTGAAGCTACTGACTGAATGAAAGGAGCTGGCATCTCACTCTCTTTGAATCTTCTTTATCATGCTAAGAGGAGCAGGAAAAAGCAAAAAATTTCAGAATTGCACCTTGCAATGCGGAGAAATTACTGTTTGTGCATTTACAATATTCATTAATTTTTGCCATTGAAAAACTTCCAGAAATGATTGAAGCTACTGACTGAATGAAAGGAGCTGGCATCTCACTCTCTTTGAATCTTCTTTATCATGCTAAGAGGAGCAGGAAAAAGCAAAAAATTTCAGAATTGCACCTTGCAATGCGGAGAAATTACTGTTTGTGCATTTACAATATTCATTGATTTTTGCCATTGAAAAACGTCCAGAAATGATTGAAGCTACTGACTGAATGAAAGGAGCTGGCATCTCACTCTCTTTGAATCTTCTTTATCATGCTAAGAGGAGCAGGAAAAAGCAAAAAATTTCAGAATTGCACCTTGCAATGCGGAGAAATTACTGTTTGTGCATTTACAATATTCATTGATTTTTGCCATTGAAAAACTTCCAGAAATCATTGAAGCTACTGACTGAATGAAAGGAGCTGGCATCTCACTCTCTTTGAATCTTCTTTATCATGCTAAGAGGAGCAGGAAAAAGCAAAAAATTTCAGAATTGCACCTTGCAATGCGGAGAAATTACTGTTTGTGCATTTACAATATTCATTGATTTTTGCCATTGAAAAACGTCCAGAAACGATTGAAGCTACTGACTGAATGAAAGGAGCTGGCATCTCACTCTCTTTGAATCTTCTTTATCATGCTAAGAGGAGCAGGAAAAAGCAAAAAATTTCAGAATTGCACCTTGCAATGCGGAGAAATTACTGTTTGTGCATTTACAATATTCATTGATTTTTGCCATTGAAAAACATCATGTTATTCATATACCAGAAATGTTTGAAGCTACTGACTGAATGAAAGGAGCTGGCATCTCACTCTCTTTGAATCTTCTTTATCATGCTAAGAGGAGCAGGAAAAAGCAAAAAATTTCAGAATTGCACCTTGCAATGCGGAGAAATTACTGTTTGTGCATTTACAATATTCACTGATTTTTGCCATTGAAAAACGTCCAGAAATGATTGAAGCTACTGACTGAATGAAAGGAGCTGGCATCTCACTCTCTTTGAATCTTCTTTATCATGCTAAGAGGAGCAGGAAAAAGCAAAAAATTTCAGAATTGCACCTTGCAATGCGGAGAAATTACTGTTTGTGCATTTACAATATTCATTGATTTTTGCCATTGAAAAACGTCCAGAAATGATTGAAGCTACTGACTGAATGAAAGGAGCTGGCATCTCACTCTCTTTGAATCTTCTTTATCATGCTAAGAGGAGCAGGAAAAAGCAAAAAATTTCAGAATTGCACCTTGCAATGCAGAGAAATTACTGTTTGTGCATTTACAATATTCATTAATTTTTGCCATTGAAAAACTTCCAGAAATGATTGAAGCTACTGACTGAATGAAAGGAGCTGGCATCTCACTCTCTTTGAATCTTCTTTATCATGCTAAGAGGAGCAGGAAAAAGCAAAAAATTTCAGAATTGCACCTTGCAATGCGGAGAAATTACTGTTTGTGCATTTACAATATTCATTGATTTTTGCCATTGAAAAACGTCCAGAAATGATTGAAGCTACTGACTGAATGAAAGGAGCTGGCATCTCACTCTCTTTGAATCTTCTTTATCATGCTAAGAGGAGCAGGAAAAAGCAAAAAATTTCAGAATTGCACCTTGCAATGCGGAGAAATTACTGTTTGTGCATTTACAATATTCATTGATTTTTGCCATTGAAAAACTTCCAGAAATGATTGAAGCTACTGACTGAATGAAAGGAGCTGGCATCTCACTCTCTTTGAATCTTCTTTATCATGCTAAGAGGAGCAGGAAAAAGCAAAAAATTTCAGAATTGCACCTTGCAATGCGGAGAAATTACTGTTTGTGCATTTACAATATTCATTGATTTTTGCCATTGAAAAACATCATGTTATTCATATACCAGAAATGTTTGAAGCTACTGACTGAATGAAAGGAGCTGGCATCTCACTCTCTTTGAATCTTCTTTATCATGCTAAGAGGAGCAGGAAAAAGCAAAAAATTTCAGAATTGCACCTTGCAATGCGGAGAAATTACTGTTTGTGCATTTACAATATTCATTGATTTTTGCCATTGAAAAACGTCCAGAAATGATTGAAGCTACTGACTGAATGAAAGGAGCTGGCATCTCACTCTCTTTGAATCTTCTTTATCATGCTAAGAGGAGCAGGAAAAAGCAAAAAATTTCAGAATTGCACCTTGCAATGCGGAGAAATTACTGTTTGTGCATTTACAATATTCATTGATTTTTGCCATTGAAAAACGTCCAGAAATGATTGAAGCTACTGACTGAATGAAAGGAGCTGGCATCTCACTCTCTTTGAATCTTCTTTATCATGCTAAGAGGAGCAGGAAAAAGCAAAAAATTTCAGAATTGCACCTTGCAATGCGGAGAAATTATTGTTTGTGCATTTACAATATTCATTGATTTTTGCCATTGAAAAACATCATGTTATTCATATACCAGAAATGTTTGAAGCTACTGACTGAATGAAAGGAGCTGGCATCTCACTCTCTTTGAATCTTCTTTATCATGCTAAGAGGAGCAGGAAAAAGCAAAAAATTTCAGAATTGCACCTTGCAATGCGGAGAAATTACTGTTTGTGCATTTACAATATTCATTGATTTTTGCCATTGAAAAACGTCCAGAAATGATTGAAGCTACTGACTGAATGAAAGGAGCTGGCATCTCACTCTCTTTGAATCTTCTTTATCATGCTAAGAGGAGCAGGAAAAAGCAAAAAATTTCAGAATTGCACCTTGCAATGCGGAGAAATTACTGTTTGTGCATTTACAATATTCATTGATTTTTGCCATTGAAAAACTTCCAGAAATGATTGAAGCTACTGACTGAATGAAAGGAGCTGGCATCTCACTCTCTTTGAATCTTCTTTATCATGCTAAGAGGAGCAGGAAAAAGCAAAAAATTTCAGAATTGCACCTTGCAATGCGGAGAAATTACTGTTTGTGCATTTACAATATTCATTGATTTTTGCCATTGAAAAACGTCCAGAAATGATTGAAGCTACTGACTGAATGAAAGGAGCTGGCATCTCACTCTCTTTGAATCTTCTTTATCATGCTAAGAGGAGCAGGAAAAAGCAAAAAATTTCAGAATTGCACCTTGCAATGCGGAGAAATTACTGTTTGTGCATTTACAATATTCATTGATTTTTGCCATTGAAAAACATCATGTTATTCATATACCAGAAATGTTTGAAGCTACTGACTGAATGAAAGGAGCTGGCATCTCACTCTCTTTGAATCTTCTTTATCATGCTAAGAGGAGCAGGAAAAAGCAAAAAATTTCAGAATTGCACCTTGCAATGCGGAGAAATTACTGTTTTGTGCATTTACAATATTCATTGATTTTTGCCATTGAAAAATGTCCAGAAATGATTGAAGCTACTGACTGAATGAAAGGAGCTGGCATCTCACTCTCTTTGAATCTTCTTTATCATGCTAAGAGGAGCAGGAAAAAGCAAAAAATTTCAGAATTGCACCTTGCAATGCGGAGAAATTACTGTTTGTGCATTTACAATATTCATTGATTTTTGCCATTGAAAAACATCATGTTATTCATATACCAGAAATGTTTGAAGCTACTGACTGAATGAAAGGAGCTGGCATCTCACTCTCTTTGAATCTTCTTTATCATGCTAAGAGGTGCAGGAAAAAGCAAAAAATTTCAGAATTGCACCTTGCAATGCGGAGAAATTACTGTTTGTGCATTTACAATATTCACTGATTTTTGCCATTGAAAAACGTCCAGAAATGATTGAAGCTACTGACTGAATGAAAGGAGCTGGCATCTCACTCTCTTTGAATCTTCTTTATCATGCTAAGAGGAGCAGGAAAAAGCAAAAAATTTCAGAATTGCACCTTGCAATGCGGAGAAATTACTGTTTGTGCATTTACAATATTCATTGATTTTTGCCATTGAAAAACGTCCAGAAATGATTGAAGCTACTGACTGAATGAAAGGAGCTGGCATCTCACTCTCTTTGAATCTTCTTTATCATGCTAAGTGGAGCAGGAACAAGCAAAAAATTTCAGAATTGCACCTTGCAATGCGGAGAAATTACTGTTTGTGCATTTACAATATTCATTAATTTTTGCCATTGAAAAACTTCCAGAAATGATTGAAGCTACTGACTGAATGAAAGGAGCTGGCATCTCATTCTCTTTGAATCTTCTTTATCATGCTAAGAGGAGCAGGAAAAAGCAAAAAATTTCAGAATTGCACCTTGCAATGCGGAGAAATTACTGTTTGTGCATTTACAATATTCATTGATTTTTGCCATTGAAAAACGTCCAGAAATGATTGAAGCTACTGACTGAATGAAAGGAGCTGGCATCTCACTCTCTTTGAATCTTCTTTATCATGCTAAGAGGAGCAGGAAAAAGCAAAAAATTTCAGAATTGCACCTTGCAATGCGGAGAAATTACTGTTTGTGCATTTACAATATTCATTGATTTTTGCCATTGAAAAACTTCCAGAAATGATTGAAGCTACTGACTGAATGAAAGGAGCTGGCATCTCACTCTCTTTGAATCTTCTTTATCATGCTAAGAGGAGCAGGAAAAAGCAAAAAATTTCAGAATTGCACCTTGCAATGCGGAGAAATTACTGTTTGTGCATTTACAATATTCATTGATTTTTGCCATTGAAAAACGTCCAGAAATGATTGAAGCTACTGACTGAATGAAAGGAGCTGGCATCTCACTCTCTTTGAATCTTCTTTATCATGCTAAGAGGAGCAGGAAAAAGCAAAAAATTTCAGAATTGCACCTTGCAATGCGGAGAAATTACTGTTTGTGCATTTACAATATTCATTGATTTTTGCCATTGAAAAACATCATGTTATTCATATACCAGAAATGTTTGAAGCTACTGACTGAATGAAAGGAGCTGGCATCTCACTCTCTTTGAATCTTCTTTATCATGCTAAGAGGAGCAGGAAAAAGCAAAAAATTTCAGAATTGCACCTTGCAATGCGGAGAAATTACTGTTTGTGCATTTACAATATTCACTGATTTTTGCCATTGAAAAACGTCCAGAAATGATTGAAGCTACTGACTGAATGAAAGGAGCTGGCATCTCACTCTCTTTGAATCTTCTTTATCATGCTAAGAGGAGCAGGAAAAAGCAAAAAATTTCAGAATTGCACCTTGCAATGCGGAGAAATTACTGTTTGTGCATTTACAATATTCATTGATTTTTGCCATTGAAAAACGTCCAGAAATGATTGAAGCTACTGACTGAATGAAAGGAGCTGGCATCTCACTCTTTTTGAATCTTCCTTATCATGCTAAGAGGAGCAGGAAAAAGCAAAAAATTTCAGAATTGCACCTTGCAATGCGGAGAAATTACTGTTTGTGCATTTACAATATTCATTAATTTTTGCCATTGAAAAACTTCCAGAAATGATTGAAGCTACTGACTGAATGAAAGGAGCTGGCATCTCACTCTCTTTGAATCTTCTTTATCATGCTAAGAGGAGCAGGAAAAAGCAAAAAATTTCAGAATTGCACCTTGCAATGCGGAGAAATTACTGTTTGTGCATTTACAATATTCATTGATTTTTGCCATTGAAAAACGTCCAGAAATGATTGAAGCTACTGACTGAATGAAAGGAGCTGGCATCTCACTCTCTTTGAATCTTCTTTATCATGCTAAGAGGAGCAGGAAAAAGCAAAAAATTTCAGAATTGCACCTTGCAATGCGGAGAAATTACTGTTTGTGCATTTACAATATTCATTGATTTTTGCCATTGAAAAACTTCCAGAAATGATTGAAGCTACTGACTGAATGAAAGGAGCTGGCATCTCACTCTCTTTGAATCTTCTTTATCATGCTAAGAGGAGCAGGAAAAAGCAAAAAATTTCAGAATTGCACCTTGCAATGCGGAGAAATTACTGTTTGTGCATTTACAATATTCATTGATTTTTGCCATTGAAAAACGTCCAGAAATGATTGAAGCTACTGACTGAAGGAAAGGAGCTGGCATCTCACTCTCTTTGAATCTTCTTTATCATGCTAAGAGGAGCAGGAAAAAGCAAAAAATTTCAGAATTGCACCTTGCAATGCGGAGAAATTACTGTTTGTGCATTTACAATATTCATTGATTTTTGCCATTGAAAAACATCATGTTATTCATATACCAGAAATGTTTGAAGCTACTGACTGAATGAAAGGAGCTGGCATCTCACTCTCTTTGAATCTTCTTTATCATGCTAAGAGGAGCAGGAAAAAGCAAAAAATTTCAGAATTGCACCTTGCAATGCGGAGAAATTACTGTTTGTGCATTTACAATATTCATTGATTTTTGCCAATGAAAAACGTCCAGAAATGATTGAAGCTACTGACTGAATGAAAGGAGCTGGCATCTCACTCTCTTTGAATCTTCTTTATCATGCTAAGAGGAGCAGGAAAAAGCAAAAAATTTCAGAATTGCACCTTGCAATGCGGAGAAATTACTGTTTGTGCATTTACAATATTCATTGATTTTTGCCATTGAAAAACATCATGTTATTCATATACCAGAAATGTTTGAAGCTACTGACTGAATGAAAGGAGCTGGCATCTCACTCTCTTTGAATCTTCTTTATCATGCTAAGAGGAGCAGGAAAAAGCAAAAAATTTCAGAATTGCACCTTGCAATGCGGAGAAATTACTGTTTGTGCATTTACAATATTCACTGATTTTTGCCATTGAAAAACGTCCAGAAATGATTGAAGCTACTGACTGAATGAAAGGAGCTGGCATCTCACTCTCTTTGAATCTTCTTTATCATGCTAAGAGGAGCAGGAGAAAGCAAAAAATTTCAGAATTGCACCTTGCAATGCGGAGAAATTACTGTTTGTGCATTTACAATATTCATTGATTTTTGCCATTGAAAAACGTCCAGAAATGATTGAAGCTACTGACTGAATGAAAGGAGCTGGCATCTCACTCTCTTTGAATCTTCTTTATCATGCTAAGAGGAGCAGGAAAAAGCAAAAAATTTCAGAATTGCACCTTGCAATGCGGAGAAATTACTGTTTGTGCATTTACAATATTCATTAATTTTTGCCATTGAAAAACTTCCGAAATGATTGAAGCTACTGACTGAATGAAAGGAGCTGGCATCTCACTCTCTTTGAATCTTCTTTATCATGCTAAGAGGAGCAGGAAAAAGCAAAAAATTTCAGAATTGCACCTTGCAATGCGGAGAAATTACTGTCTGTGCATTTACAATATTCATTGATTTTTGCCATTGAAAAACGTCCAGAAATGATTGAAGCTACTGACTGAATGAAAGGAGCTGGCATCTCACTCTCTTTGAATCTTCTTTATCATGCTAAGAGGAGCAGGAAAAAGCAAAAAATTTCAGAATTGCACCTTGCAATGCGGAGAAATTACTGTTTGTGCATTTACAATATTCATTGATTTTTGCCATTGAAAAACTTCCAGAAATGATTGAAGCTACTGACTGAATGAAAGGAGCTGGCATCTCACTCTCTTTGAATCTTATTTATCATGCTAAGAGGAGCAGGAAAAAGCAAAAAATTTCAGAATTGCACCTTGCAATGCGGAGAAATTACTGTTTGTGCATTTACAATATTCATTGATTTTTGCCATTGAAAAACATCATGTTATTCATATACCAGAAATGTTTGAAGCTACTGACTGAATGAAAGGAGCTGGCATCTCACTCTCTTTGAATCTTCTTTATCATGCTAAGAGGAGCAGGAAAAAGCAAAAAATTTCAGAATTGCACCTTGCAATGCGGATAAATTACTGTTTGTGCATTTACAATATTCATTGATTTTTGCCATTGAAAAACATCATGTTATTCATATACCAGAAATGATTGAAGCTACTGACTGAATGAAAGGAGCTGGCATCTCAATCTCTTTGAATCTTCTTTATCATGCTAAGAGGAGCAGGAAAAAGCAAAAAATTTCAGAATTGCACCTTGCAATGCGGAGAAATTACTGTTTGTGCATTTACAATATTCATTGATTTTTACCATTGAAAAACATCATGTTATTCATATACCAGAAATGTTTGAAGCTACTGACTGAATGAAAGGAGCTGGCATCTCACTCTCTTTGAATCTCTTTATCATGCTAAGAGGAGCAGGAAAAAGCAAAAAATTTCAGAATTGCACCTTGCAATGCGGAGAAATTACTGTTTGTGCATTTACAATATTCATTGATTTTTGCCATTGAAAAACGTCCAGAAATGATTGAAGCTACTGACTGAATGAAAGGAGCTGGCATCTCACTCTCTTTGAATCTTCTTTATCATGCTAAGAGGAGCAGGAAAAAGCAAAAAATTTCAGAATTGCACCTTGCAATGCGGAGAAATTACTGTTTGTGCATTTACAATATTCATTGATTTTTGCCATTGAAAAACATCATGTTATTCATATACCAGAAATGTTTGAAGCTACTGACTGAATGAAAGGAGCTGGCATCTCACTCTCTTTGAATCTTCTTTATCATGCTAAGAGGAGCAGGAAAAAGCAAAAAATTTCAGAATTGCACCTTGCAATGCGGAGAAATTACTGTTTGTGCATTTACAATATTCATTGATTTTTGCCATTGAAAAACATCATGTTATTCATATACCAGAAATGTTTGAAGCTACTGACTGAATGAAAGGAGCTGGCATCTCACTCTCTTTGAATCTTCTTTATCATGCTAAGAGGAGCAGGAAAAAGCAAAAAATTTCAGAATTGCACCTTGCAATGCGGAGAAATTACTGTTTGTGCATTTACAATATTCATTGATTTTTACCATTGAAAAACGTCCAGAAATGATTGAAGCTACTGACTGAACGAAAGGAGCTGGCATCTCACTCTCTTTGAATCTTCTTTATCATGCTAAGAGGAGCAGGAAAAAGCAAAAAATTTCAGAATTGCACCTTGCAATGCGGAGAAATTACTGTTTGTGCATTTACAATATTCATTGATTTTTGCCATTGAAAAACATCATGTTATTCATATACCAGAAATGTTTGAAGCTACTGACTGAATGAAAGGAGCTGGCATCTCACTCTCTTTGAATCTTCTTTATCATGCTAAGAGGAGCAGGAAAAAGCAAAAAATTTCAGAATTGCACCTTGCAATGCAGAGAAATTACTGTTTTTGCATTTACAATATTCATTGATTTTTGCCATTGAAAAACGTCCAGAAATGATTGAAGCTACTGACTGAATGAAAGGAGCTGGCATCTCACTCTCTTTGAATCTTCTTTATCATGCTAAGAGGAGCAGGAAAAAGCAAAAAATTTCAGAATTGCACCTTGCAATGCGGAGAAATTGCTGTTTGTGCATTTACAAAATTCATTGATTTTTGCCATTGAAAAACATCATGTTATTCATATACCAGAAATGATTGAAGCTACTGACTGAATGAAAGGAGCTGGCATCTCACTCTCTTTGAACCTTCTTTATCATGCTAAGAGGAGCAGGAAAAAGCAAAAAATTTCAGAATTGCACCTTGCAATGCGGAGAAATTACTGTTTGTGCATTTACAATATTCATTGATTTTTGCCATTGAAAAACATCATGTTATTCATATACCAGAAATGTTTGAAGCTACTGACTGAATGAAAGGAGCTGGCATCTCACTCTCTTTGAATCTTCTTTATCATGCTAAGAGGAGCAGGAAAAAGCAAAAAATTTCAGAATTGCACCTTGCAATGCGGATAAATTACTCTTTGCGCATTTACAATATTCATTGATTTTTGCCATTGAAAAACATCATGTTATTCATATACCAGAAATGATTGAAGCTACTGACTGAATGAAAGGAGCTGGCATCTCACTCTCTTTGAATCTTCTTTATCATGCTAAGAGGAGCAGGAAAAAGCAAAAAATTTCAGAATTGCACCTTGCAATGCGGAGAAATTACTGTTTGTGCATTTACAATATTCATTGATTTTTGCCATTGAAAAACATCATGTTATTCATATACCAGAAATGTTTGAAGCTACTGACTGAATGAAAGGAGCTGGCATCTCACTCTCTTTGAATCTTCTTTATCATGCTAAGAGGAGCAGGAAAAAGCAAAAAATTTCAGAATTGCACCTTGCAATGCGGAGAAATTACTGTTTGTGCATTTACAATATTCATTGATTTTTGACATTGAAAAACATCATGTTATTCATATACCAGAAATGATTGAAGCTACTGACTGAATGAAAGTAGCTGGCATCTCACTCTCTTTGAATCTTCTTTATCATGCTAAGAGGAGCAGGAAAAAGCAAAAAATTTCAGAATTGCACCTTGCAATGCGGAGAAATTACTGTTTGTGCATTTACAATATCCATTGATTTTTGCAATTGAAAAACGTCCAGAAATGTTTGAAGCTACTGACTGAATGAAAGGAGCTGGCATCTCACTCTCTTTGAATCTTCTTTATCATGCTAAGAGGAGCAGGAAAAAGCAAAAAATTTCAGAATTGCACCTTGCAATGCGGAGAAATTACTGTTTGTGCATTTACAATATTCATTGATTTTTGCCATTGAAAAACATCATGTTATTCATATACCAGAAATGTTTGAAGCTACTGACTGAATGAAAGGAGCTGGCATCTCACTCTCTTTGAATCTTCTTTATCATGCTAAGAGGAGCAGGAAAAAGCAAAAAATTTCAGAATTGCACCTTGCAATGCGGAGAAATTACTGTTTGTGCATTTACAATATTCATTGATTTTTGCCATTGAAAAACGTCCAGAAATGATTGAAGCTACTGACTGAATGAAAGGAGCTGGCATCTCACTCTCTTTGAATCTTCTTTATCATGCTAAGAGGAGCAGGAAAAAGCAAAAAATTTCAGAATTGCACCTTGCAATGCGGAGAAATTACTGTTTGTGCATTTACAATATTCATTGATTTTTGCCATTGAAAAACATCATGTTATTCATATACCAGAAATGTTTGAAGCTACTGACTGAATGAAAGGAGCTGGCATCTCACTCTCTTTGAATCTTCTTTATCATGCTAAGAGGAGCAGGAAAAAGCAAAAAATTTCAGAATTGCACCTTGCAATGCGGAGAAATTACTGTTTGTGCATTTACAATATTCATTGATTTTTGACATTGAAAAACGTCCAGAAATGATTGAAGCTACTGACTGAATGAAAGGAGCTGGCATCTCACTCTCTTTGAATCTTCTTTATCATGCTAAGAGGAGCAGGAAAAAGCAAAAAATTTCAGAATTGCACCTTGCAATGCGGAGAAATTACTGTTTGTGCATTTACAATATTCATTGATTTTTGCCATTGAAAAACATGTTATTCATATACCAGAAATGTTTGAAGCTACTGACTGAATGAAAGGAGCTGGCACCTCACTCTCTTTGAATCTTCTTTATCATGATAAGAGGAGCAGGAAAAAGCAAAAAATTTCAGAATTGCACCTTGCAATGCGGAGAAATTACTGTTTGTGCATTTACAATATTCATTGATTTTTGCCATTGAAAAACGTCCAGAAATGATTGAACCTAGTGACTGAATGAAAGGAGCTGGCATCTCACTCTCTTTGAATCTTCTTTATCATGCTAAGAGGAGCAGGAAAAAGCAAAAAATTTCAGAATTGCACCTTGCAATGCGGAGAAATTACTGTTTGTGCATTTACAATATTCATTGATTTTTGCCATTGAAAAACGTCCAGAAATGATTGAAGCTACTGACTGAATGAAAGGAGCTGGCATCTCACTCTCTTTGAATCTTCTTTATCATGCTAAGAGGAGCAGGAAAAAGCAAAAAATTTCAGAATTGCGCCTTGCAATGCGGAGAAATTACTGTTTGTGCATTTACAAAATTCATTGATTTTTGCCATTGAAAAACATCATGTTATTCATTTACCAGAAATGATTGAAGCTACTGACTGAATGAAAGGAGCTGGCATCTCACTCTCTTTGAATCTTCTTTATCATGCTAAGAGGAGCAGGAAAAAGCAAAAAATTTCAGAATTGCACCTTGCAATGCGGAGAAATTAGTTTATGCATTTACAATATTCATTGATTTTTGCCATTGAAAAACGTCCAGAAATGATTGAAGCTACTGACTGAATGAAAGGAGCTGGCATCTCACTCTCTTTGAATCTTCTTTATCATGCTAAGAGGAGCAGGAAAAAGCAAAAAATTTCAGAATTGCACCTTGCAATGCGGAGAAATTACTGTTTGTGCATTTACAATATTCATTGATTTTTGCCATTGAAAAACATCATGTTATTCATATACCAGAAATGATTGAAGCTACTGACTGAATGAAAGGAGCTGGCATCTCACTCTCTTTGAATCTTCTTTACCATGCTAAGAGGAGCAGGAAAAAGTAAAAAATTTCAGAATTGCACCTTGCAATGCGGAGAAATTACTGTTTGTGCATTTACAATATTCATTGATTTTTGCCATTGAAAAACGTCCAGAAATGATTGAAGCTACTGACTGAATGAAAGGAGCTGGCATCTCACTCTCTTTGAATCTTCTTTATCATGCTAAGAGGAGCAGGAAAAAGCAAAAAATTTCAGAATTGCACCTTGCAATGCGGAGAAATTACTGTTTGTGCATTTACAATATTCATTGATTTTTGCCATTGAAAAACATCATGTTATTCATATACCAGAAATGTTTGAAGCTACTGACTGAATGAAAGGAGCTGGCATCTCACTCTCTTTGAATCTTCTTTATCATGCTAAGAGGAGCAGGAAAAAGCAAAAAATTTCAGAATTGCACCTTGCAATGCGGAGAAATTACTGTTTGTGCATTTACAATATTTATTGATTTTTGCCATTGAAAAACGTCCAGAAATGATTGAAGCTACTGACTGAATGAAAGGAGCTGGCATCTCACTCTCTTTGAATCTTCTTTATCATGCTAAGAGGAGCAGGAAAAAGCAAAAAATTTCAGAATTGCACCTTGCAATGCGGAGAAATTACTGTTTGTGCATTTACAATATTCATTGATTTTTGCCATTGAAAAACATCATGTTATTCATATACCAGAAATGTTTGAAGCTACTGACTGAATGAAAGGAGCTGGCATCTCACTCTCTTTGAATCTTCTTTATCAAGCTAAGAGGAGCAGGAAAAAGCAAAAAATTTCAGAATTGCACCTTGCAATGCGGATAAATTACTGTTTGTGCATTTACAATATTCATTGATTTTTGCCATTGAAATATTGTAAATGCACAAACAGTAATATCTCCACATTGCAAGGTGCAATTCTGAAATTTTTTGCTTTTTCCTGCTAATCCTAGCATGATAAAGAAGATTCAAAGAGAGTGAGATGCCAGCTCCTTTCATTCAGTCAGTAGCTTCAAACATTTCTGGACGTTTTTCAATGGCAAAAATCAATGAATATTGTAAATGCACAAACAGTAATATCTCCACATTGCAAGGTGCAATTCTGAAATTTTTTGCTTTTTCCTGTTAATCCTAGCATGATAAAGAAGATTCAAAGAGAGTGAGATGCCAGCTCCTTTCATTCAGTCAGTAGCTTCAAACATTTCTGGTATATGAAAAACATGTTTTTCAATGGCAAAAATCAATGAATATTGTAAATGCACAAACAGTAATATCTCCACATTGCAAGGTGCAATTCTGAAATTTTTTGCTTTTTCCTGCTAATCCTAGCATGATAAAGAAGATTCAAAGAGAGTGAGATGCCAGCTCCTTTCATTCAGTCAGTAGCTTCAAACATTTCTGGTATATGAAAAACATGTTTTTCAATGGCAAAAATCAATGAATATTGTAAATGCACAAACAGTAATATCTCCACATTGCAAGGTGCAATTCTGAAATTTTTTGATTTTTCCTGCTAATCCTAGCATGATAAAGAAGATTCAAAGAGAGTGAGATGCCAGCTCCTTTCATTCAGTCAGTAGCTTCAAACATTTCTGGTATATGAAAAACATGTTTTTCAATGGCAAAAATCAATGAATATTGTAAATGCACAAACAGTAATATCTCCACATTGCAAGGTGCAATTCTGAAATTTTTAGCTTTTTCCTGTTAATCCTAGCATGATAAAGAAGATTCAAAGAGAGTGAGATGCCAGCTCCTTTCATTCAGTCAGTAGCTTCAAACATTTCTGGACGTTTTTCAATGGCAAAAATCAATGAATATTGTAAATGCACAAACAGTAATATCTCCACATTGCAAAGTGCAATTCTGAAATTTTTTGCTTTTTCCTGTTAATCCTAGCATGATAAAGAAGATTCAAAGAGAGTGAGATGCCAGCTCCTTTCATTCAGTCAGTAGCTTCAAACATTTCTGGTATATGAAAAACATGTTTTTCAATGGCAAAAATCAATGAATATTGTAAATGCACAAACAGTAATATCTCCACATTGCAAGGTGCAATTCTGAAATTTTTTGCTTTTTCCTGCTAATCCTAGCATGATAAAGAAGATTCAAAGAGAGTGAGATGCCAGCTCCTTTCATTCAGTCAGTAGCTTCAAACATTTCTGGACGTTTTTCAATGGCAAAAATCAATGAATATTGTAAATGCACAAACAGTAATATCTCCACATTGCAAGGTGCAATTCTGAAATTTTTTGCTTTTTCCTGTTAATCCTAGCATGATAAAGAAGATTCAAAGAGAGTGAGATGCCAGCTCCTTTCATTCAGTCAGTAGCTTCAAACATTTCTGGTATATGAAAAACATGTTTTTCAATGGCAAAAATCAATGAATATTGTAAATGCACAAACAGTAATATCTCCACATTGCAAGGTGCAATTCTGAAATTTTTTGCTTTTTCCTGTTAATCCTAGCATGATAAAGAAGATTCAGAGTGAGATGCCAGCTCCTTTCATTCAGTCAGTAGCTTCAAACATTTCTGGTATATGAAAAACATGTTTTTCAATGGCAAAAATCAATGAATATTGTAAATGCACAAACAGTAATATCTCCACATTGCAAGGTGCAATTCTGAAATTTTTTGCTTTTTCCTGCTAATCCTAGCATGATAAAGAAGATTCAAAGAGAGTGAGATGCCAGCTCCTTTCATTCAGTCAGTAGCTTCAAATATTTCTGGTATATGAAAAACGTTTTTCAATGGCAAAAATCAATGAATATTGTAAATGCACAAACAGTAATATCTCCACAATGCAAGGTGCAATTCTGAAATTTTTTGCTTTTTCCTGCTAATCCTAGCATGATAAAGAAGATTCAAAGAGAGTGAGATGCCAGCTCCTTTCATTCAGTCAGTAGCTTCAAACATTTCTGGTATATGAAAAACATGTTTTTCAATGGCAAAAATCAATGAATATTGTAAATGCACAAACAGTAATATCTCCACATTGCAAGGTGCAATTCTGAAATTTTTAGCTTTTTCCTGTTAATCCTAGCATGATAAAGAAGATTCAAAGAGAGTGAGATGCCAGCTCCTTTCATTCAGTCAGTAGCTTCAAACATTTCTGGACGTTTTTCAATGGCTAAAATCAATGAATATTGTAAATTCACAAACAGTAATATCTCCACATTGCAAGGTGCAATTCTGAAATTTTTTGCTTTTTCCTGTTAATCCTAGCATGATAAAGAAGATTCAAAGAGAGTGAGATGCCAGCTCCTTTCATTCAGTCAGTAGCTTCAAACATTTCTGGTATATGAAAAACATGTTTTTCAATGGCAAAAATCAATGAATATTGTAAATGCACAAACAGTAATATCTCCACATTGCAAGGTGCAATTCTGAAATTTTTTGCTTTTTCCTGCTAATCCTAGCATGATAAAGAAGATTCAAAGAGAGTGAGATGCCAGCTCCTTTCATTCAGTCAGTAGCTTCAAACATTTCTGGACGTTTTTCAATGGCAAAAATCAATGAATATTGTAAATGCACAAACAGTAATATCTCCACATTGCAAGGTGCAATTCTGAAATTTTTTGCTTTTTCCTGTTAATCCTAGCATGATAAAGAAGATTCAAAGAGAGTGAGATGCCAGCTCCTTTCATTCAGTCAGTAGCTTCAAACATTTCTGGAATATGAAAAACATGTTTTTCAATGGCAAAAATCAATGAATATTGTAAATGCACAAACAGTAATATCTCCACATTGCAAGGTGCAATTCTGAAATTTTTTGATTTTTCCTGTTAATCCTAGCATGATAAAGAAGATTCAAAGAGAGTGAGATGCCAGCTCCTTTCATTCAGTCAGTAGCTTCAAACATTTCTGGTATATGAAAAACATGTTTTTCAATGGCAAAAATCAATGAATATTGTAAATGCACAAACAGTAATATCTCCACATTGCAAGGTGCAATTCTGAAATTTTTTGCTTTTTCCTGCTAATCCTAGCATGATAAAGAAGATTCAAAGAGAGTGAGATGCCAGCTCCTTTCATTCAGTCAGTAGCTTCAAACATTTCTGGTATATGAAAAACATGTTTTTCAATGGCAAAAATCAATGAATATTGTAAATGCACAAACAGTAATATCTCCACATTGCAAGGTGCAATTCTGAAATTTTTTGCTTTTTCCTGCTAATCCTAGCATGATAAAGAAGATTCAAAGAGAGTGAGATGCCAGCTCCTTTCATTCAGTCAGTAGCTTCAAACATTTCTGGACGTTTTTCAATGGCAAAAATCAATGAATATTGTAAATGCACAAACAGTAATATCTCCACATTGCAAGGTGCAATTCTGAAATTTTTTGCTTTTTCCTGTTAATCCTAGCATGATAAAGAAGATTCAAAGAGAGTGAGATGCCAGCTCCTTTCATTCAGTCAGTAGCTTCAAACATTTCTGGTATATGAAAAACATGTTTTTCAATGGCAAAAATCAATGAATATTGTAAATGCACAAACAGTAATATCTCCACATTGCAAGGTGCAATTCTGAAATTTTTTGCTTTTTCCTGTTAATCCTAGCATGATAAAGAAGATTCAAAGAGAGTGAGATGCCAGCTCCTTTCATTCAGTCAGTAGCTTCAAACATTTCTGGTATATGAAAAACATGTTTTTCAATGGCAAAAATCAATGAATATTGTAAATGCACAAACAGTAATATCTCCACATTGCAAGGTGCAATTCTGAAATTTTTTGCTTTTTCCTGCTAATCCTAGCATGATAAAGAAGATTCAAAGAGAGTGAGATGCCAGCTCCTTTCATTCAGTCAGTAGCTTCAAACATTTCTGGACGTTTTTCAATGGCAAAAATCAATGAATATTGTAAATGCACAAACAGTAATATCTCCACATTGCAAGGTGCAATTCTGAAATTTTTTGCTTTTTCCTGTTAATCCTAGCATGATAAAGAAGATTCAAAGAGAGTGAGATGCCAGCTCCTTTCATTCAGTCAGTAGCTTCAAACATTTCTGGTATATGAAAAACGTTTTTCAATGGCAAAAATCAATGAATATTGTAAATGCACAAACAGTAATATCTCCACATTGCAAGGTGCAATTCTGAATTTTGCTTTTTCCTGCTAATCCTAGCATGATAAAGAAGATTCAAAGAGAGTGAGATGCCAGCTCCTTTCATTCAGTCAGTAGCTTCAAACATTTCTGGACGTTTTTCAATGGCAAAAATCAATGAATATTGTAAATGCACAAACAGTAATATCTCCACATTGCAAGGTGCAATTCTGAAATTTTTTGCTTTTTCCTGTTAATCCTAGCATGATAAAGAAGATTCAAAGAGAGTGAGATGCCAGCTCCTTTCATTCAGTCAGTAGCTTCAAACATTTCTGGAATATGAAAAACATGTTTTTCAATGGCAAAAATCAATGAATATTGTAAATGCACAAACAGTAATATCTCCACATTGCAAGGTGCAATTCTGAAATTTTTTGATTTTTCCCGTTAATCCTAGCATGATAAAGAAGATTCAAAGAGAGTGAGATGCCAGCTCCTTTCATTCAGTCAGTAGCTTCAAACATTTCTGGTATATGAAAAACATGTTTTTCAATGGCAAAAATCAATGAATATTGTAAATGCACAAACAGTAATATCTCCACATTGCAAGGTGCAATTCTGAAATTTTTTGCTTTTTCCTGCTAATCCTAGCATGATAAAGAAGATTCAACGAGAGTGAGATGCCAGCTCCTTTCATTCAGTCAGTAGCTTCAAACATTTCTGGTATATGAAAAACATGTTTTTCAATGGCAAAAATCAATGAATATTGTAAATGCACAAACAGTAATATCTCCACATTGCAAGGTGCAATTCTGAAATTTTTTGCTTTTTCCTGCTAATCCTAGCATGATAAAGAAGATTCAAAGAGAGTGAGATGCCAGCTCCTTTCATTCAGTCAGTAGCTTCAAACATTTCTGGACATTTTTCAATGGCAAAAATCAATGAATATTGTAAATGCACAAACAGTAATATCTCCACATTGCAAGGTGCAATTCTGAAATTTTTTGCTTTTTCCTGTTAATCCTGGCATGATAAAGAAGATTCAAAGAGAGTGAGATGCCAGCTCCTTTCATTCAGTCAGTAGCTTCAAACATTTCTGGTATATGAAAAACATGTTTTTCAATGGCAAAAATCAATGAATATTGTAAATGCACAAACAGTAATATCTCCACATTGCAAGGTGCAATTCTGAAATTTTTTGCTTTTTCCTGTTAATCCTAGCATGATAAAGAAGATTCAAAGAGAGTGAGATGCCAGCTCCTTTCATTCAGTCAGTAGCTTCAAACATTTCTGGTATATGAAAAACATGTTTTTCAATGGCAAAAATCAATGAATATTGTAAATGCACAAACAGTAATATCTCCACATTGCAAGGTGCAATTCTGAAATTTTTTGCTTTTTCCTGCTAATCCTAGCATGATAAAGAAGATTCAAAGAGTGAGATGCCAGCTCCTTTCATTCAGTCAGTAGCTTCAAACATTTCTGGTATATGAAAAACATGTTTTTCAATGGCAAAAATCAATGAATATTGTAAATGCACAAACAGTAATATCTCCACATTGCAAGGTGCAATTCTGAAATTTTTTGCTTTTTCCTGTTAATCCTAGCATGATAAAGAAGATTCAAAAAGAGTGAGATGCCAGCTCCTTTCATTCAGTCAGTAGCTTCAAACATTTCTGGTATATGAAAAACATGTTTTTCAATGGCAAAAATCAATGAATATTGTAAATGCACAAACAGTAATATCTCCACATTGCAAGGTGCAATTCGGAAATTTTTTGCTTTTTCCTGCTAATCCTAGCATGATAAAGAAGATTCAAAGAGAGTGAGATGCCAGCTCCTTTCATTCAGTCAGTAGTTTCAAACATTTCTGGTATATGAATAACATGATGTTTTTCAATGGCAAAAATCAATGAATATTGTAAATGCACAAACAGTAATATCTCCACATTGCAAGGTGCAATTCTGAAATTTTTTGCTTTTTCCTGCTAATCCTAGCATGATAAAGAAGATTCAAAGAGAGTGAGATGCCAGCTCCTTTCATTCAGTCAGTAGCTTCAAACATTTCTGGACGTTTTTCAATGGCAAAAATCAATGAATATTGTAAATGCACAAACAGTAATATCTCCACATTGCAAGGTGCAATTCTGAAATTTTTTGCTTTTTCCTGTTAATCCTAGCATGATAAAGAAGATTCAAAGAGAGTGAGATGCCAGCTCCTTTCATTCAGTCAGTAGCTTCAAACATTTCTGGTATATGAAAAACATGTTTTTCAATGGCAAAAATCAATGAATATTGTAAATGCACAAACAGTAATATCTCCACATTGCAAGGTGCAATTCGGAAATTTTTTGCTTTTTCCTGCTAATCCTAGCATGATAAAGAAGATTCAAAGAGAGTGAGATGCCAGCTCCTTTCATTCAGTCAATAGCTTCAAACATTTCTGGTATATGAATAACATGATGTTTTTCAATGGCAAAAATCAATGAATATTGTAAATGCACACAGTAATATCTCCACATTGCAAGGTGCAATTCTGAAATTTTTTGCTTTTTCCTGCTAATCCTAGCATGATAAAGAAGATTCAAAGAGAGTGAGATGCCAGCTCCTTTCATTCAGTCAGTAGCTTCAAACATTTCTGGACGTTTTTCAATGGCAAAAATCAATGAATATTGTAAATGCACAAACAGTAATATCTCCACATTGCAAGGTGCAATTCTGAAATTTTTTGCTTTTTCCTGCTAATCCTAGCATGATAAAGAAGATTCAAAGAGAGTGAGATGCCAGCTCCTTTCATTCAGTCAGTAGCTTCAAACATTTCTGGTATATGAAAAACATGTTTTTCAATGGCAAAAATCAATGAATATTGTAAATGCACAAACAGTAATATCTCCACATTGCAAGGTGCAATTCTGAAATTTTTAGCTTTTTCCTGTTAATCCTAGCATGATAAAGAAGATTCAAAGAGAGTGAGATGCCAGCTCCTTTCATTCAGTCAGTAGCTTCAAACATTTCTGGTATATGAAAAACATGTTTTTCAATGGCAAAAATCAATGAATATTGTAAATGCACAAACAGTAATATCTCCACATTGCAAGGTGCAATTCTGAAATTTTTTGCTTTTTCCTGCTAATCCTAGCATGATAAAGAAGATTCAAAGAGAGTGAGATGCCAGCTCCTTTCATTCAGTCAGTAGCTTCAAACATTTCTGGTATATGAAAAACATGTTTTTCAATGGCAAAAATCAATGAATATTGTAAATGCACAAACAGTAATATCTCCACATTGCAAGGTGCAATTCGGAAATTTTTTGCTTTTTCCTGCTAATCCTAGCATGATAAAGAAGATTCAAAGAGAGTGAGATGCCAGCTCCTTTCATTCAGTCAGTAGTTTCAAACATTTCTGGTATATGAATAACATGATGTTTTTCAATGGCAAAAATCAATGAATATTGTAAATGCACAAACAGTAATATCTCCACATTGCAAGGTGCAATTCTGAAATTTTTTGCTTTTTCCTGCTAATCCTAGCATGATAAAGAAGATTCAAAGAGAGTGAGATGCCAGCTCCTTTCATTCAGTCAGTAGCTTCAAACATTTCTGGACGTTTTTCAATGGCAAAAATCAATGAATATTGTAAATGCACAAACAGTAATATCTCCACATTGCAAGGTGCAATTCTGAAATTTTTTGCTTTTTCCTGCTAATCCTAGCATGATAAAGAAGATTCAAAGAGTGAGATGCCAGCTCCTTTCATTCAGTCAGTAGCTTCAAACATTTCTGGTATATGAAAAACATGTTTTTCAATGGCAAAAATCAATGAATATTGTAAATGCACAAACAGTAATATCTCCACATTGCAAGGTGCAATTCTGAAATTTTTTGCTTTTTCCTGCTAATCCTAGCATGATAAAGAAGATTCAAAGAGTGAGATGCCAGCTCCTTTCATTCAGTCAGTAGCTTCAAACATTTCTGGTATATGAAAAACATGTTTTTCAATGGCAAAAATCAATGAATATTGTAAATGCACAAACAGTAATATCTCCACATTGCAAGGTGCAATTCTGAAATTTTTTGCTTTTTCCTGCTAATCCTAGCATGATAAAGAAGATTCAAAGAGAGTGAGATGCCAGCTCCTTTCATTCAGTCAGTAGCTTCAAACATTTCTGGTATATGAAAAACATGTTTTTCAATGGCAAAAATCAATGAATATTGTAAATGCACAAACAGTAATATCTCCACATTGCAAGGTGCAATTCGGAAATTTTTTGCTTTTTCCTGCTAATCCTAGCATGATAAAGAAGATTCAGAGAGTGAGATGCCAGCTCCTTTCATTCAGTCAGTAGCTTCAAACATTTCTGGACGTTTTTCAATGGCAAAAATCAATGAATATTGTAAATGCACAAACAGTAATATCTCCACATTGCAAGGTGCAATTCTGAAATTTTTTGCTTTTTCCTGTTAATCCTAGCATGATAAAGAAGATTCAAAGAGAGTGAGATGCCAGCTCCTTTCATTCAGTCAGTAGCTTCAAACATTTCTGGTATGTGAAAAACATGTTTTTCAATGGCAAAAATCAATGAATATTGTAAATGCACAAACAGTAATATCTCCACATTGCAAGGTGCAATTCTGAAATTTTTTGCTTTTTCCTGCTAATCCTAGCATGATAAAGAAGATTCAAAGAGAGTGAGATGCCAGCTCCTTTCATTCAGTCAGTAGCTTCAAACATTTCTGGTATATGAAAAACATGTTTTTCAATGGCAAAAATCAATGAATATTGTAAATGCACAAACAGTAATATCTCCACATTGCAAGGTGCAATTCTGAAATTTTTAGCTTTTTCCTGTTAATCCTAGCATGATAAAGAAGATTCAAAGAGAGTGAGATGCCAGCTCCTTTCATTCAGTCAGTAGCTTCAAACATTTCTGGTATATGAAAAACATGTTTTTCAATGGCAAAAATCAATGAATATTGTAAATGCACAAACAGTAATATCTCCACATTGCAAGGTGCAATTCTGAAATTTTTTGCTTTTTCCTGCTAATCCTAGCATGATAAAGAAGATTCAAAGAGAGTGAGATGCCAGCTCCTTTCATTCAGTCAGTAGCTTCAAACATTTCTGGTATATGAAAAACATGTTTTTCAATGGCAAAAATCAATGAATATTGTAAATGCACAAACAGTAATATCTCCACATTGCAAGGTGCAATTCGGAAATTTTTTGCTTTTTCCTGCTAATCCTAGCATGATAAAAGATTCAAAGAGAGTGAGATGCCAGCTCCTTTCATTCAGTCAGTAGCTTCAAACATTTCTGGTATATGAATAACATGATGTTTTTCAATGGCAAAAATCAATGAATATTGTAAATGCACAAACAGTAATATCTCCACATTGCAAGGTGCAATTCTGAAATTTTTTGCTTTTTCCTGCTAATCCTAGCATGATAAAGAAGATTCAAAGAGAGTGAGATGCCAGCTCCTTTCATTCAGTCAGTAGCTTCAAACATTTCTGGACGTTTTTCAATGGCAAAAATCAATGAATATTGTAAATGCACAAACAGTAATATCTCCACATTGCAAGGTGCAATTCTGAAATTTTTTGCTTTTTCCTGTTAATCCTAGCATGATAAAGAAGATTCAAAGAGAGTGAGATGCCAGCTCCTTTCATTCAGTCAGTAGCTTCAAACATTTCTGGTATATGAAAAACATGTTTTTCAATGGCAAAAATCAATGAATATTGTAAATGCACAAACAGTAATATCTCCACATTGCAAGGTGCAAATCTGAAATTTTTTGCTTTTTCCTGCTAATCCTAGCATGATAAAGAAGATTCAAAGAGTGAGATGCCAGCTCCTTTCATTCAGTCAGTAGCTTCAAACATTTCTGGTATATGAAAAACATGTTTTTCAATGGCAAAAATCAATGAATATTGTAAATGCACAAACAGTAATATCTCCACATTGCAAGGTGCAATTCTGAAATTTTTTGCTTTTTCCTGCTAATCCTAGCATGATAAAGAAGATTCAAAGAGTGAGATGCCAGCTCCTTTCATTCAGTCAGTAGCTTCAAACATTTCTGGTATATGAAAAACATGTTTTTCAATGGCAAAAATCAATGAATATTGTAAATGCACAAACAGTAATATCTCCACATTGCAAGGTGCAATTCTGAAATTTTTTGCTTTTTCCTGCTAATCCTAGCATGATAAAGAAGATTCAAAGAGAGTGAGATGCCAGCTCCTTTCATTCAGTCAGTAGCTTCAAACATTTCTGGTATATGAAAAACATGTTTTTCAATGGCAAAAATCAATGAATATTGTAAATGCACAAACAGTAATATCTCCACATTGCAAGGTGCAATTCTGAAATTTTTTGCTTTTTCCTGCTAATCCTAGCATGATAAAGAAGATTCAAAGAGAGTGAGATGCCAGCTCCTTTCATTCAGTCAGTAGCTTCAAACATTTCTGGACGTTTTTCAATGGCAAAAATCAATGAATATTGTAAATGCACAAACAGTAATATCTCCACATTGCAAGGTGCAATTCTGAAATTTTTTGCTTTTTCCTGTTAATCCTAGCATGATAAAGAAGATTCAAAGAGAGTGAGATGCCAGCTCCTTTCATTCAGTCAGTAGCTTCAAACATTTCTGGTATATGAAAAACATGTTTTTCAATGGCAAAAATCAATGAATATTGTAAATGCACAAACAGTAATATCTCCACATTGCAAGGTGCAATTCTGAAATTTTTTGCTTTTTCCTGCTAATCCTAGCATGATAAAGAAGATTCAAAGAGAGTGAGATGCCAGCTCCTTTCATTCAGTCAGTAGCTTCAAACATTTCTGGTATATGAAAAACATGTTTTTCAATGGCAAAAATCAATGAATATTGTAAATGCACAAACAGTAATATCTCCACATTGCAAGGTGCAATTCTGAAATTTTTTGCTTTTTCCTGCTAATCCTAGCATGATAAAGAAGATTCAAAGAGAGTGAGATGCCAGCTCCTTTCATTCAGTCAGTAGCTTCAAACATTTCTGGTATATGAAAAACATGTTTTTCAATGGCAAAAATCAATGAATATTGTAAATGCACAAACAGTAATATCTCCACATTGCAAGGTGCAATTCTGAAATTTTTAGCTTTTTCCTGTTAATCCTAGCATGATAAAGAAGATTCAAAGAGAGTGAGATGCCAGCTCCTTTCATTCAGTCAGTAGCTTCAAACATTTCTGGACGTTTTTCAATGGCAAAAATCAATGAATATTGTAAATGCACAAACAGTAATATCTCCACATTGCAAGGTGCAATTCTGAAATTTTTTGCTTTTTCCTGTTAATCCTAGCATGATAAAGAAGATTCAAAGAGAGTGAGATGCCAGCTCCTTTCATTCAGTCAGTAGCTTCAAACATTTCTGGTATATGAAAAACATGTTTTTCAATGGCAAAAATCAATGAATATTGTAAATGCACAAACAGTAATATCTCCACATTGCAAGGTGCAATTCTGAAATTTTTTGCTTTTTCCTGCTAATCCTAGCATGATAAAGAAGATTCAAAGAGAGTGAGATGCCAGCTCCTTTCATTCAGTCAGTAGCTTCAAACATTTCTGGTATATGAAAAACATGTTTTTCAATGGCAAAAATCAATGAATATTGTAAATGCACAAACAGTAATATCTCCACATTGGAAGGTGCAATTCTGAAATTTTTAGCTTTTTCCTGTTAATCCTAGCATGATAAAGAAGATTCAAAGAGAGTGAGATGCCAGCTCCTTTCATTCAGTCAGTAGCTTCAAACATTTCTGGACGTTTTTCAATGGCAAAAATCAATGAATATTGTAAATGCACAAACAGTAATATCTCCACATTGCAAGGTGCAATTCTGAAATTTTTTGCTTTTTCCTGCTAATCCTAGCATGATAAAGAAGATTCAAAGAGAGTGAGATGCCAGCTCCTTTCATTCAGTCAGTAGCTTCAAACATTTCTGGTATATGAAAAACATGTTTTTCAATGGCAAAAATCAATGAATATTGTAAATGCACAAACAGTAATATCTCCACATTGCAAGGTGCAATTCTGAAATTTTTAGCTTTTTCCTGTTAATCCTAGCATGATAAAGAAGATTCAAAGAGAGTGAGATGCCAGCTCCTTTCATTCAGTCAGTAGCTTCAAACATTTCTGGTATATGAAAAACATGTTTTTCAATGGCAAAAATCAATGAATATTGTAAATGCACAAACAGTAATATCTCCACATTGCAAGGTGCAATTCGGAAATTTTTTGCTTTTTCCTGCTAATCCTAGCATGATAAAGAAGATTCAAAGAGAGTGAGATGCCAGCTCCTTTCATTCAGTCAGTAGCTTCAAACATTTCTGGTATATGAATAACATGATGTTTTTCAATGGCAAAAATCAATGAATATTGTAAATGCACAAACAGTAATATCTCCACATTGCAAGGTGCAATTCTGAAATTTTTTGCTTTTTCCTGCTAATCCTAGCATGATAAAGAAGATTCAAAGAGAGTGAGATGCCAGCTCCTTTCATTCAGTCAGTAGCTTCAAACATTTCTGGACGTTTTTCAATGGCAAAAATCAATGAATATTGTAAATGCACAAACAGTAATATCTCCACATTGCAAGGTGCAATTCTGAAATTTTTTGCTTTTTCCTGTTAATCCTAGCATGATAAAGAAGATTCAAAGAGAGTGAGATGCCAGCTCCTTTCATTCAGTCAGTAGCTTCAAACATTTCTGGTATATGAAAAACATGTTTTTCAATGGCAAAAATCAATGAATATTGTAAATGCACAAACAGTAATATCTCCACATTGCAAGGTGCAATTCTGAAATTTTTAGCTTTTTCCTGTTAATCCTAGCATGATAAAGAAGATTCAAAGAGAGTGAGATGCCAGCTCCTTTCATTCAGTCAGTAGCTTCAAACATTTCTGGTATATGAAAAACATGTTTTTCAATGGCAAAAATCAATGAATATTGTAAATGCACAAACAGTAATATCTCCACATTGCAAGGTGCAATTCTGAAATTTTTTGCTTTTTCCTGCTAATCCTAGCATGATAAAGAAGATTCAAAGAGAGTGAGATGCCAGCTCCTTTCATTCAGTCAGTAGCTTCAAACATTTCTGGTATATGAAAAACATGTTTTTCAATGGCAAAAATCAATGAATATTGTAAATGCACAAACAGTAATATCTCCACATTGCAAGGTGCAATTCGGAAATTTTTTGCTTTTTCCTGCTAATCCTAGCATGATAAAGAAGATTCAAAGAGAGTGAGATGCCAGCTCCTTTCATTCAGTCAGTAGCTTCAAACATTTCTGGTATATGAATAACATGATGTTTTTCAATGGCAAAAATCAATGAATATTGTAAATGCACAAACAGTAATATCTCCACATTGCAAGGTGCAATTCTGAAATTTTTTGCTTTTTCCTGCTAATCCTAGCATGATAAAGAAGATTCAAAGAGAGTGAGATGCCAGCTCCTTTCATTCAGTCAGTAGCTTCAAACATTTCTGGACGTTTTTCAATGGCAAAAATCAATGAATATTGTAAATGCACAAACAGTAATATCTCCACATTGCAAGGTGCAATTCTGAAATTTTTTGCTTTTTCCTGTTAATCCTAGCATGATAAAGAAGATTCAAAGAGAGTGAGATGCCAGCTCCTTTCATTCAGTCAGTAGCTTCAAACATTTCTGGTATATGAAAAACATGTTTTTCAATGGCAAAAATCAATGAATATTGTAAATGCACAAACAGTAATATCTCCACATTGCAAGGTGCAATTCTGAAATTTTTTGCTTTTTCCTGCTAATCCTAGCATGATAAAGAAGATTCAAAGAGTGAGATGCCAGCTCCTTTCATTCAGTCAGTAGCTTCAAACATTTCTGGTATATGAAAAACATGTTTTTCAATGGCAAAAATCAATGAATATTGTAAATGCACAAACAGTAATATCTCCACATTGCAAGGTGCAATTCTGAAATTTTTTGCTTTTTCCTGCTAATCCTAGCATGATAAAGAAGATTCAAAGAGTGAGATGCCAGCTCCTTTCATTCAGTCAGTAGCTTCAAACATTTCTGGTATATGAAAAACATGTTTTTCAATGGCAAAAATCAATGAATATTGTAAATGCACAAACAGTAATATCTCCACATTGCAAGGTGCAATTCTGAAATTTTTTGCTTTTTCCTGCTAATCCTAGCATGATAAAGAAGATTCAAAGAGAGTGAGATGCCAGCTCCTTTCATTCAGTCAGTAGCTTCAAACATTTCTGGTATATGAAAAACATGTTTTTCAATGGCAAAAATCAATGAATATTGTAAATGCACAAACAGTAATATCTCCACATTGCAAGGTGCAATTCTGAAATTTTTTGCTTTTTCCTGCTAATCCTAGCATGATAAAGAAGATTCAAAGAGAGTGAGATGCCAGCTCCTTTCATTCAGTCAGTAGCTTCAAACATTTCTGGACGTTTTTCAATGGCAAAAATCAATGAATATTGTAAATGCACAAACAGTAATATCTCCACATTGCAAGGTGCAATTCTGAAATTTTTTGCTTTTTCCTGTTAATCCTAGCATGATAAAGAAGATTCAAAGAGAGTGAGATGCCAGCTCCTTTCATTCAGTCAGTAGCTTCAAACATTTCTGGTATATGAAAAACATGTTTTTCAATGGCAAAAATCAATGAATATTGTAAATGCACAAACAGTAATATCTCCACATTGCAAGGTGCAATTCTGAAATTTTTTGCTTTTTCCTGCTAATCCTAGCATGATAAAGAAGATTCAAAGAGAGTGAGATGCCAGCTCCTTTCATTCAGTCAGTAGCTTCAAACATTTCTGGTATATGAAAAACATGTTTTTCAATGGCAAAAATCAATGAATATTGTAAATGCACAAACAGTAATATCTCCACATTGCAAGGTGCAATTCTGAAATTTTTTGCTTTTTCCTGCTAATCCTAGCATGATAAAGAAGATTCAAAGAGAGTGAGATGCCAGCTCCTTTCATTCAGTCAGTAGCTTCAAACATTTCTGGTATATGAAAAACATGTTTTTCAATGGCAAAAATCAATGAATATTGTAAATGCACAAACAGTAATATCTCCACATTGCAAGGTGCAATTCTGAAATTTTTAGCTTTTTCCTGTTAATCCTAGCATGATAAAGAAGATTCAAAGAGAGTGAGATGCCAGCTCCTTTCATTCAGTCAGTAGCTTCAAACATTTCTGGACGTTTTTCAATGGCAAAAATCAATGAATATTGTAAATGCACAAACAGTAATATCTCCACATTGCAAGGTGCAATTCTGAAATTTTTTGCTTTTTCCTGTTAATCCTAGCATGATAAAGAAGATTCAAAGAGAGTGAGATGCCAGCTCCTTTCATTCAGTCAGTAGCTTCAAACATTTCTGGTATATGAAAAACATGTTTTTCAATGGCAAAAATCAATGAATATTGTAAATGCACAAACAGTAATATCTCCACATTGCAAGGTGCAATTCTGAAATTTTTTGCTTTTTCCTGCTAATCCTAGCATGATAAAGAAGATTCAAAGAGAGTGAGATGCCAGCTCCTTTCATTCAGTCAGTAGCTTCAAACATTTCTGGTATATGAAAAACATGTTTTTCAATGGCAAAAATCAATGAATATTGTAAATGCACAAACAGTAATATCTCCACATTGGAAGGTGCAATTCTGAAATTTTTAGCTTTTTCCTGTTAATCCTAGCATGATAAAGAAGATTCAAAGAGAGTGAGATGCCAGCTCCTTTCATTCAGTCAGTAGCTTCAAACATTTCTGGACGTTTTTCAATGGCAAAAATCAATGAATATTGTAAATGCACAAACAGTAATATCTCCACATTGCAAGGTGCAATTCTGAAATTTTTTGCTTTTTCCTGTTAATCCTAGCATAGAATCATAGAATCATAGAATGGTAGAGTTGGAAGGGACCTCCTGGGTCATCTGGTCCAACCCCCTGCTCAAAGCAGGATTCACTAAATCATCTCAGACAGATGTCTGTCCAGCCTCTGTTTGAAGACGTCCATTGAAGGGGAACTCACCACCTCTCGTGGCAGCCTGTTCCACTCATTAATCACCCTAACTGTCAAAAAGTTTTTTCTAATATCTAATCTGTGTCTCCTTCCATTTAGTTTCATCCCATTGCTTCTAGTCTTTCCTTGTGCAAATGAGAATAAAGATGATCCTTCTACAATGTGACAGCCCTTGACATATTTGTAGACAGCTATTAAGTCTCCTCTCAGTCTTCTTTTTTGCAAGCTAAACATTCCCAAATCCTGCAACCGTTCCTCATAGGACATGGTTTGCAGACCAGTCACCATTCTGGTCGCTCTTCTCTGAACTTGCTCCAGTTTGTCTATGTCTTTTTTAAAATGTGGTGCCCAAAACTGTACACAGTATTCCAGATGAGGTCTGACCAAAGAGGAGTAAAGACCGATAATGACTTCACGTGATCTAGACTGTATGCTTCTGTTAATACATCCCAGAATTGTATTTGCCTTTTTTGCTGCTGCATCACACTGTTGACTCATGTTCAGTCTATGATCTATTAGTATACCTAAGTCTTTTTCACATGTACTGTTGCTTAGCTCTATTCCTCCCATTCTGTATATGCTTTTTTCATTTTTATTGCCCAGATGTACTACTTTGCATTTTTCCCTGTTAAAAACCATTCTGTTGGTTGCTGCCCACTGCTCCAGTTTATTTAGGTCTTTTTGAATCCTCTCTCTCTCTTCTCTAGTATTAGCTATCCCTCCTAGCTTTGTGTCATCAGCAAATTTAATCAGTTTACCCTCAATTCCTTCATCTAAATCATTGATAAAGATGTTGAACAATACAGGTCCCAGGACGGAGCCCTGTGGTACCCCACTTGAGACATTCATCCAGCTGGATGTGAAGCCATTTACAACCACCCTTTGAGTCCGATCACTAAGCCAGTTATGAATCCACCTAACAGTTGCCTGGTCCATTGCATACTTGGTCATTTTTTCAATAAGGATGGTGTGAGATACTTTGTCAAATGCTTTGCTGAAGTCAAGATATACTATATCTACAGCATTTTCCTGATCCACCCAGTCAGTGATTCTGTCATAGAAGGAAATTAAGTTAGTCTGACATGACTTGTTAGTTACAAACCCATGCTGACTCTGGTTAATCACTTCATTCTTATCCATGTACTTACATACATGTTGTTTAATAATTTGTTCAAAGATCTTTCCTGGTATAGAAGTCAGACTCACCGGCCTGTAGTTCCCTGGGTCCACCTTCTTCCCCTTTTTGAAGATAGGAATAACATTTGCTCTTCTCCAGTCTTCTGGGACTTCTCCTGTTCTCCAAGAATTTTCAAAGATTATGGAGAGTGGTTCTAAAATTTCTTCTATGATCTCCTTCAGTACTCTGAGGTGTAATTCATCTGGACCTGGAGACTTGAACTCATTTATGTTAGCTAAATATTCCCTCACAATCTTTCTGTTTACAGATAACTTGGATTCCTCTATTCCTCTAAAAGGACAGTGAAGATCAGTTGATGTTACATTTTCTTTCTGAGAGAAAACAGATGCAAAATAGGAATTAAAAAGTTCGGCCTTCTCAACATCCTCTCTTACCATTTCTCCATTTTCATCCTGTAAAAAGCCTATAGCATCTTTGACTTTTCTTTTACTTTTGACATACCCCCAAAATCCTTTTTTATTGCTTTTGACATCTCTTGCAAGCCTTAATTCATTGTCAGCTTTAGCTAACCTGATACGTGCCCTACAGGATCTGCAGACTGCATTATAATCTTCTTTAGATATGCCTCCCTCTTTCCATTTAATAAACATTTCTTTCTTTCTTTTTAGCATGTGTTTAAGTTCTGTGTTCATCCATCCTGGTTTCCTTAAATGCTTCCCATTCTTCCTACTTTTCGGGATTGTTAACGATTGTGCTTTGAGAATCTCATTTTTAAAAATTTCCCATCCTTCCTGGACATTTTTGTCCTTAAGGACATCCAGCCATTGGATCCCTCCTATTCTCTTTCTGAGTCTCTTAAAATCTGCCTTTCTAAAATCTAACCTTGAAGTTTGAGTCTTCACATGTCTTCCTCCTCTAGTTATCCAAAATTCTATAATAGCATGATCGCTGCCTCCTAGCGTCCCAGCCACCTTTACCTCCTCAACCATTTCCTCCCTGTTTATAAGGATTAGATCCAAAGTAGCAGATCCCCTTGTTTTCTCCCCTACCTTTTGGAAGATAAAGTTGTCAGCAAGAGAGGATAAGAATTTGCTTGACCTGTTAGTTTTACTTGAGAGAGATTCCCAACAAATGTCTGGATAGTTGAAATCTCCCATGACCACTACGTCATATTTTTTGGAGAACTTGGTCATTTGATACATAAAGAGTTCATCCATATCTTCAGCTTGCCCAGGTGGCCTGTAGTAAATGCCTACAATGGTGTCCTTTCCGTTGTTCTCTCCTTGTATTCTTACCCAAACAGTTTCCACAGAACTCTCTGAAGCTTCAATCTCTGTGCAGATATACGCTTTTCTAACATACAATGCGACACCTCCTCCTCGTTTATCAAGTCTGTTTCTTGCAAATAAGTTGTATCCTTTTAGCCTTTTATTCCAATCATGTGTATCGTCCCACCAAGTTTCAGTGATTCCAATAACATCATATTCCTTTTCCTGCGTTAGTAGTTCCAATTCTCCTTGTTTGTTGCCCATGCTTTGTGCATTTGTATAAAAACATTTTAGTTTGTGATTGGTTTCTCTTCCTCCCATATTTTTATTATTTAAATTGTTTTGTCTTTGTTCTTCCTTTCCACTTCCAGTAGCAGAGATCTCAATAGTATTTGTCAGCTGTATGGCTTTTTCTGGCCTTTTGCTTCCTTTCCCACATTGTTCTAGTTTAAAGCTCTCCTGATGAGTGTAGCAAGGCGACTTCCAAATACATGTTTTCCAGTCTTCGTAAGGTGCACCCCATCTCTAGCAAGTAGTCCATCGTATAGGTAATTCATTCCGTGATCCAGAAATCCAAATCCTTGTTGACGGCACCATCGACGTAGCCAGTTGTTCACCTGTAGAATCTTATTCCACCTCATTGTTCCATGGCCATCCACTGGGATGATGGATGAGAAGACGACCTGTGCTCCCAATTCTTTCACTTTCTTGCCTAAGTCTTCAAAGTCACTGCAGATGGTTTCCAGGTCCTTTCTTGCGGTGTCATTTGTCCCCACATGTATTAGCAGGAATGGGTAGTGATCTGTAGGTCTGAAGAGTCTTGATATCCTGTCAGACACATCTTTAATTTTTGCTCCTGGAAGACAGCACATTTCTCTTGAGGTTATGTCTGGTCTGCAGATAGCGGCCTCTGTTCCTCTTAACAGGGAATCCCCCATGACCACCACTCTCCGTTTTTTCTTGACAACATTCTTCTTTCTCCATCTAGGAGGATTCTGAGGGCTTACAAGGTTATTCATTGCTGGCAAAGTCTTATTTTGCTGTATTTCTTCATGGTTCTCCTGCGTGAGAGCCTGGTACTGGTTCCTGAGCAGTATGGGTGCTGACTGCCTCTCGATCCTCCTACTTCTCTGGGTCACATGCTTCCATTCCTCTGTTTCCTCAGGTGCAGTTAGAATTTCTTCTCTTTCTGAATCATGAAGAGATAATTCTGCTCTGTCTAAGAACTCTTCACCTTCCTTAATGATTTTCAAGGTAGTTAACCTCTCTTCTAGATTTCGCAACTTTTCCTCCAACAGGGACACAAGCTTGCATTTCTGGCATGTGAAGTTTGGCTTTTCCACTGGCAAGTCTGTGAACATGTAGCAGGATATGCAGCTCACCAAATGGCTCCTGGACTCTTCCATGTTCTTACTGTTAATGTTCTGAAAACAGTGAAAAAAAAAAAGCTTAAAAAAAAAAAAAGCCTCAAAATGCGCGCGGTTTACCGATGTCCTCTTTTCATCTCCAACAGCCAAAATCCAGTGTTCTTTGAGCTCGCGGAGACTCTTCACTTACCCCAAAATGCAGTGGGAATATGCAAATTATCTCCTCAGGACTCCTCCCCTGGTTTACCGATGTCCTCTTTTCAGCTCCAACAGCCAAAATCCAGTGTTCTTTGAGCTCGCGGAGACTCTTCACTTACCCCAAAATGCAGTGGGAATATGCAAATTATCTCCTCAGGACTCCTCCCCTGGTTTACCGATGTCCTCTTTTCAGCTCCAACAGCCAAAATCCAGTGTTCTTTGAGCTCGCGGAGACTCTTCACTTACCCCAAAATGCAGTGGGAATATGCAAATTATCTCCTCAGGACTCCTCCCCTGGTTTACCGATGTCCTCTTTTCAGCTCCAACAGCCAAAATCCAGTGTTCTTTGAGCTCGCGGAGACTCTTCACTTACCCCAAAATGCAGTGGGAATATGCAAATTATCTCCTCAGGACTCCTCCCCTGGTTTACCGATGTCCTCTTTTCAGCTCCAACAGCCAAAATCCAGTGTTCTTTGAGCTCGCGGAGACTCTTCACTTACCCCAAAATGCAGTGGGAATATGCAAATTATCTCCTCAGGACTCCTCCCCTGGAGATAAAGAAGATTCAAAGAGAGTGAGATGCCAGCTCCTTTCATTCAGTCAGTAGCTTCAAACATTTCTGGTATATGAAAAACATGTTTTTCAATGGCAAAAATCAATGAATATTGTAAATGCACAAACAGTAATATCTCCACATTGCAAGGTGCAATTCTGAAATTTTTTGCTTTTTCCTGCTAATCCTAGCATGATAAAGAAGATTCAAAGAGAGTGAGATGCCAGCTCCTTTCATTCAGTCAGTAGCTTCAAACATTTCTGGTATATGAAAAACATGTTTTTCAATGGCAAAAATCAATGAATATTGTAAATGCACAAACAGTAATATCTCCACATTGCAAGGTGCAATTCTGAAATTTTTTGCTTTTTCCTGCTAATCCTAGCATGATAAAGAAGATTCAAAGAGAGTGAGATGCCAGCTCCTTTCATTCAGTCAGTAGCTTCAAACATTTCTGGACGTTTTTCAATGGCAAAAATCAATGAATATTGTAAATGCACAAACAGTAATATCTCCACATTGCAAGGTGCAATTCTGAAATTTTTTGCTTTTTCCTGTTAATCCTAGCATGATAAAGAAGATTCAAAGAGAGTGAGATGCCAGCTCCTTTCATTCAGTCAGTAGCTTCAAACATTTCTGGTATATGAAAAACATGTTTTTCAATGGCAAAAATCAATGAATATTGTAAATGCACAAACAGTAATATCTCCACATTGCAAGGTGCAATTCTGAAATTTTTTCTTTTTCCTGCTAATCCTAGCATGATAAAGAAGATTCAAAGAGAGTGAGATGCCAGCTCCTTTCATTCAGTCAGTAGCTTCAAACATTTCTGGTATATGAAAAACATGTTTTTCAATGGCAAAAATCAATGAATATTGTAAATGCACAAACAGTAATATCTCCACATTGCAAGGTGCAATTCTGAAATTCTTTGCTTTTTCCTGCTAATCCTAGCATGATAAAGAAGATTCAAAGAGAGTGAGATGCCAGCTCCTTTCATTCAGTCAGTAGCTTCAAACATTTCTGGTATATGAAAAACATGTTTTTCAATGGCAAAAATCAATGAATATTGTAAATGCACAAACAGTAATATCTCCACATTGCAAGGTGCAATTCTGAAATTTTTTGCTTTTTCCTGCTAATCCAAGCATGATAAAGAAGATTCAAAGAGAGTGAGATGCCAGCTCCTTTCATTCAGTCAGTAGCTTCAAACATTTCTGGACGTTTTTCAATGGCAAAAATCAATGAATATTGTAAATGCACAAACAGTAATATCTCCACATTGCAAGGTGCAATTCTGAAATTTTTTGCTTTTTCCTGTTAATCCTAGCATGATAAAGAAGATTCAAAGAGAGTGAGATGCCAGCTCCTTTCATTCAGTCAGTAGCTTCAAACATTTCTGGTATATGAAAAACATGTTTTTCAATGGCAAAAATCAATGAATATTGTAAATGCACAAACAGTAATATCTCCACATTGCAAGGTGCAATTCTGAAATTTTTTGCTTTTTCCTGCTAATCCTAGCATGATAAAGAAGATTCAAAGAGAGTGAGATGCCAGCTCCTTTCATTCAGTCAGTAGCTTCAAACATTTCTGGTATATGAAAAACATGTTTTTCAATGGCAAAAATCAATGAATATTGTAAATGCACAAACAGTAATATCTCCACATTGCAAGGTGCAATTCTGAAATTTTTTTCTTTTTCCTGCTAATCCTAGCATGATAAAGAAGATTCAAAGAGAGTGAGATGCCAGCTCCTTTCATTCAGTCAGTAGCTTCAAACATTTCTGGACGTTTTTCAATGGCAAAAATCAATGAATATTGTAAATGCACAAACAGTAATATCTCCACATTGCAAGGTGCAATTCTGAAATTTTTTTCTTTTTCCTGCTAATCCTAGCATGATAAAGAAGATTCAAAGAGAGTGAGATGCCAGCTCCTTTCATTCAGTCAGTAGCTTCAAACATTTCTGGACGTTTTTCAATGGCAAAAATCAATGAATATTGTAAATGCACAAACAGTAATATCTCCACATTGCAAGGTGCAATTCTGAAATTTTTTGCTTTTTCCTGCTAATCCTAGCATGATAAAGAAGATTCAAAGAGAGTGAGATGCCAGCTCCTTTCATTCAGTCAGTAGCTTCAAACATTTCTGGACGTTTTTCAATGGCAAAAATCAATGAATATTGTAAATGCACAAACAGTAATATCTCCACATTGCAAGGTGCAATTCTGAAATTTTTTGCTTTTTCCTGTTAATCCTAGCATGATAAAGAAGATTCAAAGAGAGTGAGATGCCAGCTCCTTTCATTCAGTCAGTAGCTTCAAACATTTCTGGTATATGAAAAACATGTTTTTCAATGGCAAAAATCAATGAATATTGTAAATGCACAAACAGTAATATCTCCACATTGCAAGGTGCAATTCTGAAATTTTTTGCTTTTTCCTGCTAATCCTAGCATGATAAAGAAGATTCAAAGAGAGTGAGATGCCAGCTCCTTTCATTCAGTCAGTAGCTTCAAACATTTCTGGTATATGAAAAACATGTTTTTCAATGGCAAAAATCAATGAATATTGTAAATGCACAAACAGTAATATCTCCACATTGCAAGGTGCAATTCTGAAATTCTTTGCTTTTTCCTGCTAATCCTAGCATGATAAAGAAGATTCAAAGAGAGTGAGATGCCAGCTCCTTTCATTCAGTCAGTAGCTTCAAACATTTCTGGTATATGAAAAACATGTTTTTCAATGGCAAAAATCAATGAATATTGTAAATGCACAAACAGTAATATCTCCACATTGCAAGGTGCAATTCTGAAATTTTTTGCTTTTTCCTGCTAATCCTAGCATGATAAAGAAGATTCAAAGAGAGTGAGATGCCAGCTCCTTTCATTCAGTCAGTAGCTTCAAACATTTCTGGACGTTTTTCAATGGCAAAAATCAATGAATATTGTAAATGCACAAACAGTAATATCTCCACATTGCAAGGTGCAATTCTGAAATTTTTTGCTTTTTCCTGTTAATCCTAGCATGATAAAGAAGATTCAAAGAGAGTGAGATGCCAGCTCCTTTCATTCAGTCAGTAGCTTCAAACATTTCTGGTATATGAAAAACATGTTTTTCAATGGCAAAAATCAATGAATATTGTAAATGCACAAACAGTAATATCTCCACATTGCAAGGTGCAATTCTGAAATTTTTTGCTTTTTCCTGCTAATCCTAGCATGATAAAGAAGATTCAAAGAGAGTGAGATGCCAGCTCCTTTCATTCAGTCAGTAGCTTCAAACATTTCTGGTATATGAAAAACATGTTTTTCAATGGCAAAAATCAATGAATATTGTAAATGCACAAACAGTAATATCTCCACATTGCAAGGTGCAATTCTGAAATTTTTTTCTTTTTCCTGCTAATCCTAGCATGATAAAGAAGATTCAAAGAGAGTGAGATGCCAGCTCCTTTCATTCAGTCAGTAGCTTCAAACATTTCTGGACGTTTTTCAATGGCAAAAATCAATGAATATTGTAAATGCACAAACAGTAATATCTCCACATTGCAAGGTGCAATTCTGAAATTTTTTGCTTTTTCCTGTTAATCCTAGCATGATAAAGAAGATTCAAAGAGAGTGAGATGCCAGCTCCTTTCATTCAGTCAGTAGCTTCAAACATTTCTGGTATATGAAAAACATGTTTTTCAATGGCAAAAATCAATGAATATTGTAAATGCACAAACAGTAATATCTCCACATTGCAAGGTGCAATTCTGAAATTTTTTGCTTTTTCCTGCTAATCCTAGCATGATAAAGAAGATTCAAAGAGAGTGAGATGCCAGCTCCTTTCATTCAGTCAGTAGCTTCAAACATTTCTGGTATATGAAAAACATGTTTTTCAATGGCAAAAATCAATGAATATTGTAAATGCACAAACAGTAATATCTCCACATTGCAAGGTGCAATTCTGAAATTCTTTGCTTTTTCCTGCTAATCCTAGCATGATAAAGAAGATTCAAAGAGAGTGAGATGCCAGCTCCTTTCATTCAGTCAGTAGCTTCAAACATTTCTGGTATATGAAAAACATGTTTTTCAATGGCAAAAATCAATGAATATTGTAAATGCACAAACAGTAATATCTCCACATTGCAAGGTGCAATTCTGAAATTTTTTGCTTTTTCCTGCTAATCCTAGCATGATAAAGAAGATTCAAAGAGAGTGAGATGCCAGCTCCTTTCATTCAGTCAGTAGCTTCAAACATTTCTGGACGTTTTTCAATGGCAAAAATCAATGAATATTGTAAATGCACAAACAGTAATATCTCCACATTGCAAGGTGCAATTCTGAAATTTTTTGCTTTTTCCTGTTAATCCTAGCATGATAAAGAAGATTCAAAGAGAGTGAGATGCCAGCTCCTTTCATTCAGTCAGTAGCTTCAAACATTTCTGGTATATGAAAAACATGTTTTTCAATGGCAAAAATCAATGAATATTGTAAATGCACAAACAGTAATATCTCCACATTGCAAGGTGCAATTCTGAAATTTTTTGCTTTTTCCTGCTAATCCTAGCATGATAAAGAAGATTCAAAGAGAGTGAGATGCCAGCTCCTTTCATTCAGTCAGTAGCTTCAAACATTTCTGGTATATGAAAAACATGTTTTTCAATGGCAAAAATCAATGAATATTGTAAATGCACAAACAGTAATATCTCCACATTGCAAGGTGCAATTCTGAAATTCTTTGCTTTTTCCTGCTAATCCTAGCATGATAAAGAAGATTCAAAGAATGTGAGATGCCAGCTCCTTTCATTCAGTCAGTAGCTTCAAACATTTCTGGTATATGAAAAACATGTTTTTCAATGGCAAAAATCAATGAATATTGTAAATGCACAAACAGTAATATCTCCACATTGCAAGGTGCAGTTCTGAAATTTTTAGCTTTTTCCTGTTAATCCTAGCATGATAAAGAAGATTCAAAGAGAGTGAGATGCCAGCTCCTTTCATTCAGTCAGTAGCTTCAAACATTTCTGGACGTTTTTCAATGGCAAAAATCAATGAATATTGTAAATGCACAAACAGTAATATCTCCACATTGCAAGGTGCAATTCTGAAATTTTTTGCTTTTTCCTGTTAATCCTAGCATGATAAAGAAGATTCAAAGAGAGTGAGATGCCAGCTCCTTTCATTCAGTCAGTAGCTTCAAACATTTCTGGTATATGAAAAACATGTTTTTCAATGGCAAAAATCAATGAATATTGTAAATGCACAAACAGTAATATCTCCACATTGCAAGGTGCAATTCTGAAATTTTTTGCTTTTTCCTGCTAATCCTAGCATGATAAAGAAGATTCAAAGAGAGTGAGATGCCAGCTCCTTTCATTCAGTCAGTAGCTTCAAACATTTCTGGTATATGAAAAACATGTTTTTCAATGGCAAAAATCAATGAATATTGTAAATGCACAAACAGTAATATCTCCACATTGCAAGGTGCAATTCTGAAATTTTTTGCTTTTTCCTGCTAATCCTAGCATGATAAAGAAGATTCAAAGAGAGTGAGATGCCAGCTCCTTTCATTCAGTCAGTAGCTTCAAACATTTCTGGACGTTTTTCAATGGCAAAAATCAATGAATATTGTAAATGCACAAACAGTAATATCTCCACATTGCAAGGTGCAATTCTGAAATTTTTTGCTTTTTCCTGTTAATCCTAGCATGATAAAGAAGATTCAAAGAGAGTGAGATGCCAGCTCCTTTCATTCAGTCAGTAGCTTCAAACATTTCTGGACGTTTTTCAATGGCAAAAATCAATGAATATTGTAAATGCACAAACAGTAATATCTCCACATTGCAAGGTGCAATTCTGAAATTTTTTGCTTTTTCCTGTTAATCCTAGCATGATAAAGAAGATTCAAAGAGAGTGAGATGCCAGCTCCTTTCATTCAGTCAGTAGCTTCAAACATTTCTGGACGTTTTTCAATGGCAAAAATCAATGAATATTGTAAATGCACAAACAGTAATATCTCCACATTGCAAGGTGCAATTCTGAAATTTTTTGCTTTTTCCTGTTAATCCTAGCATGATAAAGAAGATTCAAAGAGAGTGAGATGCCAGCTCCTTTCATTCAGTCAGTAGCTTCAAACATTTCTGGTATATGAAAAACATGTTTTTCAATGGCAAAAATCATTGAATATTGTAAATGCACAAACAGTAATATCTCCACATTGCAAGGTGCAATTCTGAAATTTTTTGCTTTTTCCTGCTAATCCTAGCATGATAAAGAAGATTCAAAGAGAGTGAGATGCCAGCTCCTTTCATTCAGTCAGTAGCTTCAAACATTTCTGGTATATGAAAAACATGTTTTTCAATGGCAAAAATCAATGAATATTGTAAATGCACAAACAGTAATATCTCCACATTGCAAGGTGCAATTCTGAAATTCTTTGCTTTTTCCTGCTAATCCTAGCATGATAAAGAAGATTCAAAGAGAGTGAGATGCCAGCTCCTTTCATTCAGTCAGTAGCTTCAAACATTTCTGGTATATGAAAAACATGTTTTTCAATGGCAAAAATCAATGAATATTGTAAATGCACAAACAGTAATATCTCCACATTGCAAGGTGCAATTCTGAAATTTTTTGCTTTTTCCTGCTAATCCTAGCATGATAAAGAAGATTCAAAGAGAGTGAGATGCCAGCTCCTTTCATTCAGTCAGTAGCTTCAAACATTTCTGGACGTTTTTCAATGGCAAAAATCAATGAATATTGTAAATGCACAAACAGTAATATCTCCACATTGCAAGGTGCAATTCTGAAATTTTTTGCTTTTTCCTGTTAATCCTAGCATGATAAAGAAGATTCAAAGAGAGTGAGATGCCAGCTCCTTTCATTCAGTCAGTAGCTTCAAACATTTCTGGTATATGAAAAACATGTTTTTCAATGGCAAAAATCAATGAATATTGTAAATGCACAAACAGTAATATCTCCACATTGCAAGGTGCAATTCTGAAATTTTTTGCTTTTTCCTGCTAATCCTAGCATGATAAAGAAGATTCAAAGAGAGTGAGATGCCAGCTCCTTTCATTCAGTCAGTAGCTTCAAACATTTCTGGTATATGAAAAACATGTTTTTCAATGGCAAAAATCAATGAATATTGTAAATGCACAAACAGTAATATCTCCACATTGCAAGGTGCAATTCTGAAATTTTTTTCTTTTTCCTGCTAATCCTAGCATGATAAAGAAGATTCAAAGAGAGTGAGATGCCAGCTCCTTTCATTCAGTCAGTAGCTTCAAACATTTCTGGACGTTTTTCAATGGCAAAAATCAATGAATATTGTAAATGCACAAACAGTAATATCTCCACATTGCAAGGTGCAATTCTGAAATTTTTTGCTTTTTCCTGTTAATCCTAGCATGATAAAGAAGATTCAAAGAGAGTGAGATGCCAGCTCCTTTCATTCAGTCAGTAGCTTCAAACATTTCTGGTATATGAAAAACATGTTTTTCAATGGCAAAAATCAATGAATATTGTAAATGCACAAACAGTAATATCTCCACATTGCAAGGTGCAATTCTGAAATTTTTTGCTTTTTCCTGCTAATCCTAGCATGATAAAGAAGATTCAAAGAGAGTGAGATGCCAGCTCCTTTCATTCAGTCAGTAGCTTCAAACATTTCTGGTATATGAAAAACATGTTTTTCAATGGCAAAAATCAATGAATATTGTAAATGCACAAACAGTAATATCTCCACATTGCAAGGTGCAATTCTGAAATTCTTTGCTTTTTCCTGCTAATCCTAGCATGATAAAGAAGATTCAAAGAGAGTGAGATGCCAGCTCCTTTCATTCAGTCAGTAGCTTCAAACATTTCTGGTATATGAAAAACATGTTTTTCAATGGCAAAAATCAATGAATATTGTAAATGCACAAACAGTAATATCTCCACATTGCAAGGTGCAATTCTGAAATTTTTTGCTTTTTCCTGCTAATCCTAGCATGATAAAGAAGATTCAAAGAGAGTGAGATGCCAGCTCCTTTCATTCAGTCAGTAGCTTCAAACATTTCTGGACGTTTTTCAATGGCAAAAATCAATGAATATTGTAAATGCACAAACAGTAATATCTCCACATTGCAAGGTGCAATTCTGAAATTTTTTGCTTTTTCCTGTTAATCCTAGCATGATAAAGAAGATTCAAAGAGAGTGAGATGCCAGCTCCTTTCATTCAGTCAGTAGCTTCAAACATTTCTGGTATATGAAAAACATGTTTTTCAATGGCAAAAATCAATGAATATTGTAAATGCACAAACAGTAATATCTCCACATTGCAAGGTGCAATTCTGAAATTTTTTGCTTTTTCCTGCTAATCCTAGCATGATAAAGAAGATTCAAAGAGAGTGAGATGCCAGCTCCTTTCATTCAGTCAGTAGCTTCAAACATTTCTGGTATATGAAAAACATGTTTTTCAATGGCAAAAATCAATGAATATTGTAAATGCACAAACAGTAATATCTCCACATTGCAAGGTGCAATTCTGAAATTTTTTGCTTTTTCCTGCTAATCCTAGCATGATAAAGAAGATTCAAAGAGAGTGAGATGCCAGCTCCTTTCATTCAGTCAGTAGCTTCAAACATTTCTGGACGTTTTTCAATGGCAAAAATCAATGAATATTGTAAATGCACAAACAGTAATATCTCCACATTGCAAGGTGCAATTCTGAAATTTTTTGCTTTTTCCTGTTAATCCTAGCATGATAAAGAAGATTCAAAGAGAGTGAGATGCCAGCTCCTTTCATTCAGTCAGTAGCTTCAAACATTTCTGGACGTTTTTCAATGGCAAAAATCAATGAATATTGTAAATGCACAAACAGTAATATCTCCACATTGCAAGGTGCAATTCTGAAATTTTTTGCTTTTTCCTGTTAATCCTAGCATGATAAAGAAGATTCAAAGAGAGTGAGATGCCAGCTCCTTTCATTCAGTCAGTAGCTTCAAACATTTCTGGACGTTTTTCAATGGCAAAAATCAATGAATATTGTAAATGCACAAACAGTAATATCTCCACATTGCAAGGTGCAATTCTGAAATTTTTTGCTTTTTCCTGTTAATCCTAGCATGATAAAGAAGATTCAAAGAGAGTGAGATGCCAGCTCCTTTCATTCAGTCAGTAGCTTCAAACATTTCTGGTATATGAAAAACATGTTTTTCAATGGCAAAAATCAATGAATATTGTAAATGCACAAACAGTAATATCTCCACATTGCAAGGTGCAATTCTGAAATTTTTTGCTTTTTCCTGCTAATCCTAGCATGATAAAGAAGATTCAAAGAGAGTGAGATGCCAGCTCCTTTCATTCAGTCAGTAGCTTCAAACATTTCTGGTATATGAAAAACATGTTTTTCAATGGCAAAAATCAATGAATATTGTAAATGCACAAACAGTAATATCTCCACATTGCAAGGTGCAATTCTGAAATTCTTTGCTTTTTCCTGCTAATCCTAGCATGATAAAGAAGATTCAAAGAGAGTGAGATGCCAGCTCCTTTCATTCAGTCAGTAGCTTCAAACATTTCTGGTATATGAAAAACATGTTTTTCAATGGCAAAAATCAATGAATATTGTAAATGCACAAACAGTAATATCTCCACATTGCAAGGTGCAATTCTGAAATTTTTTGCTTTTTCCTGCTAATCCTAGCATGATAAAGAAGATTCAAAGAGAGTGAGATGCCAGCTCCTTTCATTCAGTCAGTAGCTTCAAACATTTCTGGACGTTTTTCAATGGCAAAAATCAATGAATATTGTAAATGCACAAACAGTAATATCTCCACATTGCAAGGTGCAATTCTGAAATTTTTTGCTTTTTCCTGTTAATCCTAGCATGATAAAGAAGATTCAAAGAGAGTGAGATGCCAGCTCCTTTCATTCAGTCAGTAGCTTCAAACATTTCTGGTATATGAAAAACATGTTTTTCAATGGCAAAAATCAATGAATATTTTAAATGCACAAACAGTAATATCTCCACATTGCAAGGTGCAATTCTGAAATTTTTTGCTTTTTCCTGCTAATCCTAGCATGATAAAGAAGATTCAAAGAGAGTGAGATGCCAGCTCCTTTCATTCAGTCAGTAGCTTCAAACATTTCTGGTATATGAAAAACATGTTTTTCAATGGCAAAAATCAATGAATATTGTAAATGCACAAACAGTAATATCTCCACATTGCAAGGTGCAATTCTGAAATTTTTTTCTTTTTCCTGCTAATCCTAGCATGATAAAGAAGATTCAAAGAGAGTGAGATGCCAGCTCCTTTCATTCAGTCAGTAGCTTCAAACATTTCTGGACGTTTTTCAATGGCAAAAATCAATGAATATTGTAAATGCACAAACAGTAATATCTCCACATTGCAAGGTGCAATTCTGAAATTTTTTGCTTTTTCCTGTTAATCCTAGCATGATAAAGAAGATTCAAAGAGAGTGAGATGCCAGCTCCTTTCATTCAGTCAGTAGCTTCAAACATTTCTGGTATATGAAAAACATGTTTTTCAATGGCAAAAATCAATGAATATTGTAAATGCACAAACAGTAATATCTCCACATTGCAAGGTGCAATTCTGAAATTTTTTGCTTTTTCCTGCTAATCCTAGCATGATAAAGAAGATTCAAAGAGAGTGAGATGCCAGCTCCTTTCATTCAGTCAGTAGCTTCAAACATTTCTGGTATATGAAAAACATGTTTTTCAATGGCAAAAATCAATGAATATTGTAAATGCACAAACAGTAATATCTCCACATTGCAAGGTGCAATTCTGAAATTCTTTGCTTTTTCCTGCTAATCCTAGCATGATAAAGAAGATTCAAAGAGAGTGAGATGCCAGCTCCTTTCATTCAGTCAGTAGCTTCAAACATTTCTGGTATATGAAAAACATGTTTTTCAATGGCAAAAATCAATGAATATTGTAAATGCACAAAGAGTAATATCTCCACATTGCAAGGTGCAATTCTGAAATTTTTTGCTTTTTCCTGCTAATCCTAGCATGATAAAGAAGATTCAAAGAGAGTGAGATGCCAGCTCCTTTCATTCAGTCAGTAGCTTCAAACATTTCTGGACGTTTTTCAATGGCAAAAATCAATGAATATTGTAAATGCACAAACAGTAATATCTCCACATTGCAAGGTGCAATTCTGAAATTTTTTGCTTTTTCCTGTTAATCCTAGCATGATAAAGAAGATTCAAAGAGAGTGAGATGCCAGCTCCTTTCATTCAGTCAGTAGCTTCAAACATTTCTGGTATATGAAAAACATGTTTTTCAATGGCAAAAATCAATGAATATTGTAAATGCACAAACAGTAATATCTCCACATTGCAAGGTGCAATTCTGAAATTCTTTGCTTTTTCCTGCTAATCCTAGCATGATAAAGAAGATTCAAAGAATGTGAGATGCCAGCTCCTTTCATTCAGTCAGTAGTTTCAAACATTTCTGGTATATGAAAAACATGTTTTTCAATGGCAAAAATCAATGAATATTGTAAATGCACAAACAGTAATATCTCCACATTGCAAGGTGCAGTTCTGAAATTTTTAGCTTTTTCCTGTTAATCCTAGCATGATAAAGAAGATTCAAAGAGAGTGAGATGCCAGCTCTTTTCATTCAGTCAGTAGCTTCAAACATTTCTGGACGTTTTTCAATGGCAAAAATCAATGAATATTGTAAATGCACAAACAGTAATATCTCCACATTGCAAGGTGCAATTCTGAAATTTTTTGCTTTTTCCTGTTAATCCTAGCATGATAAAGAAGATTCAAAGAGAGTGAGATGCCAGCTCCTTTCATTCAGTCAGTAGCTTCAAACATTTCTGGTATATGAAAAACATGTTTTTCAATGGCAAAAATCAATGAATATTGTAAATGCACAAACAGTAATATCTCCACATTGCAAGGTGCAATTCTGAAATTTTTTGCTTTTTCCTGCTAATCCTAGCATGATAAAGAAGATTCAAAGAGAGTGAGATGCCAGCTCCTTTCATTCAGTCAGTAGCTTCAAACATTTCTGGTATATGACAAACATGTTTTTCAATGGCAAAAATCAATGAATATTGTAAATGCACAAACAGTAATATCTCCACATTGCAAGGTGCAATTCTGAAATTTTTTGCTTTTTCCTGCTAATCCTAGCATGATAAAGAAGATTCAAAGAGAGTGAGATGCCAGCTCCTTTCATTCAGTCAGTAGCTTCAAACATTTCTGGACGTTTTTCAATGGCAAAAATCAATGAATATTGTAAATGCACAAACAGTAATATCTCCACATTGCAAGGTGCAATTCTGAAATTTTTTGCTTTTTCCTGTTAATCCTAGCATGATAAAGAAGATTCAAAGAGAGTGAGATGCCAGCTCCTTTCATTCAGTCAGTAGCTTCAAACATTTCTGGACGTTTTTCAATGGCAAAAATCAATGAATATTGTAAATGCACAAACAGTAATATCTCCACATTGCAAGGTGCAATTCTGAAATTTTTTGCTTTTTCCTGTTAATCCTAGCATGATAAAGAAGATTCAAAGAGAGTGAGATGCCAGCTCCTTTCATTCAGTCAGTAGCTTCAAACATTTCTGGTATATGAAAAACATGTTTTTCAATGGCAAAAATCAATGAATATTGTAAATGCACAAACAGTAATATCTCCACATTGCAAGGTGCAATTCTGAAATTTTTTGCTTTTTCCTGTTAATCCTAGCATGATAAAGAAGATTCAAAGAGAGTGAGATGCCAGCTCCTTTCATTCAGTCAGTAGCTTCAAACATTTCTGGTATATGAAAAACATGTTTTTCAATGGCAAAAATCAATGAATATTTTAAATGCACAAACAGTAATATCTCCACATTGCAAGGTGCAATTCTGAAATTTTTTGCTTTTTCCTGCTAATCCTAGCATGATAAAGAAGATTCAAAGAGAGTGAGATGCCAGCTCCTTTCATTCAGTCAGTAGCTTCAAACATTTCTGGACGTTTTTCAATGGCAAAAATCAATGAATATTGTAAATGCACAAACAGTAATATCTCCACATTGCAAGGTGCAATTCTGAAATTGTTTGCTTTTTCCTGTTAATCCTAGCATGATAAAGAAGATTCAAAGAGAGTGAGATGCCAGCTCCTTTCATTCAGTCAGTAGCTTCAAACATTTCTGGTATATGAAAAACATGTTTTTCAATGGCAAAAATCAATGAATATTGTAAATGCACAAACAGTAATATCTCCACATTGCAAGGTGCAATTCTGAAATTTTTTGCTTTTTCCTGTTAATCCTAGCATGATAAAGAAGATTCAAAGAGAGTGACATGCCAGCTCCTTTCATTCAGTCAGTAGCTTCAAACATTTCTGGTATATGAAAAACATGTTTTTCAATGGCAAAAATCAATGAATATTGTAAATGCACAAACAGTAATATCTCCACATTGCAAGGTGCAATTCTGAAATTTTTTGCTTTTTCCTGCTAATCCTAGCATGATAAAGAAGATTCAAAGAGAGTGAGATGCCAGCTCCTTTCATTCAGTCAGTAGCTTCAAACATTTCTGGACGTTTTTCAATGGCAAAAATCAATGAATATTGTAAATGCACAAACAGTAATATCTCCACATTGCAAGGTGCAATTCTGAAATTTTTTGCTTTTTCCTGTCAATCCTAGCATGAAAAGAAGATTCAAAGAGAGTGAGTTGCCAGCTCCTTTCATTCAGTCAGTAGCTTCAAACATTTCTGGTATATGAAAAACATGTTTTTCAATGGCAAAAATCAATGAATATTGTAAATGCACAAACAGTAATATCTCCACATTGCAAGGTGCAATTCTGAAATTTTTTGCTTTTTCCTGCTAATCCTAGCATGATAAAGAAGATTCAAAGAGAGTGAGATGCCAGCTCCTTTCATTCAGTCAGTAGCTTCAAACATTTCTGGTATGTGAAAAACACATGTTTTTCAATGGCAAAAATCAATGAATATTGTAAATGCACAAACAGTAATATCTCCACATTGCAAGGTGCAATTCTGAAATTTTTTGCTTTTTCCTGGCATGATAAAGAAGATTCAAAGAGAGTGAGATGCCAGCTCCTTTCATTCAGTCAGTAGCTTCAAACATTTCTGGTATATGAAAAACATGTTTTTCAATGGCAAAAATCAATGAATATTGTAAATGCACAAACAGTAATATCTCCACATTGCAAGGTGCAATTCTGAAATTTTTAGCTTTTTCCTGTTAATCCTAGCATGATAAAGAAGATTCAAAGAGAGTGAGATGCCAGCTCCTTTCATTCAGTCAGTAGCTTCAAACATTTCTGGACGTTTTTCAATGGCAAAAATCAATGAATATTGTAAATGCACAAACAGTAATATCTCCACATTGCAAGGTGCAATTCTGAAATTTTTTGCTTTTTCCTGTTAATCCTAGCATGATAAAGAAGATTCAAAGAGAGTGAGATGCCAGCTCCTTTCATTCAGTCAGTAGCTTCAAACATTTCTGGTATATGAAAAACGTTTTTCAATGGCAAAAATCAATGAATATTGTAAATGCACAAACAGTAATATCTCCACATTGCAAGGTGCAATTCTGAAATTTTTTGCTTTTTCCTGCTAATCCTAGCATGATAAAGAAGATTCAAAGAGAGTGAGGTGCCAGCTCCTTTCATTCAGTCTGTAGCTTCAAACATTTCTGGTATATGAAAAACATGTTTTTCAATGGCAAAAATCAATGAATATTGTAAATGCACAAACAGTAATATCTCCACATTGCAAGGTGCAATTCTGAAATTTTTTGCTTTTTCCTGCTAATCCTAGCATGATAAAGAAGATTCAAAGAGAGTGAGATGCCAGCTCCTTTCATTCAGTCAGTAGCTTCAAACATTTCTGGACGTTTTTCAATGGCAAAAATCAATGAATATTGTAAATGCACAAACAGTAATATCTCCACATTGCAAGGTGCAATTCTGAAATTTTTTGCTTTTTCCTGTTAATCCTAGCATGATAAAGAAGATTCAAAGAGAGTGAGATGCCAGCTCCTTTCATTCAGTCAGTAGCTTCAAACATTTCTGGTATATGAAAAACATGTTTTTCAATGGCAAAAATCAATGAATATTGTAAATGCACAAACAGTAATATCTCCACATTGCAAGGTGCAATTCTGAAATTTTTTGCTTTTTCCTGCTAATCCTAGCATGATAAAGAAGATTCAAAGAGAGTGAGATGCCAGCTCCTTTCATTCAGTCAGTAGCTTCAAACATTTCTGGTATATGAAAAACGTTTTTCAATGGAAAAAATCAATGAATATTGTAAATGCACAAACAGTAATATCTCCACATTGCAAGGTGCAATTCTGAAATTCTTTGCTTTTTCCTGCTAATCCTAGCATGATAAAGAAGATTCAAAGAATGTGAGATGCCAGCTCCTTTCATTCAGTCAGTAGCTTCAAACATTTCTGGTATATGAAAAACATGTTTTTCAATGGCAAAAATCAATGAATATTGTAAATGCACAAACAGTAATATCTCCACATTGCAAGGTGCAGTTCTGAAATTTTTTGCTTTTTCCTGTTAATCCTAGCATGATAAAGAAGATTCAAAGAGAGTGAGATGCCAGCTCCTTTCATTCAGTCAGTAGCTTCAAACATTTCTGGACGTTTTTCAATGGCAAAAATCAATGAATATTGTAAATGCACAAACAGTAATATCTCCACATTGCAAGGTGCAATTCTGAAATTTTTTGCTTTTTCCTGTTAATCCTAGCATGATAAAGAAGATTCAAAGAGAGTGAGATGCCAGCTCCTTTCATTCAGTCAGTAGCTTCAAACATTTCTGGTATATGAAAAACATGTTTTTCAATGGCAAAAATCAATGAATATTGTAAATGCACAAACAGTAATATCTCCACATTGCAAGGTGCAATTCTGAAATTTTTTGCTTTTTCCTGCTAATCCTAGCATGATAAAGAAGATTCAAAGAGAGTGAGATGCCAGCTCCTTTCATTCAGTCAGTAGCTTCAAACATTTCTGGTATATGACAAACATGTTTTTCAATGGCAAAAATCAATGAATATTGTAAATGCACAAACAGTAATATCTCCACATTGCAAGGTGCAATTCTGAAATTTTTTGCTTTTTCCTGCTAATCCTAGCATGATAAAGAAGATTCAAAGAGAGTGAGATGCCAGCTCCTTTCATTCAGTCAGTAGCTTCAAACATTTCTGGACGTTTTTCAATGGCAAAAATCAATGAATATTGTAAATGCACAAACAGTAATATCTCCACATTGCAAGGTGCAATTCTGAAATTTTTTGCTTTTTCCTGTTAATCCTAGCATGATAAAGAAGATTCAAAGAGAGTGAGATGCCAGCTCCTTTCATTCAGTCAGTAGCTTCAAACATTTCTGGACGTTTTTCAATGGCAAAAATCAATGAATATTGTAAATGCACAAACAGTAATATCTCCACATTGCAAGGTGCAATTCTGAAATTTTTTGCTTTTTCCTGTTAATCCTAGCATGATAAAGAAGATTCAAAGAGAGTGAGATGCCAGCTCCTTTCATTCAGTCAGTAGCTTCAAACATTTCTGGTATATGAAAAACATGTTTTTCAATGGCAAAAATCAATGAATATTGTAAATGCACAAACAGTAATATCTCCACATTGCAAGGTGCAATTCTGAAATTTTTTGCTTTTTCCTGTTAATCCTAGCATGATAAAGAAGATTCAAAGAGAGTGAGATGCCAGCTCCTTTCATTCAGTCAGTAGCTTCAAACATTTCTGGTATATGAAAAACATGTTTTTCAATGGCAAAAATCAATGAATATTTTAAATGCACAAACAGTAATATCTCCACATTGCAAGGTGCAATTCTGAAATTTTTTGCTTTTTCCTGCTAATCCTAGCATGATAAAGAAGATTCAAAGAGAGTGAGATGCCAGCTCCTTTCATTCAGTCAGTAGCTTCAAACATTTCTGGACGTTTTTCAATGGCAAAAATCAATGAATATTGTAAATGCACAAACAGTAATATCTCCACATTGCAAGGTGCAATTCTGAAATTGTTTGCTTTTTCCTGTTAATCCTAGCATGATAAAGAAGATTCAAAGAGAGTGAGATGCCAGCTCCTTTCATTCAGTCAGTAGCTTCAAACATTTCTGGTATATGAAAAACATGTTTTTCAATGGCAAAAATCAATGAATATTGTAAATGCACAAACAGTAATATCTCCACATTGCAAGGTGCAATTCTGAAATTTTTTGCTTTTTCCTGTTAATCCTAGCATGATAAAGAAGATTCAAAGAGAGTGACATGCCAGCTCCTTTCATTCAGTCAGTAGCTTCAAACATTTCTGGTATATGAAAAACATGTTTTTCAATGGCAAAAATCAATGAATATTGTAAATGCACAAACAGTAATATCTCCACATTGCAAGGTGCAATTCTGAAATTTTTTGCTTTTTCCTGCTAATCCTAGCATGATAAAGAAGATTCAAAGAGAGTGAGATGCCAGCTCCTTTCATTCAGTCAGTAGCTTCAAACATTTCTGGACGTTTTTCAATGGCAAAAATCAATGAATATTGTAAATGCACAAACAGTAATATCTCCACATTGCAAGGTGCAATTCTGAAATTTTTTGCTTTTTCCTGTCAATCCTAGCATGAAAAGAAGATTCAAAGAGAGTGAGTTGCCAGCTCCTTTCATTCAGTCAGTAGCTTCAAACATTTCTGGTATATGAAAAACATGTTTTTCAATGGCAAAAATCAATGAATATTGTAAATGCACAAACAGTAATATCTCCACATTGCAAGGTGCAATTCTGAAATTTTTTGCTTTTTCCTGCTAATCCTAGCATGATAAAGAAGATTCAAAGAGAGTGAGATGCCAGCTCCTTTCATTCAGTCAGTAGCTTCAAACATTTCTGGTATGTGAAAAACACATGTTTTTCAATGGCAAAAATCAATGAATATTGTAAATGCACAAACAGTAATATCTCCACATTGCAAGGTGCAATTCTGAAATTTTTTGCTTTTTCCTGGCATGATAAAGAAGATTCAAAGAGAGTGAGATGCCAGCTCCTTTCATTCAGTCAGTAGCTTCAAACATTTCTGGTATATGAAAAACATGTTTTTCAATGGCAAAAATCAATGAATATTGTAAATGCACAAACAGTAATATCTCCACATTGCAAGGTGCAATTCTGAAATTTTTAGCTTTTTCCTGTTAATCCTAGCATGATAAAGAAGATTCAAAGAGAGTGAGATGCCAGCTCCTTTCATTCAGTCAGTAGCTTCAAACATTTCTGGACGTTTTTCAATGGCAAAAATCAATGAATATTGTAAATGCACAAACAGTAATATCTCCACATTGCAAGGTGCAATTCTGAAATTTTTTGCTTTTTCCTGTTAATCCTAGCATGATAAAGAAGATTCAAAGAGAGTGAGATGCCAGCTCCTTTCATTCAGTCAGTAGCTTCAAACATTTCTGGTATATGAAAAACGTTTTTCAATGGCAAAAATCAATGAATATTGTAAATGCACAAACAGTAATATCTCCACATTGCAAGGTGCAATTCTGAAATTTTTTGCTTTTTCCTGCTAATCCTAGCATGATAAAGAAGATTCAAAGAGAGTGAGATGCCAGCTCCTTTCATTCAGTCTGTAGCTTCAAACATTTCTGGTATATGAAAAACATGTTTTTCAATGGCAAAAATCAATGAATATTGTAAATGCACAAACAGTAATATCTCCACATTGCAAGGTGCAATTCTGAAATTTTTTGCTTTTTCCTGCTAATCCTAGCATGATAAAGAAGATTCAAAGAGAGTGAGATGCCAGCTCCTTTCATTCAGTCAGTAGCTTCAAACATTTCTGGATGTTTTTCAATGGCAAAAATCAATGAATATTGTAAATGCACAAACAGTAATATCTCCACATTGCAAGGTGCAATTCTGAAATTTTTTGCTTTTTCCTGTTAATCCTAGCATGATAAAGAAGATTCAAAGAGAGTGAGATGCCAGCTCCTTTCATTCAGTCAGTAGCTTCAAACATTTCTGGTATATGAAAAACGTTTTTCAATGGCAAAAATCAATGAATATTGTAAATGCACAAACAGTAATATCTCCACATTGCAAGGTGCAATTCTGAAATTTTTTGCTTTTTCCTGCTAATCCTAGCATGATAAAGAAGATTCAAAGAGAGTGAGATGCCAGCTCCTTTCATTCAGTCAGTAGCTTCAAACATTTCTGGTATATGAAAAACATGTTTTTCAATGGCAAAAATCAATGAATATTGTAAATGCACAAACAGTAATATCTCCACATTGCAAGGTGCAATTCTGAAATTTTTTGCTTTTTCCTGCTAATCCTAGCATGATAAAGAAGATTCAAAGAGAGTGAGATGCCAGCTCCTTTCATTCAGTCAGTAGCTTCAAACATTTCTGGACGTTTTTCAATGGCAAAAATCAATGAATATTGTAAATGCACAAACAGTAATATCTCCACATTGCAAGGTGCAATTCTGAAATTTTTTGCTTTTTCCTGTTAATCCTAGCATGATAAAGAAGATTCAAAGAGAGTGAGATGCCAGCTCCTTTCATTCAGTCAGTAGCTTCAAACATTTCTGGTATATGAAAAACATGTTTTTCAATGGCAAAAATCAATGAATATTGTAAATGCACAAACAGTAATATCTCCACATTGCAAGGTGCAATTCTGAAATTTTTTGCTTTTTCCTGTTAATCCTAGCATGATAAAGAAGATTCAAAGAGAGTGACATGCCAGCTCCTTTCATTCAGTCAGTAGCTTCAAACATTTCTGGTATATGAAAAACATGTTTTTCAATGGCAAAAATCAATGAATATTGTAAATGCACAAACAGTAATATCTCCACATTGCAAGGTGCAATTCTGAAATTTTTTGCTTTTTCCTGCTAATCCTAGCATGATAAAGAAGATTCAAAGAGAGTGAGATGCCAGCTCCTTTCATTCAGTCAGTAGCTTCAAACATTTCTGGACGTTTTTCAATGGCAAAAATCAATGAATATTGTAAATGCACAAACAGTAATATCTCCACATTGCAAGGTGCAATTCTGAAATTTTTTGCTTTTTCCTGTTAATCCTAGCATGATAAAGAAGATTCAAAGAGAGTGAGATGCCAGCTCCTTTCATTCAGTCAGTAGCTTCAAACATTTCTGGTATATGAAAAACATGTTTTTCAATGGCAAAAATCAATGAATATTGTAAATGCACAAACAGTAATATCTCCACATTGCAAGGTGCAATTCTGAAATTTTTTGCTTTTTCCTGCTAATCCTAGCATGATAAAGAAGATTCAAAGAGAGTGAGATGCCAGCTCCTTTCATTCAGTCAGTAGCTTCAAACATTTCTGGTATATGAAAAACACATGTTTTTCAATGGCAAAAATCAATGAATATTGTAAATGCACAAACAGTAATATCTCCACATTGCAAGGTGCAATTCTGAAATTTTTTGCTTTTTCCTGCTAATCCTAGCATGATAAAGAAGATTCAAAGAGAGTGAGATGCCAGCTCCTTTCATTCAGTCAGTAGCTTCAAACATTTCTGGTATATGAAAAACATGTTTTTCAATGGCAAAAATCAATGAATATTGTAAATGCACAAACAGTAATATCTCCACATTGCAAGGTGCAATTCTGAAATTTTTAGCTTTTTCCTGTTAATCCTAGCATGATAAAGAAGATTCAAAGAGAGTGAGATGCCAGCTCCTTTCATTCAGTCAGTAGCTTCAAACATTTCTGGACGTTTTTCAATGGCAAAAATCAATGAATATTGTAAATGCACAAACAGTAATATCTCCACATTGCAAGGTGCAATTCTGAAATTTTTTGCTTTTTCCTGTTAATCCTAGCATGATAAAGAAGATTCAAAGAGAGTGAGATGCCAGCTCCTTTCATTCAGTCAGTAGCTTCAAACATTTCTGGTATATGAAAAACGTTTTTCAATGGCAAAAATCAATGAATATTGTAAATGCACAAACAGTAATATCTCCACATTGCAAGGTGCAATTCTGAAATTTTTTGCTTTTTCCTGCTAATCCTAGCATGATAAAGAAGATTCAAAGAGAGTGAGATGCCAGCTCCTTTCATTCAGTCAGTAGCTTCAAACATTTCTGGTATATGAAAAACATGTTTTTCAATGGCAAAAATCAATGAATATTGTAAATGCACAAACAGTAATATCTCCACATTGCAACGTGCAATTCTGAAATTTTTTGCTTTTTCCTGCTAATCCTAGCATGATAAAGAAGATTCAAAGAGAGTGAGATGCCAGCTCCTTTCATTCAGTCAGTAGCTTCAAACATTTCTGGACGTTTTTCAATGGCAAAAATCAATGAATATTGTAAATGCACAAACAGTAATATCTCCACATTGCAAGGTGCAATTCTGAAATTTTTTGCTTTTTCCTGTTAATCCTAGCATGATAAAGAAGATTCAAAGAGAGTGAGATGCCAGCTCCTTTCATTCAGTCAGTAGCTTCAAACATTTCTGGTATATGAAAAACATGTTTTTCAATGGCAAAAATCAATGAATATTGTAAATGCACAAACAGTAATATCTCCACATTGCAAGGTGAAATTCTGAAATTTTTTGCTTTTTCCTGTTAATCCTAGCATGATAAAGAAGATTCAAAGAGAGTGAGATGCCAGCTCCTTTCATTCAGTCAGTAGCTTCAAACATTTCTGGTATATGAAAAACATGTTTTTCAATGGCAAAAATCAATGAATATTGTAAATGCACAAACAGTAATATCTCCACATTGCAAGGTGCAATTCTGAAATTTTTTGCTTTTTCCTGCTAATCCTAGCATGATAAAGAAGATTCAAAGAGAGTGAGATGCCAGCTCCTTTCATTCAGTCAGTAGCTTCAATCATTTCTGGACATTTTTCAATGGCAAAAATCAATGAATATTGTAAATGCACAAACAGTAATTTCTCCGCATTGCAAGGTGCAATTCTGAAATTTTTTGCTTTTTCCTGCTCCTCTTAGCATGATAAAGAAGATTCAAAGAGAGTGAGATGACAGCTCCTTTCATTCAGTCAGTAGCTTCAATCATTTCTGGACGTTTTTCAATGGCAAAAATCAATGAATATTGTAAATGCACAAACAGTAATTTCTCCGCATTGCAAGGTGCAATTCTGAAATTTTTTGCTTTTTCCTGCTCCTCTTAGCATGATAAAGAAGATTCAAAGAGAGTGAGATGCCAGCTCCTTTCATTCAGTCAGTAGCTTCAAACATTTCTGGTATATGAAAAACATGTTTTTCAATGGCAAAAATCAATGAATATTGTAAATGCACAAACAGTAATATCTCCACATTGCAAGGTGCAATTCTGAAATTCTTTGCTTTTTCCTGCTAATCCTAGCATGATAAAGAAGATTCAAAGAGAGTGAGATGCCAGCTCCTTTCATTCAGTCAGTAGCTTCAAACATTTCTGGTATATGAAAAACATGTTTTTCAATGGCAAAAATCAATGAATATTGTAAGTGCACAAACAGTAATATCTCCACATTGCAAGGTGCAATTCTGAAATTTTTAGCTTTTTCCTGTTAATCCTAGCATGATAAAGAAGATTCAAAGAGAGTGAGATGCCAGCTCCTTTCATTCAGTCAGTAGCTTCAAACATTTCTGGACGTTTTTCAATGGCAAAAATCAATGAATATTGTAAATGCACAAACAGTAATATCTCCACATTGCAAGGTGCAATTCTGAAATTTTTTGCTTTTTCCTGTTAATCCTAGCATGATAAAGAAGATTCAAAGAGAGTGAGATGCCAGCTCCTTTCATTCAGTCAGTAGCTTCAAACATTTCTGGTATATGAAAAACATGTTTTTCAATGGCAAAAATCAATGAATATTGTAAATGCACAAACAGTAATATCTCCACATTGCAAGGTGCAATTCTGAAATTTTTTGCTTTTTCCTGCTAATCCTAGCATGATAAAGAAGATTCAAAGAGAGTGAGATGCCAGCTCCTTTCATTCAGTCAGTAGCTTCAAACATTTCTGGTATATGAAAAACATGTTTTTCAATGGCAAAAATCAATGAATATTGTAAATGCACAAACAGTAATATCTCCACATTGCAAGGTGCAATTCTGAAATTTTTTGCTTTTTCCTGCTAATCCTAGCATGATAAAGAAGATTCAAAGAGAGTGAGATGCCAGCTCCTTTCATTCAGTCAGTAGCTTCAAACATTTCTGGACGTTTTTCAATGGCAAAAATCAATGAATATTGTAAATGCACAAACAGTAATATCTCCACATTGCAAGGTGCAATTCTGAAATTTTTTGCTTTTTCCTGTTAATCCTAGCATGATAAAGAAGATTCAAAGAGAGTGAGATGCCAGCTCCTTTCATTCAGTCAGTAGCTTCAAACATTTCTGGACGTTTTTCAATGGCAAAAATCAATGAATATTGTAAATGCACAAACAGTAATATCTCCACATTGCAAGGTGCAATTCTGAAATTTTTTGCTTTTTCCTGTTAATCCTAGCATGATAAAGAAGATTCAAAGAGAGTGAGATGCCAGCTCCTTTCATTCAGTCAGTAGCTTCAAACATTTCTGGTATATGAAAAACATGTTTTTCAATGGCAAAAATCAATGAATATTGTAAATGCACAAACAGTAATATCTCCACATTGCAAGGTGCAATTCTGAAATTTTTTGCTTTTTCCTGTTAATCCTAGCATGATAAAGAAGATTCAAAGAGAGTGAGATGCCAGCTCCTTTCATTCAGTCAGTAGCTTCAAACATTTCTGGTATATGAAAAACATGTTTTTCAATGGCAAAAATCAATGAATATTGTAAATGCACAAACAGTAATATCTCCACATTGCAAGGTGCAATTCTGAAATTTTTTGCTTTTTCCTGCTAATCCTAGCATGATAAAGAAGATTCAAAGAGAGTGAGATGCCAGCTCCTTTCATTCAGTCAGTAGCTTCAAACATTTCTGGTATATGAAAAACACATGTTTTTCAATGGCAAAAATCAATGAATATTGTAAATGCACAAACAGTAATATCTCCACATTGCAAGGTGCAATTCTGAAATTTTTTGCTTTTTCCTGCTAATCCTAGCATGATAAAGAAGATTCAAAGAGAGTGAGATGCCAGCTCCTTTCATTCAGTCAGTAGCTTCAAACATTTCTGGTATATGAAAAACATGTTTTTCAATGGCAAAAATCAATGAATATTGTAAATGCACAAACAGTAATATCTCCACATTGCAAGGTGCAATTCTGAAATTTTTAGCTTTTTCCTGTTAATCCTAGCATGATAAAGAAGATTCAAAGAGAGTGAGATGCCAGCTCCTTTCATTCAGTCAGTAGCTTCAAACATTTCTGGACGTTTTTCAATGGCAAAAATCAATGAATATTGTAAATGCACAAACAGTAATATCTCCACATTGCAAGGTGCAATTCTGAAATTTTTTGCTTTTTCCTGTTAATCCTAGCATGATAAAGAAGATTCAAAGAGAGTGAGATGCCAGCTCCTTTCATTCAGTCAGTAGCTTCAAACATTTCTGGTATATGAAAAACGTTTTTCAATGGCAAAAATCAATGACTATTGTAAATGCACAAACAGTAATATCTCCACATTGCAAGGTGCAATTC